>NW_022631055.1:11518101-11857552 GCF_010015895.1 Lontra canadensis | reverse complement strand
GGTGTTTATCTTTCTCTGACTTATTTTGCTTAGCATTATACTCTCTCTATATATATATTTTCATATATTTTATATATATATAAAATGAAATGTTACTCAGCCGTAAAAAAAGAATCTTGCCATTTGCAAAACATGAATGGAGCTAGAGAGTATAATGCTAAGCAAAATAAGTCAGAGAAAGATAAACACCATTTGATTTCACTCAGATGTGGAATTTAAGAAACACAACAAACGAAGGGAAAAGAAAGAGACACACAACCAGGAAACAGACTCTTAACTAAAGAGAACAAACTGAGGGTTACCAGAGGGGAGGCAGGTGGAGGGGTTAGGGGAAATAGATGGTGGGGATTAAGAGTGCACGTATCATGATGAGCACTGAGCAATGTACAGAATTGTTGAGTCACCATATCATATACCTTAAACTAATATAACATTGTATGTTAACTATATTGGAGTTAACAT
The DNA here is from genome assembly GCF_010015895.1 of Lontra canadensis. Classification (NCBI taxonomy): domain Eukaryota; kingdom Metazoa; phylum Chordata; class Mammalia; order Carnivora; family Mustelidae; genus Lontra; species Lontra canadensis. The sequence continues at coordinate 11,857,090 of NW_022631055.1, read as the reverse complement.
AAAACAATAAAATTTTACAAAACAAAAAGAGCAAATATGAACACAAAGCTACCCTCACTACCCAAATAATGATTCAATTCTTGTTTTTATAATTTGATACTATAAATAGTATTTATCTTTTTAACTTTTTTCGGCCTTTTGTAAAGTCATTTACGAGGATTTGTGGGACTGGTTTTGTCCTTGCAGCCATCTGAGGGCCAGAGGAAAAGCTTTGAGAAGGCTACTCTCCAAGAAGGAAAGACTAGAACTCACTGGGTCCATGTGCTTAGCACCACACTTACCCTAGGCATCCATGATCCAGTCTGGTAAAAGATACAAATACCTCTTTACCTTCTTGTTTGACCAAAATAATACTGAAATTTTCAAAAGCAATATTACTAATGGCTTGAAGAAATACAAAGAAATTAGGAAAACATGGACACCAGGGAGCGGAACAAAACAAGCTTCCCAGGGCGCCTGTGTGGCTCAGTCATTAAGCATCTGCCTTTGGCTCACATCACCATCCCAGAGTCCTGGGATCAAGTCCCTGCTCTGCAGGAAGCCTGCTTCTCCCTCTCCCTCTGCCTGTGCTTGTGTTCCCTCTCTTGCTGTCTTTCTCTCTCTCGAATAAATAAATAAAATCTTTAAATAAAAAAACTTAAAAACAAAAACAAGTTTCCCACCAAAGGTTTGACAGCCCCAGGTCTACCACTACTCTCTATGCCCCGCCAGGAGGACAGCGGCCCTGCAATGACCCTGCTTGGGGCTTCTTAAGGAAAGAGACTGGAGTATGTGTCCTAGGCCAGTTGAAATGAGAACATAAATTAAAAAGTTGAAGAAAGAAACATTTCCATCTAGGTAAACATTAACCTATCAGTGAAAATCTTAGATGTCCAGCAGCTAAGTTACAAAATGCTTTTCCTTAAGAAGAGTAAAGGGATGCCTGGCTGGCTCAGTCAGAACAGCATGTTACTATTAATTTCAGGGTTGTGAGTTCAAGTCCCGTGTTGGGTGTAGAGATTGTACAAATAAATAAAACTTGGAGGAGTCAAGATGGCGGAGAAGTAGCAGGCTGAGACTACTTCAGGTAGCAGGAGATCAGCTAGATAGCTTATCTAACGATTGCAAACACCTACAAATCCAACGGGAGATCGAAGAGAAGAAGAACAGCAATTCTAGAAACAGAAAATCAACCACTTCCTGAAAGGTAGGACTGGCGGAGAAGTGAATCCAAAGCGACGGGAAGATAGACCGTGGGGGGAGGGGCCGGCTCCCGGCAAGCAGCGGAGCAACGGAGCACAAAATCAGGACTTTTAAAAGTCTGTTCCGCTGAGGGACATCGCTCCAGAGGCTTAACTGGGGTGAAGCGCACGCGGGGTCAGCGTGGCCTCAGGTCCCGCAGGGTCACAGAAGGATCGGGGGTGTCTGAGTGTCGCAGAGCTTACAGGTATTAGAACCGGGAAGCCGGCTAAAGAGACAGAGCCGAGGAGTGAGCTCTAAACTCGGGTTTACCTTGAACCAGTCTCGGGCTCGGTCAGCTCGGAGCGCGGCCGGAGGCCAGGGTGAAGGGAGCAATTGGGCGCTGTTCTCTGAGGGCGCACTGAGGAGTGGGGCCCCGGACTCTCGGCTCCTCCGGGATGGAGACCGGGAGGCCGCCATCTTCGGTCCCGACCTCCGGACTCTACGGAAAGCGCTCAGGGAACAAAAGCTCCCGAAAGCAAACCCTAGCGGATTACTCAGCCCGGCCCCTGGTAAGGGCGGTGCAACTCCGCCTGGGGCAAAGACACTTGAGAATCACTACAACAGGCCCCTCCCCCAGAAGATCAACAAGAAACCCAGCCAGGACCAAGTTCACCTACCAAGGAGTGCAGTTTCAACACCAAGGAGAGCAGCGGAATTCCAGAGGAGGAGAAAGCAAAGCACGGAACTCATGGCTTTCTCCCCATGATTCTTTAGCCTTGCAGTTAATTTAATTTTTTTTTTCTTTTTCAATTTTTTTTCTCTTCTTCTGCTAAATTTTTTTAACTTTGACCCTTTTCTTTTTTAACGTTTTTTAACTAGTTCATCTAATATATATATATTTTTTTCCTTTTTATATTTTTTCATTATTGGTTTTCTTTTTTTATTTGTTTCTTTTTTCTTTTTCTTTTTTTTTTTTCTTTTTTTCTTTCTGAACCTCTTTATATCCCCTTCCCCGCCCCCGCCTCACGATTTGGGATCTCTTCTGATTTGGCTAAAGCATATTTTCCTGGGGTTGTTGCCACCCTTTTGGTATTTTACTTGTTCCTTCATATACTCTTATCTGGACAAAATGACAAGGAGGAAAAATTCACCACAAAAAAAAGAACAAGAGGCAGTACCAAAGGCTAAGGACCTAATCAATACAGACATTGGTAATATGTCAGATCTAGAGTTCAGAGTGATGATTCTCAAGGTTCTAGCCGGGCTCGAAAAAGGCATGGAAGATATTAGAGAAACCCTCTCGGGAGATATAAAAGCCCTTTCTGGAGAAATAAAAGAACTAAAATCTAATCAAGTTGAAATCAAAAAAGCTATTAATGAGGTGCAATCAAAAATGGAGGCTCTCACTGCTAGGATAAATGAGGCAGAAGAAAGAATTAGCGATAAAGAAGACCAAATGACAGAAAATAAAGAAGCTGAGCAAAAGAGGGACAAACAGCTACTGGACCACGAGGGCAGAATTCGAGAGATAAGTGACACCATAAGACGAAACAACATTAGAATAATTGGGATTCCAGAAGAAGAAGAAAGAGAGAGGGGAGCAGAAGGTATATTGGAGAGAATTACTGGAGAGAATTTCCCCAATATGGAAAAGGGAACAAGCATCAAAATCCAGGAGGTTCAGAGAACCCCCCTCAAAATCAATAAGAATAGGTCCACACCCCATCACCTAATAGTAAAATTTACAAGTCTTAGTAACAAAGAGAAAATCCTGAAAGCAGCCCGGGAAAAGAAGTCTGTAACATACAATGGTAAAAATATTAGATTGGCAGCAGACTTATCCACAGAGACCTGGCAGGCCAGAAAGAGCTGGCATGATATATTCAGAGTACTAAACGAGAAAAACATGCAGCCAAGAATACTATATCCAGCTAGGCTATCATTGAAAATAGAAGGAGAGATTAAAAGCTTCCAGGACAAAGAAAAACTGAAAGAATTTGCAAACACCAAGCCAGCTCTACAGGAAATATTGAAAGGGGTCCTCTAAGCAAAGAGAGAGCCTAAAAGTAGTAGATCAGAAAGGAACAGAAACAATATACAATAACAGTCACCTTACAGGCAATACAATGGCACTAAATTCATATCTCTCAGTAGTTACCCTGAATGTTAATGGGCTAAATGCCCCCGATCAAAAGACACAGGGTATCAGAATGGATAAAAAAACAAAACCCATCTATATGTTGCCTACAAGAAACTCATTTTAAACCCGAAGACACCTTCAGATTTAAAGTGAGGGGGTGGAAAAGAATTTACCATGCTCATGGACATCAGAAGAAAGCAGGAGTGGCAATCCTTATATCAGATCAATTAGATTTTAAGCCAAAGACTATAATAAGAGATGAGGAAGGACACTATATCATACTCAAAGGATCTGTCCAACAAGAAGATCTAACAATTGTAAATATCTATGCCCCTAACGTGGGAGCAGCCAACTATATAAACCAATTAATAACAAAATCAAAGAAACACATCAACAATAATACAATCATAGTAGGGGACTTTAACACTCCCCTCACTGAAATGGACAGATCATCCAAGCAAAAGATCAACAAGGAAATAAAGGCCTTAAATGACACACTGGACCAGATGGACATCACAGATATATTCAGAACATTTCATCCCAAAGCAACAGAATACACATTCTTCTCTAGTGCACATGGAACATTCTCCAGAATAGATCACATCCTCGGTCCTAAATCAGGTCTCAACCGGTATCAAAAGATTGGGATCATTCCCTGCATATTTTCAGACCACAATGCTCTGAAGCTAGAACTCAATCACAAGAGGAAAGTTGGAAAGAACCCAAATACATGGAGACTAAACAGCATCCTTCTAAAGAATGAATGGGTCAACCAGGAAATTAAAGAAGAATTGAAAAAATTCATGGAAACAAATGATAATGAAAACACAACGGTTCAAAATCTGTGGGACACAACAAAGGCAGTCCTGAGAGGAAAATATATAGCGGTACAAGCCTTTCTCAAGAAACAAGAAAGGTCTCAGGTACACAACCTAACCCTACACTTAAAGGAGCTGGAGAAAGAACAAGAAAGAAACCCTAAACCCAGCAGGAGAAGAGAAATCATAAAGATCAGAGCAGAAATCAAGGAAATAGAAACCAAAAAAACAATAGAACAAATCAATGAAACTAGGAGCTGGTTCTTTGAAAGAATTAATAAGATTGATAAACCCCTGGCCAGACTTATCAAAAAGAAAAGAGAAAGGACCCAAATCAATAAAATCATGAATGAAAGAGGAGAGATCACAACTAACACCAAAGAAATACAGACAATTATAAGAACATATTATGAGCAACTCTATGCCAACCAATTTGACAATCTGGAAGAAATGGATGCATTCCTAGAGACATATAAATTACCACAACTGAACCAGGAAGAAACAGAAAGCCTGAACAGACCCATAACCAGTAAAGAGATTGAAACAGTCATCAAAAATCTCCAAACAAACAAAAGCCCAGGGCCAGACGGCTTCCCGGGGGAATTCTACCAAACATTTAAGGAAGAACTAATTCCTATTCTCCTGAAACTGTTCCAAAAAATAGAAATGGAAGGAAAACTTCCAAACTCATTTTGTGAGGCCAGCATCACCTTGATCCCCAAACCATACAAGGATCCCATCAAAAAAGAGAACTACAGACCAATATCCTTGATGAACACAGATGCAAAAATTCTCACCAAAATACTAGCCAATAGGATTCAACAGTACATTAAAAGGATTATTCACCATGACCAAGTGGGATTTATTCCAGGGCTGCAAGGTTGGTTCAACATCCGCAAATCAATCAATGTGATACAACACATTAATAAAAGAAAGAACAAGAACCATATGATACTCTCCAGAGATGCTGAAAAAGCATTTGACAAAGTACAGCATCCCTTCCTGATCAAAACTCTTCAAAGTGTAGGGATAGAGGGCACATACCTCAATATTATCAAAGCCATCTATGAAAAACCCATCGCAAATATCATTCTCAATGGAGAAAAACTGAAAGCATTTCCGCTAAGGTCAGGAACACGGCAGGGATGTCCGTTATCACCACTGCTATTCAACATAGTACTAGAAGTCCTAGCCTCAGCAATCAGACAACAAAAAGAAATTAAAGGCATCCAAATCGGCAAAGAAGAAGTCAAACTATCACTCTTCGCAGATGATATGATACTATATGTGGAAAACCCAAAAGAGTCCACTCCAAAACTGCTAGAACTGGTACAGGAATTCAGTAAAGTGTCAGGATATAAAATCAATGCACAGAAATCAGTTGCATTTCTCTACACCAACAACAAGACAGAAGAAAGAGAAATTAAGGAGTCCATCCCATTTAAAATTGCACCCAAAACTATAAGATACCTAGGAATAAACCTAACCAAAGAGACTAAGAATCTGTACACAGAAAACTATAAAGTACTCATGAAAGAAATTGAGGAAGACACAAAGAAATGGAAAAATGTTCCATGCTCCTGGATTGGAAGAATAAATATTGTGAAAATGTCTATGCTACCTAAAGCAATCTACACATTTAATGCAATTCCTATCAAAGTACCATCCATTTTTTTTCAAAGAAATGGAACAAATAATCCTAAAATTTATATGGAACCAGAAAAGACCTCGAATAGCCAAAGGAATATTGAAAAAGAAAGCCAAAGTCGGTGGCATCACAATTCCAGACTTCAAGCTCTACTACAAAGCTGTCATCATCAAGACAGCATGGTACTGGCACAAAAACAGACACATAGATCAATGGAACAGAATAGAGAGCCCAGAAATAGACCCTCAACTCTATGGTCAACTAATCTTTGACAAAGGAGGAAAGAATGTCCAATGGAAAAAAGACAGCCTCTTCAATAAATGGTGTTGGGAAAATTGGACAGCCACATGCAGAAAAATGAAATTGGATCATTTCCTTACACCACACACAAAAATAGACTCAAAATGGATGAAGGACCTCAATGTGAGAAAGGAATCCATCAGAATCCTTGAGGAGAACACAGGCAGCAACCTCTTCGACCTCAGCCACAGCAACAGCTTCCTAGGAACATCGCCAAAGGCAAGGGAAGCAAGGGCAAAAGTGAACTATTGGGATTTTATCAAGATCAAAAGCTTTTGCACAGCAAAGGAAACAGTTCACAAAACCAAAAGACAACTGACAGAATGGGAGAAGATATTTGCAAACGACATATCAGATAAAGGGCTAGTGTCCAGAATCTATAAAGAACTTAGCAAACTCAACACCCAAAGAACGAATAATCCAATCAAGAAATGGGCAGAAGACATGAACAGACATTTCTGCAAAGAAGACATCCAGATGGCCAACAGACACATGAAAAAGTGCTCCATATCACTCGGCATCAGGGAAATACAAATCAAAACCACAATGAGATACCACCTCACACCAGTCAGAATGGCTAAAATGAACAAGTCCGGAAATGACAGATGCTGGCGAGGATGCGGAGAAAGGGGAACCCTCCTACACTGCTGGTGGGAATGCAAGCTGGTGCAACCACTCTGGAAAACAGCATGGAGGTTCCTCAAAATGTTGAAAATAGAACTACCCTATGACCCAACAATTGCACTGCTGGGTATTTACCCTAAAGATACAAACGTAGTGATCCGAAGGGGCACGTGCACCCGAATGTTTATAGCAGCAATGTCTACAATAGCCAAACTATGGAAATAACCTAGATGTCCATCAACAGACGAATGGATAAAGAAGATGTGGTATATATACACAATGGAATACTATACAGCCATCAAAAGAAATGAAATCTTGCCATTTGCGATGACGTGGATGGAACTAGAGGGTATCATGCTTAGCGAAATAAGTCAATCGGAGAAAGACAACTATCATATGATCTCCCTGATATGAGGGAGAGGAGATGCAACATGGGGGGTTAAGGGGGTAGGAGAAGAGTAAATGAAGCAAGATGGGATTGGGAGGGAGATAAACCATAAGTGACTCTTAATCTCACAAAACAAACTGAGGGTTGCTGGGGGGAGGGGGGTTGAGGGGGATGGGGTTATTATGGACATTGGGGAGGGTATGTGCTATGATGAGTGTGGGGAAGTGTGTAAACCTGGCGATTCACAGACCTGTACCCCTGGGGAAAAAAAAATATATGTTTATAAAAAATAAAATTAAAAAAAAAAAAAACTTTAAAAAAAAAAGAGTCAAGAATCATTTACTTAGCTATTCTTTTTTTTTTTTTTAAGATTTTATTTATTTGACAGATAGAGATCACAAGTAGGCAGAGAAGCAGGCATAGAGAAAGGAGGAAGCAGGCTCCCCGCTGAGCAGAGAGCCTGATGTGGGGCTTGATCCCAGGACCCTGGGATCATGACCTGAGCCGAAGGCAGAGGCTTTAAACCAATGAGCTACCCAGGCGCCCCTACTTAGCTATTCTTTAGTACTCTTCAATAAAATGTATACTGTGAAAAACAGAATCAGTTGTCTGCAATTTCAAAAATATAGGTACAGAAGAGTAAGCACCCGAATATCAAGGAGGTAGGACTTTTTAAAAATAAAATTAAACATTCAAGGATGAAATTAAAATGGTACATTATAAATTCTGTAACTGTCAAAATCTACTTGTAATATAACCTTTCATTTTTTCTGTTCTAAAATGAATAGCTTCAAAAAGTTTAATCTTCCAGATAGCTAAAAATACCACTATAAATACTAAAACTTTATTTTGATTTCTTTGATGAAAATCTAAGATGTCATGCTTTCATGCTTTCTCAAATTGGGCACAGAGAACAAAAAATTTGTTGATTTTCTTGATGTTTAAAAGTCATTGCTGTAGATATAAATTATTTAACCGTGAACTAAAATTACATAGTATACATAGGGCTGAGAGAATATAGAGGGCTTACTAACACTATCCTGAATCAGAGATTGGCAAACTAAGGACTTTTAGTCAAATCCGACCCTTGTCATTTCCAGATGACACTCAAGCTAAGAATGGTTCTTACATTTTTTTTTTTTAAGATTTTATTTATTTATTTGACAGACAGAGATCACAAGTAGGCAGAGAGGCAGGCAGAGAAAGAGAGGGAAGAAGGCTATCCGCCGAGCAGAGAGCCCGATGCAGGGCTCGATCCCAGGACCCTGGGATCATGACCTGAGCCGAAGGCAGAGGCTTTAACCCACTAAGCCACCCAGGCGCCCCAGTTCTTACATTTTTAAAAGTTTGTTTAAAAAAATTAAAAATAAGTATATGTGATAAAAGTGACACAAAATATTTACTCTTTGACCCTTTACAGAAAGTTTGCCAAGCCCTGTCCATTGTTCTCTTTCCTCCCCTATCTGAGGCAGCAGAGGTTCCGGACTGAGAACTGTGTTTGAGTCCTAGATTAATCACATACTACCTATATGCCTTTGGGTATTCACTTAACCTTTCTGAGCCTTTATTCAATCATCTGCAAAATGGGAATAAACATAATAGTTTCATAAGTCTTTCTAGGGGAATGAATAAAGTACTACAGATTGACATTCAGTAAGTGAAACCTATTCTAATTGTGTTGCATTATACAAAACTACCTCCAAATGGAGGATATATAACTTTGTAAACAGAACTAAGAAGGCAGAATTCAATAAACTTTGCTTTAAATTTTCTTAAAAAGGTCCTTCTTCTAGATAAATTAAAACATCATGAACTTTCTTTAACCTTAATATTAAACATTCTCAGTTCTTAAGGAGTAAATTTGACTAAAAGCTAAAGACACACAAAATAATAGCCATGACAGTCAAGCAACTTCTGAATTCAGAAACATAGTGATTAAGTCACTACTGGAAAGCCAGAATCTATTTTTGATTCACTTGGATCACCTTTATTTCATTATACATTTTATAACATCAAAGCAAAACATGGCATAATTTCAGGCACTGAATCATCATCAAACTGAGCTGCAATTAAGGATAAGAACATCATTAAGTTTTAGGTAATGCTTGCAATTGTAAGTAAGCAGTGCCTTTCTATTCTTCTGGAAAATGTCATTTAGGAGGTTTCAACAATTCTCCTAAACCTAGGCTGTAAGTGCCATGCTTGAATTTTTTTTGGATGGATGCCCAACAATAAATGATCCACAATGATCTGAGGACAGCACTCCCATCCAAGAACTTAATCAGATTAATGATGTATTTGTTTTATAAAAATGAAGTACATTAAGCCTGAGAATACCTAATTTACATACTAAATGGTTGCTAGGGACCAAAAATACTAGTGGTTTTATAAAACTGAGGTTACAAAATTGTCTATTGTCTTGAAATCTGTTAGTAAATAGCAGTGAAATGCAAAATAATAAACAAATGTTAATTAGGGGTATTTATATATGTAAATTTATGAGCTGGTGTACAGTTGTTCAAAAGAACCTAACGATGTTCATATTCCAAAACATACGTGCCCCAGAGACAACATGATGTCATTTATATGAAGTTGGAAATAACAACAAACTTATTTATGATGTCTTCTAATTGATTTGACCTCAAATTGTGATTAACATTCTACTCTAATTTTTTCATTTGGGGTCCTAGTTTAATATATGCAAACATAAACAGTAAATTAGCAGTCTAGGTTTCTGCCATTTTTGTTGGAAACCTATTAGCAACCTTTATCTAAAAAGGGGAGGAGACCTTTCACAAAACAGCCGAATTACATCAAATATTAACATCATCTCTGGATGTCCTCTGATGGATTCTCTCTCTCTCATTCTCAATCTCTCTCTCTCTCACTCTCCCTCACACACAGACACAGATGCGCACACATACACACACACACACACACAAGACTACTTCATTCATTCAACCAACTTGGTTTTGGGGCTTGGGAGGCAAAATGAGTAAGACAAAGTCACTGCCCTGTCTGCTGAGCAGATGGCAGGTAAGCAGATAATTACAATATAACAGGACAAGTGCTACAATTAATGTATAAACAGAAAGCTCCGGGCACAAAGAGAAGCCAGCCATCACTCTGCTAGGGGACAAGTGATAAGCCACACAGACAAGTAACATTTTCCAGTTCTTGTCACCTGAGAGGATGGAATGACACGTGCAGGGAACAGTGAGAATAGAGAATGAGGTGAGAGATGCTGAAGTTCACAGGCCTCTGAGTATGTATATATTCCTCTAGTTTTAAAAAAAAAAAAACCTCATGTTTCATTTAAATCATACAAGACTTGGGATGCCTGGGTGGCTCAGTGGGTTAAGCCTCTGCCTTCGGCTCAGGTCATGATCTCAGGGTCCTGGGATCGAGCCCTGCATCAGGCTCTCTGCTCAGCAGGGAGCCTGCTTCCCACCTCCACTGCCTGCTTGTGATCTCTCTCGCTGTGTTAAATAAATAAAAATCTTTAAAAAAAATCATGAAAGACTCAAACAAAATTGAGGCTATTTTTAATTAGGTTGACAGCTTGCATTTGTATTCAGAAAATACTAGATAAGGACAGACAGGGGTAAAAAACAAAACTGAATTTAAAAAAAACACCTGAATGAAAACTTTATTAAGCATGAAACTTTAAATTTAAAAAATAAGTTGGATTCAGATTCAAGTATCAGTTTTTATAGGACTTAGAAATACACACGCTAGAAAAGTAAGAAATGTGGGATACCTCTAAACAAACCTGGAATGGATAGAGATACATCACACAGAAGAATTAGGCCGTAATAATTCTGCTTTAAAAATTCAGGAGATGTTAAGGTAAGAGTGATCAAAGAACCAAAAACTTGGGGAATTAAAGTATACATTTAAAAGTTTACATTAAAAAGCTTATAGAAGCAAGAACTAGAGAAAAAGAGGTTAATATTATCATACATAATTACATCACCATCAAAAATAGCAGGGCTCGTTTACTGAACACTCATCTAGCTAGGTACATGGAATGCTATGGAAAGTGCCTGCATTTGGTTCCATGTTTGAAATGTTGGCTGGCCAGCTTGTAACCATCATACTTAGCTGACAGCCTGCTACCCAGATGCCATGGCCAAAACCTTTGTTCAGAGAAAAGGGATGTTCCCCATGGAAACTTGACCCGCTAGGCTTCAGATGAGTATCCATTTCAATGAAAGACTGTTCTGGTTGCAGCCCAGTTGAATATATTATCTACTTGCCCCTAAGTATCCAGACATATGCTACCTTCATTCTACCATAGATAATGCACTCACTCAATGTAGTGGATTCATGGATATATGTTGTTCTAGTCATCTTTATCTCTTATATATATTATATGATTATTTTGTATCTATCATCTTAAAAATATATATACATATTTAAATAGGTTTATAGAAAGGAAAGGAAGAAGGGCATCACTGAGGACCTTATAGCATAACTTTCAAGAAAGAAAAAATTTCAAGGAAACACAAGAGCTGTAAAAAATTTAAATAAGAGAAACACTGGAAGCTGACTTATATATACAATAATACAGAGTCACCTGTGTGCCATAATCCTTTTTATAAGTAATCCATGTTGATTTGCCATAACTGCAATTATAGAGATAGTAAATATTTATAACCCTAGGACCTGGAAAGGTCCTGGGCACTTAATGTTTCCTGACAATAATTACAGTAAAGAATAAAAAATATTAAACATGTCAAAAGTAGAAATTGAGTAGAGCAAGGAAGCTGATGAGTCAGAGCAACAAGTCAGCCAGGTGATGAGAGATATATAGACCATATGGCCAAGGAGAGCCTTATTTTAGAAGGAAAACAAACCTCATATGCCTAAAATGTGTTAATATTGAAAAACAAAGATTTGTTACTTATAGAAGCAACAAATTCCTGCAGAAGGGTAAACCTACTGCTGAGCCATCTGTAATTTGCAATATGTGTAATAAATTCAACAGAAGGGTACACCCCCAGTGCTTCCTATAAACAGATGGTTTTTTTAAGTCTAAAACATCTTATCAATGGAGACCACAACCAACAGCCCCATCCCCACAAAAAAAAAAAAAAAAAAAACTCACAATCACACATCCCAGAGCTGAATACTTGGTTTCTGTTCATTCAGCACACACATAGTAAAGATGGCACAGCAAACCCTAGACTGCCATCCTTCTGTTACCATGAGAGCAACATCCTGTCATTGTGAAAGGAGACGTGTGGAGACACGTGTGGAGACACGTGTGGAGACACGTGTGGAGACACGTGTGGAGACAAAGGAAGACTGTTCAGTTGAACTGGTTAAACATCTTTTCTACCTGGAATGTTGATGATATATCCAGTTGGCAAGTGGAAGCAGGGCAGCCAAAAGATAGCTCACCTGTATCATTTGTTTACAAAACACACATGTGCGTAGCACAAACACCGCCACATAAAGGAATGTAGTCAATGTGTAAAAAGATATGGCCGGGTCCTAGTATAGCAAGATATCTAATTCTAAGGTATTTTTCTTAAATTCATGGGAAAATAATACTTTTGAATAAAACACTGATACCTGACAACTTTTTAAAAATCTACTTAAAAGCACTTATTTACATGATGATATTCAAACATTGTTTTCCAAAAGTTCCTCAAATAGCATTTATGCCATAACCAAGTCATTCATGCAATAGGGTTTTTTTTTAAGATTTTATTTTTAGGGGCGCCTGGGTGGCTCAGATGGTTAAGCATCTGCCTTCAGCTCAGGTCAGAGTCCTGGGACTGAGCCCTGCACTGGGCTCCCTGCTTGGCGGGAACCTGCTTCTCCCTCTCCCTCTAATGCTGCCCTTGCTTGTGCTCTCTCACTCTCTCTGTCAAATAAATAAATAAAATCTTAAAAAGTATATTAAAAAAAATTTTTTTAAGATTCTATTTTCAAGTAATCCCCACACCCAGTGTGGGTCTCGAACTCACAATCCCAAGATCAAGAGTTGCAAGCTCTTCAGATTGAGCCAGCTAAGCGCCCCATGCAGTAGTTATTTTTTGGTGAATAGTTTGGGGTCAGCAAATAGAAATTATTTGATATTGAACAAAGACAAAAATGAAACTTAAGACAGTTTTTTTCTACTTAGGCTGAATGTAAAGTGTTGTATCAGCCACTTCCATTTTTCTCATAAAAAACATTCTGCCTATGAGACATCTTTTAGTATACAAGCTAATGAAAGTCTAAGAAGATCACTAAACATTTCTCATATCACTGACAACTCTGAGTTGAAAAAAATATGTTTACAATTTACAAACAGTAAAATAATAAAAGCTCTACTCTATTACTTACTATTTTTAATTAAGGTCTTAATTTCTATTATACCTGTCATGAATATCCAGATCTTGGCCAATCTGAACCAATTACTTGCTTGGAATCGATCAATTACAGACATATATAAAGGTACGCCCTGGAAAAGGACCTGAAATAAAAATGTATTTCAAGTCCGTTGTATCTAAACAATCCCACCTATTTTAAATTTAATTAAAATTAATAAAAGCATATAAACCAACAGGCCAGCTCTAACATAACATAACTACAGAAGAAAACAAGCAGGGTGTCAGAATCTTCCCTGCTAATTCAACCAAAACATTAGTAAGCGTACAAGAAAATACCTTTTTGAAGTTTAAAACATCTTTTTGAAGTTATGTTTCAATATAGCTGCAATTCACCATGTGCCAGATATTAAGTATTTTTACTTTTTGTGATTTAGCTCATTTATGTCTCACCATAACCCCACAAATCCAGAGTATTAGCTTAATAAAAGCATAAAATGCTACTTTAAAGCACATGAAAACTACATGAAAAAGGCAGTCCAAATATAGGGTCTCTTAGCCACCATAAGTTTAGGAAATCATCTATCACAAAGGGAGCATTAACATGTTAAAATTTAAGGCAGACTTGCTATGTTAGTCTAAATGAAGACTGAGTCTGACCTCTATCTAAAGTATCAAACAAAGTTTCAGAGAGCCATAAAATAATACACATCAATTAATCATCATCATCTGCTGAGTCAAACACTGGAAAATAATGTCAAGAAGTTACCCTGTAATTACTTTGTGGCTCCTTGAAAACCCATTTGACATAATCACTCTCTGACAGCTGCAAGAGGGAAAATGTTCTATTTCTTCTCCCACCAGTACCCTCTTCTGAGAGCCAGGGGCATCGCTTTTCAGCACTTCCTGATCTGCCAAATGTTTACGAGGGAAGTGTGTGGGGTGCCTCCCGTAATCAGTGCTCCTGAGGCCAGTCAGGGGTTGAGAGTTTCCAATCAAAGCTGTGGATTCAGGAGAGTCACAGTCAGGGGACGGGCAATGGGCTTATTATTACCAGCACCCAGCGAGGAAAATTACTCAAGTACAAGAGAATCTAGTTTTATCTCAAAGACCACTGGAATATTTCCCTTTTTTTCTGTCAATGACATTACATTTCCTTTTACAAAAGAAACACTCAGTACCCACCACATTATGTTAAACATTCTTATTTGGCAGTTTGTGGGTCACTAGTTAATTTAAAATGTGACTGCTTCGTATCAACTAGGCGAGAAGTAAAATCATCCTGAACCCAGCAGACAAACCCCATACTTCCTACCGCAGGTTTTTGGACCTAGGGCCACAACTGGGTTTTCTGCCTACAGCTAAGTTGTTGGAGACTAACTCAAATTCCCTCTGAAAGAGAAGTACAGCCTTTTCCACAGCTCATTTCCAACGTGTGCATATGGTGGTCCATCTTTGCTCTCAGCACCTACTTCTGAGTTGACATCTGAGGCCCTGTTTCCATGTCTCTAGGGCAGTGTTTTTTCTTACAGTTTTCTATTATAATTACCACTTAGTTTTTGTCAGGGTCACCCTCCAGAAGAAAGACCTAACTTTCTGACAGCACAGTGTGATAAGAGTAAAACCCCAGTACCTCAGCAATTGGATATGAGAGGAGCCTAGAAAAAATTCCTGCAAAACAATCCTATTGTGAGGCACTGAGGCTTTTAAAAATACTGTGCTGAGAATACCTGTGTTCTTATCATAGATTTTTCATATTTTCCATCAGAAGAGATATGAGTTAGACTTGTGACACAGCAAGATTTAGAAGGCCTACTGCATTAATGAAAATGTCATCGGTGCAGTAACTTATACCTCTATAGTAAAAATGGGAGAAATAAAGGCCAGGAAAAGAAGAAAGCAATAAAGGAACTAACCAGGCAATGTTATAATAAATATTAGTTTTTGGCAGGCTCTTTTATCCAGCTCACAAGGACAAAAGGGGGAAAAGTCATTTATATGGTTTGGTACTTAAAATTGAATTGGGAAGGCTAATGCTAGTTTTCTAATTTCCCTAAAGTTTCTGAGCTCTTCCTCAGAAGGTAATACATTATAAATTAATACATGAAGATAATTTATCCCATTCTCAAATTAAAATGAAATTTTTCCAAAAATATCACTTTACAAAAAAATGTTATTTACAATATCTTAAGCTTAAAAACAAAACTTACACAATAAGAAAAAAAAATCTTTCATTAAAAAGGAATAGGTTAATTGTGCCGACTTAATTTAAGTCAATATCATTCTCACTTTTGTCCCGAACAATGCTACTTGCATATTTATGAGTAAGAGATTCTGGATGGCTAGAAGTGAATTTACAGACTTTTTCAGAGCTGGCATATTCAAGTAACTTTTTAATAATCTTTATTATGTGCTATACAACAATGATAATCTTACTTATTAAAGCCTTATTTATTTACAGTGTTGATACCTCTTATAATAGTCTAGCAAATCTTTACTAATTTAATATTACAACTTCATATCTTTTCCTAATCTCATGTAATTTACCCTACTTAATTCCTTGCTTTTGGATATGCTACATTTGCCACCCAATGAGTTTATTTCACTGGTCATTTACTTTTAACAGTAAAGCCAAACTATTTGGAGGGAATAATCACCCTGCAAATCCAACATAGGGAAAAATGGGTCTTATTTATCCAGCATTTTGTGCCATGAATTGAAGCTTTATTGCAAAGAGTAAGCAATAAACAAAAACACCTCAGGGGCCTGGGAGGAGCAATGTAACCAATTACATTTAATTAAATCAAAGGATGGGAGCCCCAGGGTTGAATGAGCTGAAGAACAAATTTGCATTAACACCTAGCAGCCAAACAAGTAGCTTCGGGTCTAGTCTGCAAGTACAATTGTTGCCATCTATTCTCTGCACTGAAGGGGGGCCATTAGCTAAATTCTTAGGCATTGTTTGTCCACTGATGAGAGGCTGCCTTCTCAACATTTCACTTCATCACACATGAAAATTGCCTACTAAAATAAACAGCTTCCTCTGAAAGCTCAGAAACAAACATTATTACCTGACTCCAGTCTGCAATTTGGTGAAAACTCTTCAGGGCTGCTAAAGGAGAGAAAAAGAAAATGAAAGGTATATTTCCTGGCCCCAGCTTTACATTTGATAGAGATCACACATTTGAGCAGATGCTTCTGTAACACTGGAGACTAGAAGGCAGGTTATTCCTCAGACTCCACCAACAGTATCTTTGTTCTAAATGAACACTTTGACTTGATCCTACAACAGGAGAATCTCAAACATTCAGAGCCGGATGGCCACTCTGTTACTCAAGTCAATTCCCAAAACAAAGCGCTCACTTAAGGGGCAGTTTCTCCCTTGGTAACTTAGTATTTGATTACTTAGGGCATTTTGTTTTAATATATTTATATACACACACATCATACATTTGTATGTATTTGTCACAAACTCTATTTAACCCAATTTGATGAAAGACTGCCTAATCAGGGTAAGTTAACCTAACTCTGGTAGATTTTAACACATTTCTTTTAGTCCCATTAAAATACTACACTCTAAGAAACAGAAAACAAAATAAAACAAAACCCAAACCTTGGAAGGAGACCCAGTTAAGTGTTAGTAGCCCCACTATGGTAGATGACAAAGTAAGTAGGATAAGAAAGAGACCAAGAAAGAGGCAAAGATACTGCCTGGCTAAGGTTATTGTGGATTGAACAACATCCAAAACTATACTTGGAATATGACATGTATCCAGAAATATTAGTTTGTATTAATAATACATGATAATTCTCTATCCATAAAATATTGAAAATTTCTTTTAATATATTAAAGTTACTAAGATACCAAACTAACACATTCCACATTGTTTCAAAGTCAGCTGCATAGCTTGGAGCGTGGGGATGCCAGCTTGAGTATGAGAGATATTCAAACATTTCTGGGCTGGTAAGGTGGATCTGTGAAAATTAATAAAGGGAAACCTCACTAAAATGGAGTTGGGAGACCAGAAGGGGTAGCTCTAACTCCTTACCAGGCCTAGTAAATTGCATACCCCATAGCAAGAACTGTACCTTGCAAGTAGATACCACTTTACAATGTCCAGGGGAGCAGAAAGAAAGGTTTTCTTTTTCCCTGGCAACAGCCCAGCCATAGAGAGACTCACAATGAAAAGCTGATGAAAAGTCACTATACTTCTAACTCCCAGTTTATTGAAATGGACTTTTTATTTAAAACAACCCCTCCCAACTCCCTCCTTTCTCTATAAGAGCAGTACTCTCCTCTGTTCTCCAGGCACGCTTATGGTTTTATTATAACCTGGAAATCCCAAATTGTAATTCTCTGCTATTCCCAAAGAAAGCCATTTTTGCTGGTAAAATAACTTGACAGCTTTATTTTTTAAAGTTAACAAACCCACCTGACATGACCTATTTTGGTAAATGGCTCGAAGGGCCCTATAAAAAGATCCAGGCTCTCTGACTTGACCTTAAGTTCAAGATGGCTGGAACAAAGATTCTCACAACCTATACTTCAAATCCCCTCCTTAGCCTCACAGCATTCTTAAAGCCCACAATAGATGGAGAAAAGACAAGAAAAGGCAAAATAACCTCCTGCCCCTATAGTGCCCATGTTCAGACTGTCACTCCAGCACGCAGAGCACATGGCACAGGAAAAATTGCCCTCTGCCCTTGCTTTGAGATCCCTGAAAGTCTGTAATAGTTTTACAAACTCATGGAGTCATGAAAAACTTGCATCTGGAGTTGTATCCCCCAAATTTATGGCTCCCTAACACAAGCTAAAGCCATTAAATCCTTTCCAAGTTGGGGGGTAGGGGAAGACAAACTAACACAAGGGAACAAGGTTGAAAGGCTGATATGTGGTAGCTGAGGAGACTCGAGGGAGAGAACTGCAAGCCCAGCCAGCTATGGGTATTTCTAATACATCAGTGGGTTGAAGCCAACCAAGTGAAGGCAGCAGGGTGGGGAGATGGGAGTGGATCACTGAGGAAACTTCTAAGAAATGGGTCCTAAAAGTAAACCGATAAACAAAAAGTAGCGGAAAGCAGAAACAAGGCACACTGTTGTGACCCTGAAGGGTTACTGGACTGGAAGAATGATTCTGGTTGTTGTGCATCCTCCAAAACACTCATGAAAAACACTAGAAAAACAGTTTCTTTACATGATTCTGTACGAGAAAGAAACAAGCAGCACAGTTTTAGTGTGAGAGAAACAGAGAGAAATACAAATGGGAGAAATCCTTGCTCCTCTGCTTTACCACCAATCACTCCACATTCTATATCGCCATGGTATCTTCTCCAATATACTGCCCAGAAGGGGTAAGCAAGATACCGCAGTAAGAGAACGGTACTAGGTATCTAATTCCTGACAGGCAGAGTAATACCGGGTTAGAGAGTTCTTGTGTGCGTGCATTGGTGATACTCCTGGGGACTCTTGGGAATATTTCAGGAGCAAACTAGCTTAGGTCCTGCAGGGGCAGTAGTTGTAAGAGTCAGTTATTATGATGTGACTCTATGCCTCTAAACTGGTGTGAGGCCTGACAAAATTGGATACACACACACACATACACACACACACAAAAGTTCCGGAAAATTCTTGTACTGTGTTTACTAAGAGAAGTTGCTATATCTACAAACCCTTCCACATTTTTATCAAAAAGGAAAATATATGGTCTGATTTGGGTCATATATTCATTATAACATGAATCTAGTATATGCTAGGGTAGCTACTGGCATCTTGGGCTCCATGTTAATTCACATTTGAAGCATAACTGTTAATGTTTGGTAGTCAACATTTTTATGCCAAAGTGTTAGGAACAAGTCTCATTTTGGTGTGTGTGGTGGTGATCTGACCACCGTGAACCATAAGCACTCTTGAGTCTCACCAAACTATTGATCTTAGGAAAGTATTTGATTATAATCTGTACTAACATAAATTCTTAGCATTTTTCTCCACACTGAATATTTTCCCAGATATTCTTAATCACTATGTATTTAGATTTTCTTAATTGCCAGGAAATCATTCACAATGGTTTAACTACAAATTTCTATTTGTACAGAAATTCAAATATTTATTTTTCTTCTGGCTAAGCAACCCTTCCACTAAGTACATTTTCCTTTAACCATTATGTTGAGTTGCCTTTGCCTTTACTTAGCTCTATTTTATACAAACACTAAAATTATTTTTCAAAAATTTTAAACTATGCTTTAGAATTGGCATAATTTCAAATTATTCTTGCAAAGCAAATTACTTGGTAAAATGATTTTTATGTGTGTGCATGTGTGTTTTTTAAGTCATGGACAAAGCTATTAAGTTTTTTGCTTAATGGATTTAATCCTAGATAGACCCAGAGACAGAATTAAATCATTCTCCCTGAAACAGTCTCCATTTTACACATACGGCTTTTGATTTAACAGCTCTTTTGCCCTTTGAAAAATGTAACCTCATTTACTCATTGTATGTTACAAAAAAAAAGTAATAATTGAAGGGTCAATCTTATAAATCTGAAAATTTTCTTGTAGACATATGAATGTAAAAATGAGTCACAGCCTTTTCTGTAATCAAAATAGTTCATATCAAATGTCATTGTTTTTTGATTGCTCTATTAACTATCAAAGAGTCTATAATGACCTCATCTTTATACCCCTATGATAATTTGCAATCGCTGCTCTCTTCTTTTAGTCATGATATTCTTCTTCTCACAATGTGAGTAAATCTTCTCCATCAAAATGGGTGTTATAACAACAGTTAACAGATACTAGATAGGCAGATCATTAATCTCAACTAGATTTGAAATATTGCTGTCTTTTGGTAAGACAAATTGTATTCATTTAAAAACCCAGCCACAATCTATGCTTCAGTAGCTTTCCTTTCTTTTTAATTGTTCTTTATCTTTATAACTAATATGAATGAAGTCATTATAAAAATAGAAGTATCATTTTCTTTATTAACTTTAGGTTGAATCCTTTTTTATGAGATGAAGTACAGAGGCATACATATATAACCCTGGTGACATATCCTAGCATTATTATTATGACTGTTACTTTATTAAGGGGATTGAAGAGGAGAGAATAGATGAATAATACAGTTAGAAAGGAAGTAAAATCAAAGTAAAAAATTGTAATAAAAGAAAAGAATGACTAACATCTATGTGATGAGGGGCGCCTGGATACAGAGTTGGTTGAGGGTCCCACATTTGGTTTGGGGTCTGGCTGTGAGCTCAGAGTTGTGAGATCGAGCCCCATCTTGGGCTCCATGCTCAGTGGAGTCTGCTTGGCTTTCTCTCCCCTTTTCCCTATGTCCCTCCTTCCTGCGTGTGTGCACTCTCTCTCGCTTTAAAATTTATAATCTTTTAAAAAAATAAAATAAAATCATGGGATGAAAGATTCTTCAAACAAATTCCTTTTTGATGTTCATTTTTAAAAGGATTCCTGCTTCTAGAAGGCAACCAAATTTAAAAATAAAAATACAATTTAAGTTATGGTAGACAAAGGTCCAAAATAAATGAATCGGTACATAAAGCAGATTTTTCTCTGAGTATTATATAGCACAGAAGCAAATTTAATAGACAATATAAAGGACAGCTAATAGTTTTCTTTTTTTTTTAATTTTTTTAATTTTTTAAAAGATTTTATTTATTTATTTGACAGACAGAGATCACAAGTAGGCAGAGAGAGAGAGAGGAGGAAGCAGGCTCCCTGCTGGGCAGAGAGCCCAACGCAGGGCTCGACCCCAGGACCCCGAGATCACGACCCGAGCCGAAGGCAGAGGCTTTAACCCACTGAGCCACCCAGGTGCCCCCTAATAGTTTTCTTGAATTAAGAACTTGAACTATAGGTATTCTTACCTTTATAAGTGCATATTGTTTGCTTAGAAATTGTTCAAAATTTCCTTTGAAATATGTGCTTAATTTTTCTCATTAGATGCAAATAAACATCTACTTCTTTAAGTCAAAGGTTATGACATGCAATGCAGTCTTGAAATTAGCAATCCTCTAAGGACAGGATAGAATGGTAGTAAGGAGTAGATTCTGAATAAAAGTCTCTAAAAAAAAATCTGTGCAGTCTGAAAACAAAGCAATACTTTATCCCTTAATTCTGAGTCACAATATTATATGTGTTCTAATTTTGAGTAATATTAAAGAAAGGTGTGAGATTTTACTATTTTACCAAAGGGGGTAATTTTTTTAGATTAAAGGACTTCTTTAGTGTTCTAGATCACAAATTTTAAAAACCAAATCCCTAAAGGTTGAGTTTTGACCCTATCCTGCTCTCAGTTTTCTAAGCGGAGCTGGCTGACTCATACAAGCTGCAAATCTCACACAGCAGCAGCAGTCAAGAACAGAACTCACAACACTGAGAAGCACACATTTATCTCCTCTTCCTCTAGAGGCTCCACTAAAATGACAGTAGAGGAGTTGAATTAAGTACAAACCCATAACAGCAAAGGGTAAGAAAGAAGTTAGTGATGGAGGAAAAGACTGGCCCCTTTATGTTCCTATGGAAGATGGAAACCAAATGGAAGAGTGGCAATTAGCAAAGCAAGGCAGATGAACTCAAAAATGGAGAAGGGAGAAAATGGACTATCAGAATCCCAGAGTTTCCAGGCTTGGAAGCACCAGATATAAGGGGAGAGGTGCAAGAGCAGAGCTAAAACCAAAGGGAGTAACTGAGAGTCTGTATACAGGGTAGTTGATTCCCTAGCAGCATGGGTCTACCCAACTGAAAATGAAACTGGACAGCCTACAGAGAAGAGGTGCTGCCATTCTGATACAGTGGGAGTTCTCCACTTGGTCATTCCAAGGCAAATCCCTACCCATATATGCACAGAGCTCTCAAGTGGTTTCGGTTGCCTCATTCTTACGTATGACAGAACAACTGAGGTTCAACAAGCAGTTGAGAAAAAGCAAAAAGGTAAAAGAAGATGACCACAGCAAACGGACAGAAAAAATGAATTAGAGAAGAAGAATTTGGAAACAGATCAGAAAAAAAAATTCTGAAAGTCTCAAGGAAACTCAAGAAGATACTGCATATATAAAATACAAACTAGATGAATGAAAAAGAAAACAATCACAAAACAAGAAAGAGTTCTTAGAAATAATATGTTAGAAAAGGTAGATGAAAAAAAGAAATTATCACAACAGTTTTTTTAAAAAGACAGAGAAATGACTGCATATGTGTAATAGGTAATGTTAGGTGGTATTGATGTAGGAAACAAAGGCAAAGGAAAAAATTAAATTTCCTTTCTACTTACAGCCCATTGATAAGTCCTTGAAACAGGCAGATTGACCTTCCTCTAGGAACTCAGCTTCCTAGATACTGAAACTTTGCTAAGGGCAAAAGGCAATCTTAACTTAACATTATTCCAACCCCTCAGGATCCTATGAGCCTTCTTTAACGCAGAAAAATTCCTTTGGTTCATCCCTACCCCCTCCCAGGATATATGTTAGCAATTATCCTCCAGGCATATGGCCCACTACACATCTGAATAGTCTCATGACTAAGGGTTTACTAGACAGTAAATAAATGATCTTTTCCTAACAACAGCTAGCCCCCTCAAAGTCCTGGAAACCTTACTTTCAAAATTTCTTCGAGACTTACGCTATCAGTAACCCCCTTCCAACTTGAAAGTATATAATCAGTCACTCCACACAACCCCAGTGCCGCTCTTTCTGCCCACAGGTCCTGTCCCCATGCTTTTAATAAAACCCTTTTTTGCACTGAAGACGCATCAAGAATTCTTTCTTGGCCGTTTGCTCTGAAGCCCAGTATTTCCACATCAGTATCACCATCTGGCCCAAGAGTATATAATGGCTCAAATACAATTTCAAGCAATCATTTATGGGTCCAGGATCCTTCTATCTGTAGTTCTACCATTCCCCTAGAGGCCTTCTTATTTTCCGCCTCTTCCTGGTAGGAGAGGAAAAGAGAAGACCAAGCCTTTCCTTAAAAGCCTTAGTCCAGAAATGGCACACATTACTTCTACTATATTCTGTTGGCTAGAACTTAGTCACATGGTTGCATTTAACTCTTAGGGAAGTTGGAAACTGATAGTTCAGCTGTGGTCCCAGGAAGAAGAAAACAAGTATTTTAGTGTATAATCTCTGCCCCAACGGGCATGGCATACCTCTAGAGAGAACAGAGAGAACAGAGAACTGATATAGGGTCACCTCAGGGAACTAGGACATATGGTATCAGGGGTGCAAATTTACTTTTCCCTGTGAACCCTTTCATATTATTTTAATTTTTTAAAATAACAATTATATAGAAGACAGAGAAAAGTAAAGGATTCATCTAGTTCATCCCACATTAATAGGCATTTCAAAATAGTGAAGAGAGGAAAAAGAGGGCATACCCAAGAATTTCATACAAAAGAATTTCTCGGACTGAAGGATATGGGTCTTCAGATTCAAAGGACCGACACACCTGCAGAAGAATTATTTTTTAAAAAAACATGTATCTAGGCTTTTCATTGAGAAATTTCTGAAGACCAAGGACAAAAAGAAATCCTAAAAGCTTCTCACAAAAGCAATGACAGGCTTTTCATTAACTATACTGGATGCTAGCAACACCCAAGACCTTCACGTTCCTTTTTTTTTTCCTGACCTTTACGTTCTTAAAGGCAATTATTTTCTAACTAGAATTTACACGCAAGAATAAACAATAAAGTGTGATGGTAGAATAATTCTTCAGATACACAAAGGCTCAGAAAAATTCCCTCCCTTTCTTACGACGTCACATGAAGAAGTGTTTCCACAAAACAAAAAAAGTATACCAAGAAGGAAGCCACAGATCAAAACACAAGAGCTTCAACCTAGGCAGTAAAAGAAAGTCCTTGTTGCTAGCCATATTGTGGGCTTAAAAGACGAATGCAGGAAGACAATGGGGAGAAAAATGATGAAGGGCTTTTTTAAAAAATTAAGAAATATATGCAATACAGAAGCAGGAGAAAAATGGTACAAGAAAGGAGCTATAATTATAGAGAGGAAATTGTGCAAAGGGGTGGGGTAGAAAAAGCTGTATAAGAGAGACAATACGATTAAAGAACAAACTACTCAGCTCTATATTGAGTATTATTTACAGATATATACATAATATACACATACATAAAATATATTATATATATACGTATATAAGTATACATAATAATTACATAAAAATAAAGTACATGCTGGTTATTTACAAAACCAAAAATAGTGATCTATATCTCAGGAATGCTAGAGGGTGGTCAATAAGCTGTCTAAAATAATGAATCAAGAAATACCAGGATAAGCACATTTTTAATGAAATATGGAAATAACTAACAGAAAAAATACTTAGAGAAGTTAAAAGTGTTGGCCTTGAGAAGCAGGACTGGGCAAGGACAGTGTAGGAAAAGGTACTATTGATTTTCATTATAAGCTCTTCAAAATAGTATCAAATATATCAAATCTAGCACCAAATTGAATATAAAATATTTGATTTTATGTATGTATATGCATATGTCACTTCAGTTTTTAAATCCTGAGGCCTTACTATATCGCAAACATGGCATTAGATGCAGAAAATAAATTTGAAATACATGTTAAAATAAATTGTAATACATGTAAAAATAAATTTAAATAAAGAAATAAAGAAATAAAATTTAAATGCATTCAAGTCTGTCTTATTCTCCAGGATTTCATAGTCCATGAGGAAGATAAGATACGTATTTTTTTAAATTACAATTCAGAGTGATAACTGTGCTCATAGAATATTTACACAAGATGGCATCTCGCAGCACAGTAACAGAGAGAAAGGGGAAATGCTGTTTGAGTTAAAAGCCTTAAAGGATCACTGAATCTGAGCCTGAGCATATAATTACTTGTCCTCACATCTAGGCTGACTCCTGGGGTAAGTCCATTAAAACCAAGACAACCAGTGTTTCTCTAGAGAAATCCATTAAAAATTATTTATGATTTTTTTTTTTTTTTTGAGAGAGAGAGCAACAGCAAGTGAGCATGAGCAGGGAGGGGCAGAGGGAGAGGAAAAAAGAGAATTTTTTTTTTTTAATTTATTTGACAGAGAGAGAGAGATCACAAGTAGGCAGAGAGACAGGCAGCGGGGGTGGGGGAGGGAAGCAGGGAGCCTGATGCAGAACTCGATCCCAGTACCATGAGACCATGACCTGAACCGAAGGCAGAGGCTTAACTCACTGAGCCACCCAGGTGCCCCAAAAAAAGAGAGTCTTAAGCAGGCTCTATGACCAACAGAGAGCTCAATCTCACGACCCTGAGATCACAACCTGAGCCAAAACCAAGAGTCGGATGCTTAACTGACTGAGCCACCCAGATGCCCTGTGACACTTTTATTACTAGACAGAAGAGGAGGAAGAAAGAAATACTGAGACCCAAGGTGTACCAGACGTGTGGTACGTCACACCACAGTGATTCTGAAAACAGGAGTCCACTTCGCAGTGAAAACAGTAAAGCCGGGGGCTGCCAACCCAGGGAATTCACTGTTGCTACATCATCACTGTAACCCTTTTTCAAAGAGCAGTTCACCTCTAAGAAGGCTCGAGACTTACCCTCCAGGTTGGGTTGGTCTGGGCAGAAGGGATTGGACCCAGTCTGCCTCGTTTCCTGTTCATTCCCCAAGCCTGACTTTCCAGTCTTCCCCACAGATTCTGGGAACAGCCCAACATCCAATAAATTTTATTTCTACTCAAGCTACTCGGCATCAGTTTCTATTATTTTGCAACCAGAAACTAGACACAGAATGAAAACAATGAGAAGTCAAAGAGATGAAAGGATTCCTAAGTCTAATTCTTACCCATTGTTGTTCTAAAAACTGTAACTGAGTCATGTGCTTTTAAGTTTTCTCAGTTTTTGATTTAGAAAGAAAAAGAGAATGCTTTCAAAACAAAGGAAATATTTCACCTGAGTAATTAAGAAGTCTATAAGTCTGTTATGAATATTAAACTAGCCAACTTTAATTATAAAAAGCAAGATAATTTTTCATTTATCTCTAACATCCTGGATCTATGTTACAATTGCTTTCGTTTTGTATTGTGAGTAGAAATGTCACCTTTTAATTTTTTTTTCATGACACATTACTGAAAAAATTTGAGGATGTGTTTATTTATTAAAGGATAATTGCATTTATATGTTTCTAGAAAGGCATTCTTAGCTGTGAGAGCATATTCACTTTATAACTTTAACTTTCACAGTTTTTTATCTTTGAAAGAAAAGTCCATGGATGTTTTTTATCAAACATGTAAATATATTCATATGAAAAAGGATAAAACTAGATTCCCTATCTTATACCATTCACAAAATTTAACTTGAAATAAATTAAAGACTTAAATATAAGAACTGAAATCATAAAACTCCTAGAGGAAACATAGAGAAAAAGCTTCTTGACATGGGTCCTGGCAATAATTTTTTGGATACGACACCTAAAGCACAACCAACAAGGAAAAAAATAAACTGGGACTATCATACTAAAAACTTCCATACATCAAAGGAAATGATCAACAAAATAAAAAGGCAACCTATGGAAAGGGAGAAAATATTTGCAAGCCACACATCTGTCATGTGATTAGTATACAAGATATATAAGGAACTCATACCATTCAATAGGAAAAATATAAATAATCCCATTAAAAATGGGTAAAGGACCTGAATAGACATTTCTCCAAAGAAAATATCTAAATGGACAGCAGATACATGAAAAAGTACTCAACATTATCCATCATTAGGGAAATGCAAATCAAAACCTCAGTAAGATATCACCTCAAACATGTCAAGATGACCATCATCAAAAAGACAAGAAATAACATATGCTGCTAAAGATGTGGAGAAAAGGGAACCATTGTGAATTACTGATGAAATGTAAACTGGTGCAGCCACTACAGAGAAGAGTAACAAGTTTCCTCAAAAAATTAAAAAGAGAAATACCATATAATCTAATCTGAGTGTGGAATACCTAAAGGAAAGGCAATCACCATCCCAAAGAGAGAGCTGTACCCCCATGTTTATTGCAGCATTATTTACAGTATCCCAGACATGCAAACAACCTAAGTGTCCATAGGCAGATAAATGGACAAAGAAAATGTGGTATAGATATATAATGGAATATACTTCAACCATAAGAAATAAGGAAATGCTGCCATTTGTGACAAAACAGATGGACCTTGAGGGCATTATGCTAAGTGAAATAAGTCAGACAGAGAAAGACAAATACAGTATGATCTTATTTATATGTGGATACTAAGGAAACCAAACTCAGAGATCAGATTTGCAGTTGCCAGAAGACAGGGATGAGGGGTTTGAGGTATGAGACTGGGGTCGGGGGAGGGGGAGGGAATTAGGTAAAAGTGGCCAAAAAATACAAACTTCCAGGTGTAGGATAAACAAGTTCTGGGGATATAATGTACAACATGGTGACTACAGCTAACACTGTTGTTTTATGTATCTCAAAGCTGCTAGACAGTAAATCTTAGAAAGTTTTTATCACAGTGAGG
The DNA here is from genome assembly GCF_010015895.1 of Lontra canadensis. Lineage (NCBI taxonomy): Eukaryota > Metazoa > Chordata > Mammalia > Carnivora > Mustelidae > Lontra > Lontra canadensis. The sequence goes on along the minus strand of NW_022631055.1, from coordinate 11,829,174 downwards.
GCAAAAACTGTTCAAAACTATATGAAGTGCTGGATGTTAACTGAAATATATTATGGTAATCATTTCACAATATAGACATCAAATTGAACGCCTTAAATTTATATACTGTTATATATCAATTATATATCAATAATACTGGGAAGGGGAACCACATGAAATAAAGGAGTTTATAAGAATAAAAAATGTAAATAAATTATCTTCATATTGTCAAAAATCTTTCAGTTTTTATTTATTTATTTTTTAAGATATTATTCACTTATTTGAGAGAGAGATTGAGAGCATGCACCAGTGGGGAGGAGGGGCAGAGGGAGAGAGAGGTGCAGACTCCCCACTAAGCAGAGAGCCCGATATGGAACTGGATCTCAGAACTCTAAGATCCCAAGTGAAGTTGAAGGCAGACGCTCAACCAACTGAGGCACCCAGGCGACCTAAAAATCTTTAGGTTTTTCAACAAGAAAAATGTCTTTCTTAAAACTTTCCAGGGATGCCTAGTTGGTTCAGTCAGTTAAGTGTCTGATTCTTGATTTCAGCCTAGTTCGTCTCGGGGTCATGAGATCAAGCCCGGTGACAGGCTCTATTCTCAGCATGGATACTGCTGGTCCTTCTCCCTCTGCTCCTCCCCATACTCATGCTCACTCTCACTCTCTCCCCTCAAATAAATAAATAAATTTTTTATTAAAAAAAAAACACTTTCCAGAAAACTGCTTAAAAGAACTATATGAACAGGAGAATATTCCAAACCATTCTGAGGAAACATTAGCTATATATCTTAATGGTTTGTGTTCTATTTTCTATGGTCTTATTTTTTGGATATTCAGTATTGTTAAGGTATCAAATATCCCACAAACACAATATTAAGAATCAAATCTCAAGAGATTATCCCACAAATATTCAAAGGAAATATACAGCAGATATAGGCAGCAGCCAACATCAACTTTCTGTGTGAATAAAGATTGCGCACTTTCTTTGTGAACCTCTTGACCACTGTGATGGATAATGCAAAAAGCTCTGGAAGCGATTAACAAAGATAATGAGGTGACAGTTAATCCCTTAGACAATTTTCAAAAAAAATCCACCCCAAGTGGGTAGGAAAAGGTAAGCTTCCACCAGCAGAATGCAGGCTATGAAACAGATGTCCTGGGAACAACACCAACAAACTAATATTTTTAAGATGGAATTAAATGATTTTAGCTCCGAATTCCCTATACAACCTTCAAGGGCCTAGTAATAACCCAGATAACGTCTTGGATGCACCTCACTGCACCAGGTTTTTTGTACTTATCCCTCTGCATATACATTCCCTCTCTCACAACTGGGAGGAAAGTACTATAGGTCCTAAAACTAAAGAAAGAAAAGAAATTATGTAAGCAGCAGCAGATATTAATTAGAAAACAGCCGAAGGTTTGACTAACTTATGCAGAAATATGCAAATTACACATGATGAACAGGTCACCTTTTGTTTCATATACCTGGATGTGATCCTTGGAAATTTTTAAAATACAAACCAGAGATTTAAGCTATATTCCATCATTATTAAACTCATGCTGGCCTCATACAATTAGTAAATCTTTATATAAAATTACTTACAATAATTGTGTAATTTCCTCTGAGTATTCACCTACACTTGGACAATTGGTGACATTGTCTGAGTATCTCTCAGATAGCAAAAAGCTCTAAATATCAAAATAGAGAATAATGGCATTACATCATCTATTGTATCTGATGAATGTGACATTCCTTGCTCTTTAAAAAATGGTTATTATCAACCATGAAGAAAAAGAAAACCCACAGAAAAACAAGTTCTAATGAAATTGCCACATTAAACTGATAGGGCAGATCAAGGAAATGATTTGCTCGTTTTGAACAGATCCTTACTTAAAAGGATTCCATGGTAAACAAAGATTATTTATCATTTGCTACCTGTTTAAAAATACCTATGTTGGTTTGGTTTGATTTTGTGAGGCACTAATTATTTTACATATCGCATTATTTCTTAATTTTACAATACTCATAAAACAGAGTTATGGGGCACCTGGGTGTCTTGGTCAGTTAAGCATCTGCCTTTGGCTCAGGTCAGGATCCCCGGGGTCCTGGGACAGAGCCCTGTGTCGGGCTCCCTGCTCAGAAGGGAGCCTGCTTCTCCCTCTGCCCCTCCCCTCTGCTCATGCTCTCTTTCTCTCTTAAATAAATAAAATTCTTAAATAAATTACTTAAATAAATAAAACGAAGTTACAGTTTCTAACCTATGACAAAAGGCATTAGCAGTTTGTTCCTCTTACTATGCTATCCGCATACAGATACCTAAAAGCCTGACACTTACCTCCTCCTTTCCCCTTGGGGATCTAATCACTTATTATCATGGTTGCTACAACACTGTCTTGGTGGGGGAGGCTACCAACATAACCCTTTGGTCCAAGTTTGAACACTGGATTGCACACAGAGCATTAAGGTGTTTTGATGCATTAGGCAATCAATACAGTTGAACTGCTTAGGGTCTATGTGCTTTCCAAAATCTTACAAAAATATCTAAAGTCTAAAAAAAATATTGTACCAACATACAAAACAGAAACTGTAGGATCAAAATTAACTAAGGTTCAAACAAATGTCTACAAAACATAACAAGCAGTAAACTTCAATTTAACACACGTGGTTGCAATTAAATTGTATTTCATGTGGGCTATGGGTACACTATAATGACCATGATAGAGTTTGCCTCCAAAAATAAGAATTCCTAAGGCCTACAAATGTCCTAAAACAGTCCTGGATCACCCCACTGAGACAGGCTGAACTGTTTAAATCAGATCTGTAAAAAAGTTAGAAGTTAATGAAGAGGAGGTTAGATATAATGTGAAACCAGATCATTCAGTTTATAAAATATACTTAAATGTCTTCAACTTACATCTTCCATAAATGGACATCTTCATGGTGTGAATACCCTCCATCTTCTAAGCATCCATTAAGGCCTGGAAAATTTCCCACATTGTAAATTCCTCCTTTCCAGAGGAAAAACTAGAACTCACTCTCCCATCCTATCTTGCTAAAAGAGCAGGCTCAACGAAACATTACTTGATTTACTAGTGAGCAAACTGAAGAAGCAAATGTCCAATGGGACTCAACAAGGACTGTCGGTTTATTGCCAAGTGGTTTCCCAATGTGACTTGGGTATTGAACCTGATGCATTCCCTCCCCGCCCCCCTCCCCAAACCCAGTCCAAGTTTCTGGCTTTCCTAGGATTCCATTATTTTCTTAATACTTTAATAAATTCCTTTTCAGTTAATCCAACTAGTGTGGATTTCTGTTGTTTGCAGCTAAGAACCCTGACTCACATAAAAGGATTCTCATTCCTAGCTCCTGGTCAAAATCCATGCTGCAAACTCACATTGTACCAACATTTCAGTGCATAGCTAGCTATCTACTGTGCGAGTTATGGTGAAACAGAAATATCCAGCATACATTCCGTCTTTCTTCTAGACTGACTTCTCGTACTGCAGAAGCAGGCAAACTACCTTCCCATATTCCACTGCAGCTAAGGTTCTCAATGTGAAAGAGGTTGCACCACTTAGATACACTTATGCAAGATTTGGAATGTGAACATAAGACAACACTTTGACTAGCTATTGCTATTATAAAGCACAGTGGACATGTTGGGTTTTTCTGCAAAACCATGCCAGTGGCTTTTAGCTTCATGGGTAAAGACAGAATTTCAAGGCGACCTTCCCATTTTTATATTGCTGGATTTTTTTTTTTCAGTGAGAATGTACTACACAGAGAAGTTAATAAATATATTTCTATTTTTAAACAGGTAACTAAATATAGTTTTACCCATGTATTAATATTTCTATAATCTTTATGGAATTTAAATATAAATTAAATTAAATATAAATAATTGGATAATTTCTAAATCTTACCCAGATGTGGAAATATCTTACCTCTGATGGAAGTGACTCAAACTATGTTAATTTAATGCAGTTTTTGTCCAGATTATTTCTTAGGAAAGCAAAAACTGTAGTATTAATGTCTCAGTAAGTTAGAGAGCTATGGCAATAAAATAATTGGCTAAAATTTTAAAAATAAACCATCAGTTAAAATTAAATTTAAATAGTTTAAAATAAAAATAAATTAGTTTAAAATAAAAATAAAGAGTTTAAAATAAAAATATATTACGGGCACCTGGGTGGCTCAGCTGGTTAAGCGTCTGACTCTTGATTTCAGCTCAGGTCATGATCTCAGGGTCATGAGATTGAGCCTGCATTGGGCTCTGCACTCCTTAGATTCTCTTTCTCCCTCTGCCCCTCCCCTGCCTCTCATTCACTCTCTCTCTTTAAAAAATAGTTAATTAATTAATTAATTACTCAGTTAAAAGTAAACACTTGTAAACACTTAGTTTACATTTCAGAGCACTGGCTAAATTCAGAATAAGTCCAGGAAGTGTCCTATTTGGTCAAATGCTTTAGTCATGGGCTCTCAAGGCCAGTTAGCACAAGATGAAAGTTCAAATAATGAAGGGGCAATCCTCAAATCTTTATATTCATTCAGATTTTAGAAACAGACCTCAAGGTTAATTAGCAAAGAATCTAAAGTGCTAGGGCTGTTATGTGAAACCATTCTCTTATTCATATAGACAAATTCATTTAAGAATAAAGATCCATCTCCTCCTCCAATTTCTTTTGTATTAAAATTCTTTCATTCCAATGTGAATCAGTACTGACCATGCATAAAATTCCTTTCCAAAGATTCCTTTTTCACAATCTTTTTTTTTTTATTTTCAGCATAACAGTATTCATTGTTTTTGCACCACACCCAGTGCTCCATGCAATCCGTGCCCTCTCTAATACCCACCACCTGGTTCCCCCAACCTCCCACCCCCCCCCACCCCTTCAAACCCTTCAGACTGTTTTTCAGAGTCCATAGTCTGGAGGGGGAGATGAACCATGAGAGTCTGTGGACTCAGAAACAAACCGAGGGTTGTGGAGGGGAGGGGATTGGGGGATGTGTGAGCCTGGTGGTGGGTATTAAGGAGGGCACGTATTGCACAGAGCACTGGGTGTGGTGCATAAACAATGAATTCTGGCACGTTGAAAAGAAATTTAAAAAAATAATTTAAAAAAAAAAGAATAAAGATCCATTTAAACTTCATTTAAACTTCATTTCAGGGTTAAAAATGAATGATGATGGAAAGGAGGGAGGAGCTAACAGATATTAATAGATACAATGCTAATGACTTTCAGATATTATTTTTGTCATTAGACATTGACATATAACCATTGGATTATTCATTAAGATTACATTCAAAAATCTATACATAATTTATTATTATTGAAGATATTGATATGTTTATGAAAGTTATTAGAACTTATAATATGTTATTTTATAATTATATACTTTCACAAATTTTGAGGTGGGATCAAGTTAACATTTTATATGGTAATATAGTAGAAAAGAAGACAAATACAATCAAGAACTTATAAGACATATGCTAAAAGCAATAATGTACCTAGATGTAATAATTCTAGGTGCCATGTCTGGTTTAATGATTACAAACGTCACAAAAGTAGCCAAATTTGTTTAACTGGTATTTCATTTAATATACATACATTTTTTTAAAAAAATGTATGTATTGAAAAGCATATGCCATAAAATGATAGAAAATTTACCCTCTTAAAAATTATCCACATCTTTTCAGTTAACTACAAATAAAAAATTGGTAAAATTTGTTTGACTTGGCCAAACAATTTAGATCACACAAGTAGGGAGGGTTTTTTTTAATAATTTACCTTACTTGCATTTAAAACATACTTCCTGATTAAAACAATTACAAATTCAAATGTACAAACAAGTGATTTAAAATACGATTTTAAAAACATGCAATTTTTAGGAATAAATTTAACAAAATAAATGCAAGACCTGTCAAATGAAAACTACAAAGCTTTGCTGAGAGAAATTAGGGAGTACCTACATGAAGAGAGAGTCATGTTATATTCATGGATTGCATGACTTAATATTGTTAAGATCTCCCCAAATTCATCTATAGAGTTAGTGCTATCTCAATCAAAATCCAGTAGATTTCTTAGTTGAAAATGATAAGCTGGTTCTAAAATTTATATGGAAATGTAAGAATGCAGAATAGCCCCCAAAATTCTAGAAAACACAAAGTTGGAGGACTTATCCAATTTCTAGAATCATTGGAAGCTACAATAATCACAACAATGTAGTATTGACATAAAAGATAGGTCAATGAAACAGAATAAAGAATCTGGAAATAGACATATATTCAGTTGATTTTCAAAAAGGATGCAACAGTAAATTAATGAAGAAAGAGTCTTTCTAACACATGGTGTAGGAACAACTGAAAATCCATATGCAACAACAAAAAGGAACTTTGACCACCTATCCTCACGCCATATGTAAAAACTAACTCAAAAATGGACCATAGACCAAAATAAGAGCCAAGCTATAAAACTTTTAAAAGAAAACATAGAAGTTTTTCATGACCTTAGTATAGAAAAAGATTTCTTAGGACACAAAAGTATGAATCATAGAAATAAAAGTTAATAAACAGCTTTATCAAAATTAAAAACCTCTGCTCTTTAAAAAATCCATTAAAAACAATGCAAAAGTGGGGCACCTCGGTGGCTCAGTCAGTTAAGCATCTGCCTTCAGCTCAGATTACGATCCCAAGATCCCGGGATCAAGTCCCTCATCGGGTTCCCTACTCAGTGGGGAGTCTGTTTCTCCCTCTGACCCTCCCCCTGCTCCTGCACACACATCCTTTCTCCCTCTCTCAAATAAATAAATAAAATCTTAAAAAAAGACAAGAAAATGCAAAAGCTAACACCACCAGCTGGAAGAAAGTGCTCTCAATGCAAACCCGACAGAGGACTTGTATTAAGAATATATAATGAACTCCTACAACTCATTGGTAAGGAGACAAATAACCTAATTGTAAAATGGGCAAAAGACTGGACATTTACTTCCCAAGTGAAAATATACAAATGACCAATGAACACATAAATGACACTCAATAGTGCAGTCATCAGGTACATGTAAAATCACAGTGAGATACACAGCATATCCAGTAGAATGGCTACAAAGACATTACCAAGCTCTGACAAGAAATGAAGCAAGTGGAACTATCATCCACTGCTGGAAGCAATGTAAAATTGTAATTGCATCAGCTTTGGGAAACAGTTTGGTACTATCTTTCAAAGTTAAACATACACTTACACAGTCCAGAAATTCTACTCATAGGCATCAACCCCAGAGAAACGAAAGCTTTTGTCCACACAAAAACATTTGTACATGAATGTTCACAGCAGTCTTATTAAAAATATCCCCAAACTCGAAAAAAAACACCCAAATATCCATCAACACCTGAATGGATAAACAAATTGTGGGTCTATTCATACAATACTATTTACCAATAAAAAAAGAAATGAGCAATAGATACAACGATATTGATGAACCTCAAAAACATTATGCTGAGTGAAAGAAACTAGAGGGGGGAAAAAAATAGAATGCATATACGATTGCATTTATATAAAACCCTGGAAGCATCTGGTCGAATCTATAGTGACAGAAGATATATCAGTGCTTGTCCAGGAGGAGAACTGGAGACTGACTGGAAAAGGAACCATGACAGCTTTTAGAGCTGATGTAAACATTCTATTGTCTAGATTCTGATAGTGATTACATGAGTATATCACATTTTCAAAACTCACCAAAATGTACAGCAAAATTGGTACATCTTATTTATGTGAATTATATCTCATATAAAAAAGAGCAAACTAAGTCATATAATACTTTTGAAAATTTTCAATAATCTATAATTTAATTGTTCTGTTAAGATACTAAATTGCCTCTTTTTCTGAACAGAAAGCCACCTAAAAGATATCCATTAACAACAACAAGAAAAGATATCCATTAACATTTAATTATGTAGCTATGCACCTATTACTTTCTTCGTTAATAAATGCACTAAATTCAACTATACTTCATAAATCGAAGTTATCTGGTGAAGCATTTAGTTAACTGAAACAATTATTCAATGTCTTGAAAAGATTTTGAGCAATATTAGTTCACATTTAGATTGACATGAGAAGAATCAAATGTACAACCATTTTCTAAACTATTATGTGCAGCTTAGCCAACATTAGTAGCAATTTCCCTTTAAAAACAATATTTGAATTTAAAACATAACACAGTATTATGAATCACAGCATGATTCAGTGTGTAGGGGTTAGAAATGAAGTACTAAATATAAGTATAAGGGGATGCAAAATACTTTGAAAAGGAATACTATGATTTCTAGCACACTTCCCACCCAGGGATTTCAATTTCCATTCTATGGCAGCCACTTGAAGAAATGTGGAATCATTGTTTTCACAAAATTAAAGACTTTAAACGTATAATTCCTTCTCTAAACTGTGATTTCATTATAGATTTCACACGCATGCATATATATACATACATACATATATATATATATATATATATATATATGCACACACGCAATTTGCCCTGTTTTCATTAGAAATTCCTACAAGTAACACAAAGTGACCAATTTAAAGACCAAAAAAAAGACTCAAAAGAAAGTATAATCATTAATTTACCTATGTGATTCTTTAATTTGTATCACTATCACCATAGGCTGGAGACAGTGGAAATAACTAATTAACATCAGACTGTCAAGTTGATTTATAACTATATAGTTATCAAAAAATTCAATGTCTATTCTAGCTAAATCAGGAAGTGGCTACATGGATGTTTCTCATATCCTCAATACTTCTCTGTGTATTTGAAATAGTTTGTAACTAATAAATGTTGAAAATAACAGAGAGCTAAATTTATATAAAAGATGCTAAAAACTGAAGGATATCAGAGTGGAAAAGGAAAAACAGCAACAGGTTTTTTGTATGTAAATTTCCTCTTCTTCAGCACCTCCATACTTCTGTTTGTAAAGTATATAACTTAAATACTCCAATGCCCCCAAATCAATTTGTGTCAAAGTTACACTCTCCATTATTTGGATTATTCATTCATTCATTCAACACATATTTGCTCCTCCACTGCATGTATAGGACCACAGCAGGTGCTGCAGGGGATATAAAGAATAAATGGATAGACTGTGAGTTACCTCTAGCTGTTGCATTCAATTGCTCATGGTTGGACTTAATGCTTATGACGTTCCATCTCTCTGTGGTTACCTTTATTTGCTGTCTTCTCTGACCTACATGCCTTTACCCTCAAGGAGTCCTGGCTGAAGAATTATGGAGGATTCAGTGCAAATCTATACTGTCTGCTGTAGAAAATAATTTTAAAAGAATTTTCATGTAAATCTTGACTGGTTTATATATCCAAAGCCAAAGTTTCTTTAGCAATGTTAATGATGATGCCTTGGGCAGCAAATCAACAATGAAAGTGAGATCAATGGGCACCTGGGTGGCTCAGTGGGTTAAGCCTCTGCCTTAGGCTCAGGTCATGATCTCAGGGTCCTGGGATCGAGCCCCGAATCAGGCTCTCTGCTCAGCAGGGAGCCTGCTTCCCCCTCTCTCTCTGCCTGCCTCTCTGCCTACTTGTGATCTTTCTCTCTGTCAAATAAATAAATAAAATCTTTAAAAAAAAGAGAGAGAAAAAAAAAGTGAGATCAAAAGGGCCAGTTAAAATCTTGAAGTGGCTAGGATGTCAATGAAAAAAATTTATTTAAAAGACTACATTTGAGGCACCTGGGTGACTCAGTGGGTTAAAGCCTCTGCCTTCGGCTCAGGTCATTGATCCCAGAGTCCTGGGATCGAGCCCCGCATCGGGTTCTCTGCTCGGTGGGGAGCCTACCTCTCCCTCTCTTTCTGCCTGCCTCTCCGCCTACTTGTGATTTCTGTCTGTCAAATAAATAAATACAATCTTAAAAAAATAAAAATAAAAATAAAAGACTACATTGAGGGGCGCCTGGGTGGCTCAGTGGGTTAAAGCCTCTGCCTTCGGCTCAGGTCATGATCCCAAGGTCCTGGGATCAAGCCCTGCTTCCTCCTCTCTCTCTGCCTGCTTCTCAGCCTACTTGTGATCTCTGTCTGTCAAATAAATAAATAAAATCTTTAAAAAAAAAAAAAATACTACATTGAGGGCGCCTGGGTGGTTCAGTTGGTTGAGCAACTGCCTTCAGCTCAGGCCATGATCCCGGAGTCCCAGGATCAAGTCCTGCATTGGGCTCTCAGCTCCACAGGGAGTCTGCATCTCCCTCTGACCTCCCCTTTCACGGTCTCCCTCACTGTCTCTCTCTCAAATAAATAAATAAAATCTTTAAAAAAAAAAAGACTACATTGAATGATAACAATTTAAAAAAACAATGATAAAGCACTGGGTGTGGTGCAAAAATAATGATTACTGTTACACTGAAAATAAATTAAAAAAAAAAGATGCTGCTAGGAAAAATAAATTCTTGCGTATCTGGTAAATGTATATCTAATGCTTTGTAATTAACCCTTTGAGTGGCCCTCATATAAGTTTCCTCATTTTACAGTGAAAACTGTGAAATCTAAGAAAAGATTTCAGGATGAACAAGTGATTGCTGTAAAGCCCACGTATTTGCCACCATAGTAGTGTCCTTTATTAAATGTAGTAAAGGTAGATACACTCCCCTGGAATGTAAGCTACAATAGGCCAGAACCTCTTTCTGATTTATTTATTGCTCTATCTCCAACCTTGGAATAGTAGTTGGCACATAGTATGCGTTAATAAATATTTGTCAAGTGCATGAAAAAAAAAAACAATGATAACTGGCAAAAACCACTTAAATATAGTTTAGTAGGGAGGAAGGAGAAAAATAGAGAGTTTAATAAATGGAATTTTTTAAAAGAAACTTGGGAAGAAGCTTGGAAAGATTGTTCCAGTAGTGGATATAGTATACGACAGAAAAGTAACCATATTACATTGTCAAAAACTATATTCATTTGATACTCAAAACGCTAATAAAGAAAATACAAAAAATCTGCTATCCAGGATTTTTTTTTTAAGATTTTATTTATTTTATTTGACAGAGAGAGAGATCACAAGTAGGCAGAGAGGCAGGCAGAGAGAGAGGGGGAAGCAGGCTCCCCACCAAGCAGAGAGCCCAATGCGGGGCTCGATCCCAGGACCCTGAGATCATGACCTGAGCCGAAGGCAGCGGCTTAATCCACTGAACCACCAAGGCGCCCCAGGATTTATCTTTTAAGCTTCCCTTTATTCAAAATAACGAGGCACAAATAATTAAGGATCTTAAGAATCTCTCTAGGTAATTTACACATTACATAATCCAAATGCATGGCTTTATAGATGAAGAACCTAAAATCTAGAAGGATGAAATTATATGCACAAAGTAAAATCACCAAAAAAATGTAATTATTTCTAATATAATGAGTATAAAATATGCATTCCCTTGGATTCTAAATATTCAGAAACTTCACAAATCAAATGTAGTTTTTCTGTAGGATAGTGTCTTTTTTTTTTTTTTTAACTTTGTAGCCCCACTGCCTAGTCTAACATTTGGTACACATGTAACAAATAAATGAATAAATGAAGTCTGTTAGCCAGAATATTAAATTAATCATGAATATACCTTAAGCAAACTAGATGCCCAGGAAGAGTATTATAGACAAAGTACTGTCTACAAAGATTACAAATTATATTTGCTCAGGAGCATCTGGGTGGCTCAGGATCCCAACTTAGTGGGGATCTTCCTTTTCCCTCTGCCCCTCCCCCTCTTACGCGCTCTCTGTCTCAAATAAATAAAATCTTTTTAAAACATTATATTTGCTCAAACAAAAGAAGCATTTATAAAATAAAACAATCCAATTTCCTACTTTTTGAAGCTCTAACAAGCAGGAACTAATGAGTATGACAGTAAAGACCATTTCTGAGAATTCAGTAATCAAGGTCGGTATTCAAAAGATTAGGTTTCCTTTGTTAAGGTATATAACTCCAATAGATATTCTTAGCCAAAAGTTCCCTAATACTTTAGAACTATCAATTTCTTTTTAAAATTAGTATTATACATAATGATACATTTCACCAAAAAAGTAATTGCTTCATTTTCTGGAGGTGAGCTAAAATTCACTAATCCTTAAACACAGTTGTTGTTTTTAACCTCTTAAAATTCTACTTTAATCTCTGGGTATACTGTTACCCCAATTAGCATCAGGCAATTGCTCTTTGCCTCAGCAATCCTCCACTTGTTAACAAAGTAGTTTCTCCAAATTACTACACTAGTCTTTGGCATGTTAAAGAGCAGGCAACTGAAATTTGGCTTCGAATAAATTAGGGTATGTTTCATTTAGATAAAAAGAGCCTCAGAACTTCAACTTCAGAGTTGATCAACTCTCAATTTTAAGAGGATCCTCCCCATTTTACACTGGCTTGAAAACATCCTTATACATGAAGTAAAGAGGCTTGTGAAATAAACCAATATCTAACCAATATCCATTGTTTATGGAACTGAAAACATTTCTACCTAGAGATTACATTACGTTTGTCAGGATTGCTGGATTCCTGGTTTCTTATATTCTGCTTCTTTGATAGCACATGATGTGAAAGTGCTGAAACATGTTCTCTAACAGATTCAGATTTTTCCACAAAAATTGGTATTAAAAAAATAAAACTACATAAAGAAAATGTACTAAAAAAGGACATAATGTACACTAAAGTACATTTAATACTAAAAAATGTACTAAAAAAAGCTGCTTCCACAGCAGCTCTCTCATACGTCTGTTAAAACGTCCGAACATTATAATTATGAAATTGTCTACCCTATTATACTCTCCACAATTAGAGAACAGGGGCCAGATATTATTTCCCTTTGTATCCCAAGAGCTGATAAAGTATCTAGCACAGTCAGTATTTGTCAAACAGTGACTGAATGAACAAACAAACCCAGTCCTTATACATACCTCCATCATAGTGCTTCTATACATCTTGAGAACCAATAAAGTCCAAGTGGTTTTATACATGGGCTATTTTATTAAAAACCTCTATAGCCAGGAGGCCTGGGTGGCTCAGTCAGTTAGTGTCTGACTCTTGATTTCAGCTCAGGTCGCGGTATCTGGTTCCTGAGATGGATCCTCAAATCCAGCTCCACACTTAGTGCAGAATCTGCTTGTCCCTCTCCCTCTTCCTGCTCGTTCTTGCTCCCTCTCTCAAATAATAAAATCTAAAAAAAACCCAACAACAAAACCCTATATCCTATGATATACAGAAATATAAAATATTTTATATAACAATCTTAAATTATAATGAATAATTTTATACTTTTATAACAACATGAACAAGTCTTCATTGATTTTCAATATTTAGCTATCCAAATCTGCCACTGTAATAGTTGCTAATCTTGTTATTAAATGGTTTCAGGATGTGCTTTTGAGCCAAAAAAAAAAAAAAAATTAAATAAAAACCTGACAAAATTCCAAGTTGCTCATTTGTGATAGTACACTAAACATCTACTTTTAAAAGCAAGCCAAGATTCAAATGAAATTTCAAGAGGAGATTAAAAAAAAAGACCAATACCTAATTTATAAATTATGTAACCCAGCGTGATATGAAAGTTTAAATGTTCCTGACCCAGGAGAAGTTGAGAAATGTCACATTGGGCATAACGGACAGATCATGGTTGTCTCTGAAGGATCAGATGGAAACTACTGAGAGAATACATACCTAAAAAGAATGCTTGACACCTAATAAGTACCTCATTGAATTTTGGCTAGCTATTTTTTGTTTTGTTTTTAGAGAGAGGGCGTGTGGGGATGGGATGGGGGGATAGAAGGAAAAAGAGAGAGACAATCTTAAGTAGGCTCCATGCCCAGAGCAGAGCCTGATGCAGGGCTGGATCTCATGACCCTGAGATCATGACCTGAGTTGACACCAAGAGTCAGATGCTTAACTGACTGAACCACCCAGTACCCCTTAGTTAAGTGTTTTTATCTAGCATTAAAAGGTTATCAGGTAAAATAAACATCTAAAAACAAAAAATATAGCTTTTTGATTGAAGGTTTCTGCATACTGCCTTTCCTTACTAGATCTATGATTTTTGGGGGCAGAATGATATAATGAAAAGAGCTCAGACTTTAAAATCATGCTGACCTTGGTCAAAGCCATTCTAGCTTAAACTCATGGAGCAGTCTTGGGCAACTCACTTAACCCTTCTGAGACTCAATTTCATCACCTGTGTGTATAAATAAATAAATAGGGAATAATCCATATGTTGCAAGGCTCTGGTAAAGACTAGAAAGATTTGTGACTGAAGTATCTAGTCAGTGTCTGGCCACAGCAGAACCAAACTTCTCTATAAACCAGAGCTGCTATTACTTCTACAAAGGTCTCTGCAAAGAGACAAAGGGACCCTCTACTGTTGTCCTCTGCCTCCAAGCTAACCCAGGACTCAATTAAATTTCCCTTATCATTCCCAATGTATTAGGAAACATATCAGGTACCATCTGCTAATACAGTTAAGCCATATGCCTCTGAAACCCCAACTTCTGGTAAAGTGCAGCAAGAGACAAGGAGTGAATGAATAAAGGATGGCATTTTGAGGTACAAAAGGAAATTGAGGGAAATTATCTATTTAAAAAGTCAAATGAAAACACTAGACATGAAAAACATGATGTCAGAGACCCCCCCCCAAAATCCTTTGATAAGTTTATTGAAAGACTGGACACAGTAAATGAAAAAAAAGATGAATTTAACTACAGATAGGGAAACAGAAATCACCCAAACTGAAACACAAAGAGAAAAAACTCTGAACAGAGTATTCAAGTGCTATGGAGTAACATCAAATAATGCTAACATGTGTGTAACTGGATCAGTGAAGAGAGGAGAGAGAAAAAAGAAGAATATACATGTGAAGAGATAAGAGCCAAAAAGCTTCCAAAATGAATGAGACGATCAACCATGGAATCTAACACACAGATTATTCTGGCAGAATAAATATAAAGAAAAACATATCAAGCCATACCATAATCAAGAGCTGAAAACCAAACATAAAAAGAAAATCTTGAAGGCATCTGGGGGGGGGGGGGTGGTTGGGGAGGAATATTATAGACAGAAGAACAAGATAAAAAT
This sequence comes from Lontra canadensis, assembly GCF_010015895.1. NCBI lineage: Eukaryota > Metazoa > Chordata > Mammalia > Carnivora > Mustelidae > Lontra > Lontra canadensis. The sequence goes on along the minus strand of NW_022631055.1, from coordinate 11,814,093 downwards.
TAGAACACACTTTTCATCAGAAACCACACAAGCTGAAAAACAATGGAGCAAAATATTTAAAATACTAAAATTTTTTTAAAAAGCAACCTAGAATTCTATACTCTGTGAAAATGTCTTTTTCTTTTTTTTTTTCTTCTGATAGGCTTCACACCCAATGTGGGGCTTGAACTCACATGCTTGAGATCAAGGGGAGCATGCTCTACTGACTCTACTGACTAAGCCACCGAGACACTCCGAAAATATCTTTTAAAATCAAAGCAAGAGGAGTGTCTGGGTGACTCAGTCAGTTAAGTGTCCCACTCTTGGTTTTGGCTCAGGTCATGATCTCAGGGTCCTGAGATTGAGCCCCACATCGGGTTCTGTGTTGGGCTCTGCACTCGGTGTACAGTCTGCTTGAGATTCTCTCTCTCGGCCCCTCGCCCCACTTGCTCTCTAAAATAAAACAAACAAACAAATAAATAAATAAAATCTGTAAAAAAAAATAATAAAATGAAGGCAAGAGACTTCTGCTTCTGCTTTAGATAGAATATTAGGGACTACATTTACACTCCCTCCTTATACAACTAGGAAACCAGATAACAATATGGGAGGCAATATTTTTGAGACATTGGACAACAGGTAGCACAGGTCTGTGATCCCCAAGGAAAAAAACAAAACAAAACAAAGAAGGCAATATTTACAATTGCAACAACTAACTGCCCAGAGAAGTTTCTAAGCCATAACACAGAGAATGAGGGCCCAAACACAGCCCAGCAGTCTGAGTTGAGAAGGTAGAAATTCAATTTTGAGGAGGCCAAAACAGCTAGAATTTGTGAAACAAAAGTACCAGAGAAGAGGAAGCTGTACAGAGAAAACTCTAGAAATCTGCAGAGAAGTCTGGTGTTGCTCTCTCTCTGGCTGAGAACTGATTTGTGTATACATGAGAGGAAACTATCCAAAGGAGGGAAAGAAACATCAAAAAAGTGTATGTAAAACTACAACCAAACATCAAAAAAGTGTATGTAGAAAAACAACAACAACCAAGACTCACACAGGGCTGGGAATAAATAGTTCATGTTCTCACCAACCAGTCTGAAAAATCTTGCAGTACATGCAACATTGACTAGAATCCTCAGAAGGACTTCATCTTAGAAATGAAGCTGAATTACCCCTAGAGAAAAAGGCTCCTCTGGCTCTCAGCTCAGAGCTTAAAAGCAAGCCTCAAGAGGAACTACCTGACTCTAACTGCACACTAGAACAAAGTCCAACACAATTTAAAGGAATACAACACAATCCAGCAAAAACTATATGAAACTCATCCTATCTGGCATCTCATTAAAAAAAATCATCAAGCATGCAAAGACACAGGAAAATATGGCCATAAACAGAAGAGAAAAAAATCAATCAACAGAAGCTAAACCCAAAACAACAGAGATGACAGAATTAGCAGGCAAAGATATCAAACAACTAATACTCCGCACATGTTCAAGAAGGTAGAGGAAAACATAAACATAGAGAGATGGAGAGATAGAAGACACAGACAATTACCAAATGGAACTTCCAGAAATAAAAAATATAGTATCCAAAATGAAAAAAATCCTGAATGAAATTAACTATATTAAAAACTACAAAAGAAAACATCAGTGACCTTGAAGGCATGCCAATGGAAACTACCCAAAATGAAATACATAGAGGAAAAAAAAAAAAAAAAACCCACTAGGGGCACCTGGGTGGCTCAGTCGTTAAGTGTCTGCCTTCTGCTTGGGTCATGATCCCACCATCCTAGGATCAAGCCCTGCATTGGGCTCACTGCTCCAAAGGAAGCCTGATTCTCTCTCTCCCACTTGCCCTGCTTGTGTATATCTATCACTGTGTCTCTCTCTGTCAAATAAATAAATAAAATCTTAAAAAAAAAAAACACTAGACAAAAATGGACATCAGTGACCTGTAGGACAATATATCAAGCATTCTACCTTACATGTAATTACAGTGGAGTCCCACTAAGGACGGAAGAAGAAAACTACCTGAAGAAATAATGGCAGAAAATTTTGCAAATTTGATAAAAGCTATAAACCTATAGATACAAGAAGCTTGGGGCAACTGGGTGGCTCAGTGGGTTAAAGCCTCTGCATTCGGCTCAGGTCATGATCCCAGGATCCTGGGATCGAGCCCTGCATCGCACTCTCTGCTCAGCAGGGAGACTGCTTCCCCCTCTCTCTCTGTCTGCCTCTCTGCCTACTTGTATGTGATCTCTGCTTGTCAAATAAATAAATAAAATCTTTAAAAAAAAAAAAAAAGAAACTCAACAAATCCAAACAGAATAAACCTAAACGAAACCAACTACAGAAAATCATATTCAAACCACTGAAAAATAGTAATAAAGAAAAAATCAGCCAAGGGGGGGAACAGCAGCAGCCAAGGGAGGGGGAAACCACAGCTGGAGTGGGTTTACTGGTTTCAGACAAAGCAGATTTTAGAACATATTATTTGGAGATTTAAACATTCCCACAAAGAAAACTCCAGGCCCATGGGGCACCTGGGTGGCTTAGTCAGATAAGCAGTGGACTCTGGATTTCAGCTCAGGTCATATCAGGGTCCTGGGTTCAAGGCCCACATCAGGCTCCACGCTAAGCAGGGAGTCTATCTACTTAAGGATTCTCTCTGTCCTTCTCCTCTGCCCCTCCTCCCACTTATGTGTACTCATGCTTGCTTGCTCTCTCCTCTCAAATAAATAAACGTGTTAAAACAAACAAACAAACAAAAAAAAAAAAAAACTCCAGGTCCAGATGACTTCAGTGATGAATTCCATCAAACATTTAAGGAAGAAATAATAATCTAACACAAACTGTAGGAAAAATTTTGAACTTTGCTAAAACAAAGCAAAAAGACATTACATGAAAAGAATGACAGACCAATATTCCTCATGAACACAGATGTAAAACTCTTTAACAAAATATTAATAAATCAGATCTAGAAATACATAAAAAGTATAATCAATGAGGCTTATCCAAGAAATGCAAAGGACTTGGCCAAGACTTCTCCACCAAGAAGTGTCAGAACATGGCTTGCAGTCAGATGTTTTAGCTTCAGTCCTATACTTTTGCCTCCTCTTTCTGTTGTTTTTACTGTACCAGTTGCGATCCTAGGTACTTAACTTCTAAATTTTTTTTTATACAATTTTGCACTTAAATTTAAATAGGAGGCCATGTCATGCTCTTATTATTTCAAATGTCCTTAAAGATTAGTCATTACATCATTCTTAGAAACCTTTAATGAATCTACCTTCCACTTCTAAGTGTATCTACTTAGAAGTTATCCACTTCTAAGGTATCCTCCTTCCCCTAGGCTCTGATAACATTTAACATATATTTTTTTTATTGTATTCATTACAATGCACCAAAATCTCTGGTTTTCTTGACCATGGGCCCTTTTAGAACAGAGTCCCTTAAGGTCAAGATCTTATCCATCCTGTGTCTACCACATACTACACATCATAAATGCTATTGTATAAATTGACATAATGTATATTATATTGTATGAACAATGTATTAATTATATAAAATTTCAGAGCACAGAATATGTCTTAAAAATTTTTTTTTTCCTTACGATGCACAGTCAAGCACTTACTGATTCATTAAGAAAGGATCTGTTTGGGGCGCCTGGGTGGCTCAGTGGTTAAAGCCTCTGCCTTCGGTTCAGGTCATGATCTCAGGGTCCTGGGATCGAGTCCCGCATCGGGCTCTCTGCTCAGCAGGGAGCCTGCCTCCTCCTCCTCTCTCTCTGCCTGCCTCTCTGACTACTTGTGATCTGTCTGTCAAATAAATAAACAAAAAATCTTTAAAAAAAAAAAAGAAAGAAAGAAAGGATCTGTTATACATCTGTTTCTTTGGGATTGAACTGCTAGAAAAGAAACAGTAGACAAAGCAGAAAATGTAATGGGACAGTAAGGAAAGTGGCCTCTATCTCAATAGTTACTTCACAAAGCAATTCATCAAACACCACCAAAAACACAATTTTTCTATCCCTATCTTTTTAAAACAATGTGGTTTTTTAAACTTTTTTTTTTTTTTGCTTTTTTGAATTTTAATTCCAGTATAGTTAACATACAGTGTTGTATTAGTTTCAGGTGTACAATTTAGTGATTCAACAATTCCATACATCACCCAGTGCTCATCACAACAAATGAATTTCTTAATCCACATCACCTATTTCACCCATCCCCCACCCACCTCCTTTCTGGTAACCATCAGTTTTTCCTCTATAATTAAGAGTCCACCTCCTGGCTTCTCTCTCTCTTTCTCTCTCTCTCTCTCTTTTCCCTTTGCTCATTTGTTTTGTTTCTTAAGTTCTACATGAGTGAAATCATATGATATTTGTCTTTCTCTGACGATATATTTTGCTTAGCATTACATTCTCTAGCTCCATCCACATCATTGCAAATGGCAAGATTTCATTCTTTTTTATGACTGAATAATATCACATTGTGTGTATATCTCCCATCTTCTTTACCCACTCATCTATCAATGGACACAGGCTGCTTCCATAATTTGACTATTGTAAATAACACATCTATAAGCTTACGGGTGCATGTATTCCTTTGAATTAGTGTTTTTGGATTTTTTTGAGTAAGTAGTCAGTAGTGCAATTACTAAAATGTAGGTACTTCTATTTTTAACTTTTGGAGGAAACTCCATACTGTTTTCCACAGTGGTTGCCCTTGTTTACATTCCCATCAACAGTGCAAAAGTGTTCCTTTTTCTCCACAACCTCACCAATACTTCTTGTTTCTTGTGTTTTTAATTTTAGCCATTCTGACAGATGTAAGGTAGTAGCTCATTGTAGTTTGTTTTTTAGAGAGAGAGAGTGGGGGGTGGAGCACAGGGAGAAGGAGAGTGAGAGAATCTTAAGCAGGCTCTATGCCCAGTGTGGAGCCTGACGACACAGGGTGATCCCACAACCCTGAGATCATGACCTGAGCTAAATTCAGGAGTCAGAAGCCTAACCAAGTGAGCCACTCAGGCATCCCACTCATTCTAGTTTTGATTTGCATTTCTCTGATGATGAGTGATGTTGAGTATCTTTTCCTGTATCTGTTGGCCATCTGTATGTTTTCCTTGGAGAAATGTCTGTTCATTTCTCCTGCTTATTTTTTAATTGGATTGTTTTTTGGGTGTTGGTTTGTATAAGTTCTTTATAGATTTTGGATACTAACCCTTTATCAGATATGTCATTTGTAAATATTTTCTCCCATTTAGTAGGTTGCATTTTATTTACTTTTTAAAGATTATACTTATTTACTTGAGATAGAGGGAGAGAGGCAGACAGAGTGCAAGCAGGGGGAGGAGAAAGGGTGAGGGACAAGGAGACTCCACACCAAGCATGGAGCCCCAAGCAGGACCAATCCCATGACCCCAAAACAATTAACCAGTTGAGCCACTCAGTCACCCCAGTGGTAGGTTGCCTTCTAGTTTTGCTGATTATTTCCTTTGTTGTGCAAAAGATTTTTATTTTGATGTAGTTCCAACAGTTTATTTTTGCCTTTATTTCCCTTGCCTCAGGAGACACATCTAGAAAAATGTTGCTATGGCTGATGTCAGACATTACAGCCTGTGTTCTCTTCTAGGATTTTTATGGTCTCAGGTCTCACATTTACCTAAAACAATGTCTTTATATAGTCATCACATTCAAGGCTGTTTCTCTCATTTGAATGTCTGAAGTCTCTTTTACTGCACAACCTCTCAAGTTATAAACATAGATAAAACTAATGAGGGTTCAGGAGAAGGCACATTAAAATGTTAATAAGATGAAAAATATATTTTTCAACTGATCAAGGTTTTGAGGTGAAGTTTTTCATTGTAATAGTATTCCCTTGACCTCGCTCATATAGCTCCACCTTAAAGATGGAACATACCTATGTAAAAGGCAACAAAATTACATGTTTTTCGTCAGTTAAAATGGCAATAATTTTGCAGCTTATCTGCCATTTGGGGGCAGTCTCAATTCCCAATGGTCATTACAATGTCAAAAATAATCTGGGGTGATTATTTACAAATTAATTCGCAAGGAAAAGATATATACATATTCTTTAATAACTAAAGACATGGGAACTTGAGATCAGAATTACTCAACATCATCTATTTCCATCTTTTAGTTTTGTGTTGAACAATGTTTAGCCTCTATATCTTAAAAGGATTGTATTATTTATAGCCTTCAAGTAAACCTAACTGGCACAGAGAGCAGAAGGACTAGGTCCCAATAACCACTGGGTTTTAATTCAGTGGTTGGGAAAAATATGCCCCAGAGAAACCATATTCAGTCCAAGTCTTCAAGCACATCTAAGCAATCCCCAGGAACTATTTTATGGTTTTATTTTACAAACAATTAAATTTCTCTTTTCTGATTATCCTTCCCTTTCTCTCCCCTTTGACCCCCACACCAAAACCATAGCATTTTATCATTTTTCTCAGTAGATACTAACTTCTACATTTGGAAAGTGCCCCCGGTCCACCTTAACATACCCAGATTGGTTATATGACCAAGTGCCTACCACAGAAGGCCAGATTTCACAGGTGTAGTTATTGATTCAATAAATGGTTACTGCAAGTCCACTAAGGTATCAGGCACTGTTTCAGAATGAGGATGCAGCACAGAGAAAGCTTCTGCTCTCAAGAGCTTTCTTTCAGCAGAGCCCAGCTGATAAAGAAATAAGAAGGTAGTAACAGGCAACAATAAATGCTATGAATAAAATAATTAACATAAAGTGATAAAGATTTGAGAAATGTGGGTACAACAGATATGGTAATTAGGGATGGCCTCCCTGAGAAGGTGAAAACTTGAGTCTTAAATGAGGAAATGGTGCCACCCACCAGAAAAAATGAGAAAAGACATAATGAACAGAAACTGAAGATTCTCAAGGAAGGAAATGTAGTGTGTTTGAGGAAAAAAGACACTCATTTGTATGACCACAGTTAAATTATCAAAATCAGGATCCATGATCTTAACATTTTGGAAAAGTACAGTCCATTTAACTTTGTAAAATGTCCCCCCAGTTTGATTTTCCTCATGATTTGTGATTTTTGGCAGGAATACCACAGAAGCACTGCTGTGTTCTGTCTGAGGCACATGATGTTAATTTTTATTACTTGGTTAAGGTTTTCCTTTAAGCTTTTCCTACTATAAAGCTAATTATATTCATGTTGTATTTATCAAGTAGTTAGTGTTTTGTGGAGATGTTTTGAGATTAAGTTAATATCTTATTCCCCATCAAATGTTCACTTACTTGTTTCAGCATCCACTGATAACTCATGCCTTACTTGGCTATTACTATGATAGTTACAAAATGGCAATTTTCCAATTCCATCATTCTTTCCAGATCAGTGGTTGTCAAATGAGGATGGGGTGCAATTTTGCCTCCTCATTGCAATCTGGCAGTGCCTGAAGACATTTTTGTGTTTCACAACTAGAGGTTGGGGTAGGAAGGATACTACTATCTAGTAGGTAGAGGTCAAGGATAATGCTAAAACATCCTACAATGCACAGGATAGCTCCTCTCCCACTCAAAAGAATTATCTTGCCCAAAATGTGATTAGCACCAAGGTTCTAGATTATTAAATGACATGGAGAATTCTCTTTTCTCTCTCATTTATATATTTACTAATATTAGTATGGAATCAGGGAGTCCTGGTTTACTGAAAGGATTACAATATTTATTTTGATATTCAAATTGTCTCAAAATGGGTCAATGGTAACCCTTCAAACCTGTTAATGTGTTCTTCGGGCATGTGTCACTTACTGTTTGAGGACTTCTTACTTTATGACCTAAAATGCCCAGTGCTAGCAGTCAGCCATTTCTTCAAAGATCCCTGGTTCTTTTTAGTGGAGAATATTTAAAAACCAAGGTCTGGGTGCCAGGTGTGTTCATTGCTATCATACCCAGACACATGCAGGAAACACACACACTCACACACACACACTCATACACACTTCTACCTACCTACCTACCTACCTAGCAAAGCAACGAGACCATGTTGCTACCTCTAACTCAACACCACAGTTTGTTTTAGTCTTCCCTCTTTCATGTTTGTAATTCCCTTTGTTGACATTGAGAAACTTAGCTCCCATTATCCTCAATGTATTCGCTCAACTCCATTCCTTGATGATAATCAATTTCTCAGCTATAAAGCAGAAAACTTAACCCTAGATGTACCTACCCACTACTCTCTCACCTCCCAGTCTCTACCCATATTTGAATCTAAACCTTGACTCCAACAAAAAGGAAGGGAGAAATGGGTAGGAAGAAAGGCTAGTAAGAAAGTCTGGCCCCAAATATGCCACTTATACCCCTGCTTCTACTACTAGTTAAAAACTTGACCCCAAAGGTGGATAAGGAGAAAAATTAGCTAGATTCCTTTTTTTTTTTTTTAAAGATTTTATTTATGTACTGTCAGAGAAAGAGAGCGCGCACAAGCAGGTGGAGCTGCAGGCAGAGGGAGAAGCAGGCTCCCCACTGAGCATAAAGCCCAATGCAAGAATCCATCCCAGGACCTTGGGATCCTGACCTGAGCCAAAGGCAGAAGTTTAACCACTGAGCCAACCAGGCATCCCATGAGCCAGATTCTAAAACAAGTGCAATGTATCCCATGTAGGTACAAGTGATGCCTATATCTAGTATATAGGGAGAATTTTATGCTTCTCAAAATGCAAAACATTAAGCTGGCCTTTATATAACATATGTGACATAAAATTTGTATGTATAATTGTATATATAACATAAATGATTTATAGTTTACAATAAAAATGGTGTTAAATTGCTTAAAAGAGTCTGCTGTGAAACAAAGCCAGATAATTAACTTGAAAAATATGGTCAAAATTGGTGTGTGTGAAACTTCTGGAAAAGGTATGTGAGAAACTTCTGGAAAAATTTGTTCCACAGATCATAATATAAAATCAGTGTGCTCCAGTTAAGTATATAGAAATGATAAATAATAGCATAGGGACAAAATCATAATTTTATGGAAAAATTATATCACAAAGAGATCTGACATTAAAGAGAAACTCAATGGTGACAATTCTAAAATAATATATGTAGGTTGAGACTATCTGTAAGCATTTAAATGGTTATACCTCTTATAATAAATGAAACTAATTATAATCCCAAACTCACCATTTACTAGAGAACAATTTAAACAATGGATTCTATGTAAGTTTCCCTTTTATATAATGACAAATTTTTTTAAAGACTTAACTAAATTTAATTCTTAAAAGACAAGATGACAAAAAAGTGTTTGGCTAGGAACTTTCAGTGCAATGCTCTAATTAAAAGCAGGAAATATAATTAGAGGCATACTAAATCATAAAGCAAAATGCCCAATTATCAAGAGAAACTTAAATTCTATTACTGCTTAGTATCCTTCTAATACATTTCTTTTTGCCTAAGTTAGCCAGACTCAGGGTTTTTTGGCTAGCAATCAAAGAAGCTTAAGGGATATAACTAGGTATCCTAGTTCTAAGTTAATGTGGTCTCTTGAAAATGGTACATCTTTATTTATGAAATTTTTATTTATGAATTTATGAATCTTTATTTATGAAGTGGATTAGTTCAAAACCATAACAAAAAAAGATTTAATTTTAGGCACAGTCAGATGGAGGAGATAGGAAGGTAAGGGGCTATTGAGTTAATATAGAAAAGGCAAAAGTCATCTAATTATCACCAGGTAATTTCTGTTGGAAGTTTGGGAATAGAATCAGCATTCGATATATATTGCATATACATGAGTAACAATTCAGTTATTTTTCTTTCTGAAGGCAAACTGTGATCTAATGCATCATTTCGTTTCCTATGTACATTACTTTTCACTTTTAAAACATAAAAAATTAATTTTTATTATTACGTGTGAACTGAAACTTGATTTGAAAATGTTTTATTTTTATATTTATCTTAAAAATATTTACTACATTTCCCCCAAAAGTAATACACACTTGAAACAAATCAAACAATACAAAGAATAATAGAGAAAAGGTTAATTCTTTCTTCTACCTCATCCCCTCAAGTCCCATGTTCCTAAAATAACCAATATTGATAATTTGCTATCTTTGCTTTCAGAGCTTTTGGAATATCACCACAGTGTCTTTTTATAAAAATGAAATGACATTACACACATTACTCAGTGCACTTAAGAATACCTCTCGGACATCCCTCCAGAGTATATAGCATATAATTCAATTCATCCTTTTAAATCACTGAATCATAATCCATTGTATAGATATAATTTAATCCAATAATTCCATTAGTGATGGTAACAGACTCATCAGACTGTTTCCAATCCAAATAATGCTATAATCAGCATCCATGTGCATGCGTCCTGATGTACTAGAAGATAGGTATCAAAAAGTGGACTTGCTAGGTCAAAACGAATAAAAAATACCTCATTAAAAAAAAAAAACCTTGTATATGTAAAAGGTTTTATATACACAAAAATAAAGAGAATAGGAAATAATGAACTCCCATTTACCCATCATTCAACTTTAACAGTTGCCGAATTTTAATGTTCTGTTTTTCCCCTTATCTGTGAAATTTAAACAGGTCCCATTTTAAAAGTTTTGTCTCCATGAATGGCTCTGAAGTTTATTAAAATCCTTTTTGGAACACTAGTTACATGGTAACCACCAACATTTGTATCTTCTTTAATACCATACACAACAACTTAAAAAAAAGTCACCCATAATATTCACTTCCTCCCTCTACTAAGCTCTTTGCAATGGAGAAACAGCAGAATCAAAGCATCTAAGATAGCAGAAAAGACACTACGAAGGATCATCTTAAAAACATTAAAAAGACCTTGAAAAGGAAAATATCAGGCAGGCATAGAGGTATATTAAGTGACAGAGGCAACAAAGAGAGAGAAAGGAATAACATTAAGTAGATTTTTAAAAGCTAGCATTAGCTGGTAGGGAAAGTACTTAAGGGATTGCTGGTGGTCTGAGTGGGAAATTTAAGCAAAGAAAGAGCAATTCATGAGGAACAGTACATGCTATTTGAATGTATTTTAGAACTAGCTGCTTAAAATATATTGCACTGATCATCAGAAAGCTAGGAGAATAGCCACTTAGTGCTCAGCCAGCAAAAGATATTTGGAGGGAAAAACATCACCAATGTGTAACAAAATAACATTTATTTCTCTTCAAATATAAGTAACATCCCAACTAAAGAAGAACAATATGAAATGAGGGTATATGTACACATATATGCAGAAGGGATACTACACCTAAATATGTTCCTCGAAAAATAGCATATAAGGAAATTTTAAAATGCACTAGTGACAAGGGCCATTTAAAGGAATCCTAAAGTAAATTATTTTGTACAGTGAACATTTTGTTAAAAAATTATATCCTAATTTATTTAAAGTGTGGTTTCCCCTTTTTAGAACAATAAAGTTCCCTAATGCACAAAGCTTTTATTGATTATTCACTATGCACCAGGCATTGCACGTACAGAATAAAACAACACTCCTACACTCTAGGAGCTTACAATCTAGTGAGTGACTTAGGCACAACTAGAATACAATGTGATATGCTTTAATGGTACATTTTCTCATTTAAGTCTGCAGGTAACACAAGAAGGACCACCGAACTGTAGCTTAGGAAAGTCAGGAAAGGATTTATAGAGCAAGTGGCTTATGAGTTGAATCTTGAAGGCTGAAGAGTAATTCAGAAACGAGGGAGAAAAGAATTTCTAGAACTTGTGCAATGCTTGGTGATTCATCTCAATACACTTAAACTGGAAATATTTTTCCAGCATAGATTTGACAAGAACCGTATGTGGTCTACTGACATGAAGTTTTAAAAATTTTATTCCATTGTAAGCTGTTATAGCATTAATATGAGATTGATGTGTGTGTGCATGTGTGTATATGCATATGTATTAAAGATGGAGGTTAAAGACGTCAGTGAGAATGTACATTCTAGCTTCTATGCCCTTCCTAACACCCCACCTACAATAAAACAAGTAGATTTGAAAATAAAACAAGGGTTCATAAATGCATGAGAAAATGACAGCAAGAAGCTGAATCCTTCATCAGCACTGAGAAAAGCCATTTCCATCTCTGTGAATTGAGTTAAGAATGGGCTAAATACAGAATCTATTTTATAGATTGTATAGATATTTGGAAATGTATTTCCAAAGCAGTTAGACCTTGAAATCTTATCTCCCACTCCAGACAACTGGGCAACTAACTCTAACTCTCCTCCATCCTTTTAGATATCATCCAGTCTAGCCTCCAAAGAGTATAAATACTTACAAAGTAAAAGAGTCCTGGACTGGACAGCATTAGCACAGTAGGGTAAGGGTAGTTGGTGGCAGGGGAAGGGTAAGGTAAAATATTTTTTAAAAGGGAGACTGAGTAACTGAATGTTGAGACTCTTCTTCCTACCCAACTCCTAACGTGTTAGCTGTTAAGGTGTACACACTCACCAAGCAGTGGACTCAAAAGTGTTCTCTAGGAAACAGACAGGCCTAAAAGAAACACCTAAACATATGGACATAAAGGATTCCCTAAGAAACTGCCAAATTATCCCACAGTGAAACCCACAATCAACAAGCTAGGCTATCACAGTAGTACTCAATTAGTTGTATAGCGTACAACTCTTAAAGATCACCAGATATTTGATGAAGGCCTCTATCCAAAAGACAGAGGCCAAAGAAACCAAATGGAAAAAGTATCTTGAAGGAAACAGAGACAATAAAAAAGGAAAAAAAAAAAAAACTTCCAATAATATATTTAAGCAATCAAGAAATACAGAAAGAATGCAGTGGTAGAAAGGGGGGAGACAACGAAGAAAAAAAGGTCATTAAAAAAGTATAAAAATAAGAAATGAAAAATTTAACAGGAAGGTTGAAAGATACAGTTATAGAAATAACCTTCAGAGTAAAGAAAAAAGATTAAAATATATAAATACAAGATGAAAAGATAATTTTGAGAACCTGTCCAGGAAATGGAAGGTCCAGAAAGACATCAGCAAAAACAGAAGGAAGGAAATCATTAAAGAAATAATTCAAGAAAATTTCCCAGAATTGAAAAAATATGACTTTCTAAACTGAAAGTGTCCACTAAATGTTCAACACAATGTTTAAAAACAGAGCCACACCAAGGTATATCTTAAAAATTTAAAACGCTGAAAATAGGAGAAGATTCTGTCAAATACCAGGGAGAACAGATTTCATAAAAAGATAATAAGAATAGCATTAAATGTCCCAAATGCAACACTTGAAGCTGCAACACTCCTGTGATTGTGAAAAAGAAACTATTTTAAATTCTGTCATTTTATTTTATTTTTTAAAAGATTTTATTTATTTATTTGACAGAGAGACAGCAAGAAAGGGAACACAAGAAGCGGGGAGGTGGGAGAAGGAGAAGCAGGCTTCCTGCCAAGCAGGGAGCCGAATGTGGGGCTCGATCCCAGGACTCCAGGCGCAACTTGAGCCAAAGGCAGACGCTTAACGACTGAGCCACTAAGGTGCCCCAAATTCTATTATTTTATATTCAACCAAAGTATCAGAAGGTCTCAAAAAAATTACTTCCCTTACTTTCTCAGGAAGCTAATGGAGTTCCTAATCCTCAAAATGATGGCGTAAACAAAAAGGAAGTCATAGGATTTGGGAAATGAGATCCAACAAAAAAGAGAGGTGAAGAGAATCCCCAGGATGATAGCAAAGGAAGACTTCAGGATGAAAGGTTAATAGCCTTTACTATTACTATTACTAAAGAGGAGACCAAGTCAGAAGGCATAAAAAAAGACTTCTTAAATGTGAAGTGGATTGTGTACAGATGGATGATTTTAAATGAAAATATATTAAGCTTTAAAAATATATAAATATTTTGTGTCCTGAGACAATACGTTCGACCATTAGATTTATTTACATTTAGCATAATTAGAGTAACTCAAGCCATATCTTGCCAATATTCTAAAAATCATTAGGCTCAATTCTTTATTGATGAAGCAATGTTGCTCTTTTAAGTTATGTTAAAAAGATGTTTGCTGGTGAGATTTAAGACATAATTCACAGATCATCCAAGTACCTGGATGCATCAGACACTGAGATATGTATCCATATTTTAATACACAGTAGTTTCTTCAACACGTAGACAAGAATGTTTTATTCCTTTGTGGTAGTTCAAAGTTGAAAAATCATTTGTGAATTGAAAATGCAGGACAGCACATAATAGGCCCTTAATAAAAACACTTGTTGAGATTGCTCCTTCTTTTCCAATCTATAAACAAGAAGAGGCAGGTGAAGACAAAGTTAACTATATATCTATATATTTACATATACACAGAAATACATACACATGTACACACACAACATACATTCACAAATATTCAAAATTCCTCCTATGGCTCTACATTAATTTCCAATTTCATTTTTTACCATATTTCACAATTTTAATTCAAATGGTTAAGTTTCAAAAATATGTTTTCTTAAAGGTACTGGCTGCTGACAAATATTGTAAATAGTATCAGCTTATTTTTTATTAAATAGAACAACAGAAGTATTTTATAATAGCTGTTGCCATTCTTGGAAAGTATGGGCAAAAAATATTTCCCCAAAATGAATGATTAACCTATTGAATTAAAAAAAGGCTTCTCTCCATCACTGGAATAAAAGGCACAGCATAATATAGTCCATGATACTGTAATAGTGTTGCATGGTGACAGATGGTAGCTAGACTTGCGGCGAGTACAGCATAATGTATAAACTTGTGACATCACTACTTTGTACACCTGAAACTACTGTAACATTGTATGTCAACTACACTCAAAATGATTAATTTTTTAAAAAGGCCTATTGGAAAAGAATTTATAAGTATTTAATAAACTCTGATAAACAGAATGACTAATCAGAATTGTCTCTTCCTAAGTAGATAAATAAACAATCTGAAAAATATACAAAGATGCCTTTATGTTCTCCAAATGTATGATACATAACAGAGGTTGCAAATTCACATGTCCATGGGTGGAGTGGTAAGGGTCCAAAATGGAGAATGTGCTCAGACCCAGATAATAATAACCATGTGCTCTGAGACTCAGACAGCTAGATCATTAGGTTTCTCTAAGAGAAAATTCTACGTGAATGTTCCTATTTTCAAGTCTTAGCAGTAATTCATTTTTTTCATTTAGCTAATTTTTTTCATTACCTAATTAAAATAGTTATGTGTTCTGAATTCAACTGCTAGAGTTTGTGGGGCTTGTAGTAGATGTCCTCTAACAGTAAGACCCAGATTTAAGGCAGAATAGTATATCAAACACAAATACACTTGTCTAGAACAGATGGATTCATGCGGATGTGACTAAGGATTCAAATGATTCAATGCATACTTGCTGAATACCACTTGAGTCAGACCTTGTACAAGTCGCTATGGTGGAATAAAGAAGTATGACTGGATATAAGTAATTAATGTAAGCTTCCAATCTTCTAAAAATGGGTATATAATTTATCATCCAAACCAGGACATTCTTGGGAGTGGAAAGAGCTGTGTTAATTATTAGGCTAAGAAAGACAGGTGTAAACTGGGACCATGCCAGACAAACCAGGCTGTACAGTCATCCAACCTAAGAGGAACTGGTCTGCTTCAGTTGTCTCCCCTCTGCCCACCCCAGGCTCACACTGTCCAAGGAGGATCCTGTCTTTTCAGGCTAACTCTTCAGTACTGTGACAAAGAATTAGAGAGAAATGGGGTAAAAAGGAAGACAAGAGCTGTCTTTTGATAGAAAGCATTAAAATTGTTTTCTAAGATTTGTTTGGTATTTAAGAGGTGCAGAACCAGGAGCAACGTGAGATGGTAGCAGATGAGTAAGGGAAAAAAAGAAAAGAAAAATTGCTAATGAATGCAAGTTGCTTTCATGTCATTTAATGGAGAGAGGTAAAACACTCAAGTGATTTGAAAAATCCTTCTGTTGCACAGACTTAAGACTAACATCCTATAAGACTGAACCAAAGAGGATATGATTTTATGAATACTATAGAAGTGTAAGACACTATCCCTGGAATCTGAGGGGGAGGGGTAAATTCTCTTTTGGGAGGAAAAAGATTAACAAAGAATACAATATAATACAAAATAGAGTGCTAAAGTGAAAAAGATGAGATACATATGCATAAACACTAAATTTATTCAATCATCCACTATTTTGTCCACATCAAGCATTCAGAGAGTAGCATAACACACACAGGCCATACAAGTGCCCCATATCCATAATTTCCTTTGGAAAGGCTGGCCACAAGCCAAACAATTTTGCTACAAGAAAATCCTTTTGGCCAAGCTTTTTATGACTTATGTTTATGTTAAGCAATTCTTAAATATCACTATAGCCTTAAGCTTGAGAAATTTGAGTACCTCAGAGAAGGGGCTATGTAAAAACAAAAATCACTGGTACTACTGTATTATTGTGCAAAAAAAAGCAACATTTCCCAAAAAGAAAAAAGAAAGAAAAGAAAACCCTGATATAAAACAAAACCCACATTAGGTTTCAGACTATTAAAAGAAAATGCATTCTTTTGCCCCATCCTCACTCCCCAAATCCCCACTCCATTAGATTGTCAACTACCTCTCAGGCACCCTACAGAGCCCATTTCCAGTGACCTTTAATCAGTCTCCTCTGAGACACAATCCACTGGACAGAATTCTTTTCCATTTGCCAAAGTTATTTTCTAGCACTCCAAGTTACCACTTTTAGTTCCAATTCCCACAGTGAACTTTTAAAATTCATTTCTTGCCACTTTGGGGAAATGCTACCTTTAAGAACTATAGAATAGCTTATACAAGTGTAAAAACCTACTAAATATTAATTTTTAAGCAAATTATCTTTGAGTATCGGTTTCCTCATCCCTTGCAAAGCTAAGAAGACTAAATGGGAATAATATTCACAAAGTTCCTGATAAATCCTATGGGGGAGGGGGCACAAAAATGGTAGCTCTTTAAAAGAAGATTGAAAAAAAAGTACTACTCAGTATTTGCTCAGGGAGGGAAGGAAAAAAGATTTGTTTGGCATATATCTCTTCTGCTAAAAGTTGGAGGCACCTAAATGAGGAACATTCCTTCAACTACTTAAAAGAGAAAAAAACTAGCAGGTTTACGGCAAAGATAAGAACTACATTCCAGTGTTACTGCAGTGATTAAGCACAATATATGTGATGAACCTAGAATGGATTATAGGGTTTATTTCACTCTTTTTTCATGATAGCAGTACCTTCTATTATCAAAGAGAATCATCCCCACTCTTTGATTCTTTATTTCAAACGAATAATTCTGAGTATAACTGACACACAATGTTTTATTAGCTTCAGGTGTACAACAGTGATTCAACATGTTTCTATGTTATGCTGTGCTAACTACATGTGCAGCTCCCATCTGTCACCATACAATGTTATTACAATATCATTGACTACTTTCCCTATAACTGGAAGCCTGTATTTCCAATGCCCCTTTACCCCATTTGCCCATTTGCCATCTCCTTCCCTCTGACAACCACTAATCTGTTCTTCGATTCACAGGTCTGATTCCGCTTTTTGTTTGTTCATTGATTTGTTTTGTTTTTTAGATTCATGCGAGTGAAATCATATGTTGTCTTCCTAAGTCTGACTTATTTCACTTAGTATAATCCCTTCCAGTTCCATCCATGCTGTCACAAATGGCATCTTTTTATGGCTGCCTAATATTCCATTGTGTAGATGTATCACATCTCCCTTATAAATTTGTGTATCAGGGGACACGGGTTGCTTCCATATCTTAGCTACTATAAATAATGCCACAGTAAACACAGGGGTGCATATAGCTTTTCCAAATTAGCGTTTTCATTTTCTTTGGATAAATACTGAGTAGTAGAATTATTGGATCATATGGTATTTCTATTTTAAATTTTTTAGGAACTTCCATGCTGTTTTGTACAGTGGCTATACCAGTTTATGTTCCCACCAAAGCACAAGGATTCCTTTATCTCCACATTCTTGTCAACACTTGTTATTTTCTTGCCTTTTTGAATGTAGCCATTTTGACAAGCATAAGGTATTATCTAGTAGTTTTGATTTGCATTTCCCTGATGATTAGTGATGTAGAGCATCTTTTCATGTGCCTTTGGTCATCTGTATGTCTTCTTTGGAAAAATGTCTATTCAGGTCCTCTGCCCAATTATCAGTCAAGTAAAAATTTTAAGAGTGAACTAAAATAAGAAGTCTTCTAAAAATTCCTTCCCTGGTAAATAATAATAACAAATGAGTAGGACTCTGTTTATGACTTGGGGCCTTGCTTACCCAGTATTGTGTCAAGAGAGAAAACTGCCCTGACAAAACTATGGAGCTAGGAATTCAGGTAGCTGGAGATAACATGGCTAGGAAAACTACCACATAGAAACCTAGCCTACCCTCCAGAAATCTTTTCTAACCTTCTCCAGAAGTCTTTCTCATAAAGACTACAAACCACATATACATTATGATTCTCAAAAAGGTCCAAGTGCTGGGCACCTGGGTGGCTCAGTCAGGTAGGCTTCTGCCTACAGCTCAGGTCATGATCCCAGGGTCCTGGGATCGCGTTCCACATTAGGCTCCCTGCTCAATGGGGAGTCTGCTTCTCCCTCTCCCTTTGTACCCACCCCGACTTGTGCCCTCTCTCTCTCAAATAAATAAAATCTTAAAAAAAAAAAAAAGGGCAAAGTGCCAAAGTCAGTGCCAGTGATGGATACCACCAGCTCCCCACTGACACAGGCCCATGACAGTCTCAGGGCCACTGACCATCACACATGTGTAAAAACTGTATATGCACTGAAACTTAAAATTTATTTTTTAATGTAACTTAAAATTATCTATGCCCAAGCCCAATATTTCTGCCACTGGCTGAGGTTTTGAGCCTCTTTGTACTCCCCCAACCTAATATGGGGCTAGAATGATTTGATCTCGGATTTCTTATCTCAAAAGAGTATTGGGAGACTAATACACTGACATCTAACATGGTCTGAGCTCCTTGGAGAAACATGCTATTTTGAACAAAATATTTTATATTTTTTTCACTGGTAAAATGAATTGCTCCCCTTTTTTTCCCCACAGAGCTCTCCTTAGCTATT
Organism: Lontra canadensis; assembly: GCF_010015895.1. NCBI lineage: Eukaryota > Metazoa > Chordata > Mammalia > Carnivora > Mustelidae > Lontra > Lontra canadensis. The sequence continues at coordinate 11,795,007 of NW_022631055.1, read as the reverse complement.
TGAGATTTTATCACAGCTTTCACTCAAAAAAATTAATACTCAATTTGGAAGTTGAAGGATATCTACTTTTTTTTTCAAAATGAAAAGAACATTGCTTATTCCAGTTATAAAACCAGTATGTGCCATTAAAAAAATCAAATGATACTGGAAAGTATAAAGGAGAAAGAAATAATCATCCATAACCCCAATGCCCCAACATAACATGATGAACATTAGGATATAGTTCTATGCATGTACCTATGTATACACATAATTAGTGGGTATTTATGTATTTTACAGAAATAAGATCATATTCCTTAAAGTGATTTTTTAACCTAATATGATTTAGAGATCATGAACAGTTATATACTACATTTCCATAGATTATCCATGATCAACTAGTCATCTAAAATTAAAGATTGATGTTTTTTTCCAGATGTTCTTTGTGCTATAATGAATTCATTTACATTCCATCTTTCTATAATGGTTTCATTAGTTTTTAGGAAAGCAATTATTAGTCAAAATGATATGGATACTTAAATTTATGAAAAATATTTATGAAAATTTATGAAAAATATCACCTCTAAAAGTGAAATCATTTACCGTCCAACCAACAGTAGTTGAAAAGACCCACTTCCCTATATTCACTGATTATTGCCTATCTTCTCTCATCTTTGCCTTTTTGATGAACTAAAATGATATCTCACTGTTTTAATTGCATTTAATTACTTCATTCCTAGTAAAATAATCATTTGATGTGTTTGTGGAGCATTGATGTTTCTTTTGTGAAATAATTTGTCCTAATTTTTGGCTATGTTTTGTCTTTTTCTTATAGATTTGCAGTGTGGTTTTTCTATTGCTTTGTTAGAGCTCTTTATTCAATAAAGAAAATACATCTTTGTATATACATCACAAATAATCAGTTTGTCATTTGTCTTTTAATTTTTTTGATGCTTTTTAAGTCTTTATTCAGTCAATATATTAACCTTTAAATTCATGGGGTTTGGGTCACACTTGGACCTTATTTTAATATTATAAAATTATTCCTCTGAAATATCTATGAGTGAGGATTTTTACTTAAATATTTAATCCAACTTAAATTTATGTTCGTACATAACACAAAGGCAAGATTCAGCTTTGTTTTTTTTCCTAAATTTCTTTTTTTTTTTTTTTGAAGATTTTATTTATTTATTTGATAGAGAGACACAGCGAGAGAGGGAACATAAGCAGGGGGAGGGGAGAGGAAGAAGCAGGCTTCCCGCTGAACTGGAAGCCTGATGCGGGGCTTGATCCCAGGACCCTGGGATCATGACCCAAGCCAAAGGCAGATAATTAATGACTGATCCACCCAGGGGCACCATATTTTTTCTAAATTTCTAACCAATGGCTCTAGACACCATTTGTTGAAGAATCCATCCTTTCCTCTCTTACTGAAATTCTGTCTTCATCATATGATAAATCACATATATTTATGTCTTTCTGAACTCTCAATTCTAAAACACTGCTTTATGTGTGTATTTCTGCTACTGACACTCACTGTTTCAGTTAAGCAGTTTTGCACCATGTTTTCACATAACCAAATAATGTAAAAATATTAAGGACGGCACACACTAAAAATATTTCCTATCTTGTGTTATTTTCCAGTATCAAATATATTGAAAAGGCTCAAGAATAATAAATGAGACAAATTATATTAATACCAATACACACATAATTTAGACAGACACACATAATTTAGACATTACCTAATATTATGTTCACTGTACTGTAAGTTATTGTTTCTTATTCAATCGTAATAAGGAGTTTTGTTCAAAGACTGGCCTAGACCTAGTAACTGGCAGAACTAAAACCTAAACTTCATATTCCATGATCCTTCCATGAACCACTAAGTTAAAAATAGAGCAATTATCTATAAAAGCCTAAATTTCTCATTTTTAATCAAAGTACCTTACCAAGTAGATATTCTATATATACACATGTATATCTACATACACATGGATACGCATATATTTATTATACACCTATACACATACATACACACATGCATGTGCATGCACACACACACTTTTACTTGAATGAGGAAAATATTTCTAAATCTAAGCTGATATACCTGAAGCTTTTGATATTCCCACCAATATTACAGCTTAACTATGTAACACAAAAACAATGAAACAAAAACTAAAAATCTGGACTATATTTCCTAAGAGACGGTTACCGTCTCTTGGTTTCCCAAATGCAGTTAAAATACATAAAATCCTTATGTAATAACTATTACTAAACCAAAAGAGATCCATTTTGGATACATCACAAAACAGATCCCACTATCAGACACTAGGAAGGATCTAGAAGCGGGAGACTGTAGCTGTGTGCATTAAAAGTCCAGGTAGGCCCTGGGATTCACTGGCGGGAAAAGAATTACCACTGTCACATGTGAAAGTGTATAAGGCAGAGGGTCCACAAATTTCTCCAGGAGACTATGAGATACCAATCACCATGTCATTTAGCCCAGCCAGGAGAAAAAAAAAAAAAACTTTTTTCAAAGAATGGCAGAAGGGGTCTTACCAATACATTCCCCAAATTTAAGCTGTAATATTAGCCAGGGATCCTGATTCATACTAGGTTACTACAATGATACATTATTATTGACTCCCTATCCTTTAAAGGCTTATACATATTATATTGCATATACTATGTACAATAATTTGTATAAAAAGTACCACATCATCTGCTCAAGCTGTCAAAGGAAGGATGATGAGCTAAAAAGAGTCCAAATGAAGCTATTATAATCCTAAGCACCAATGAGATTTTACAAATACCAAACAGTTATATTATATACTATAACAACCAAATTTAAATCAACTAAGCCTTGGAGAGAATCATATTTTTAAAACATTCATTTCAGTAGAGGAAAGAGATGACTTTGGAGAAGGAGAAAGTGGGTTTGTAAGAGAACATAGTGGGGCTTCTTGATTAGAGGTCAGGGACTTGCTGGAAAGGAGACTGTGCCCACAGGGAAAACAAAAGCAAGTGATCTGCCCTGGTACTTGCAGAGTACTCCCTTGCTACCCAGAGTATTTGAGTGACCTGTTATGTGAAACACCGAAGCAGCCAGCACTTCTTTGAGTTGAAGGATGCCATCCTATAATTCTCTCTAGCAGGATGGCATCTCTCTCCAGGCATGATGAAACAATAGCAGACATAACCTCTCAGAGAGCAGCTTTGATATTTAAGAAAGAAGTACATTCTAAAGTAGCAGAACCCAAAGAATGAAATATGCATACCTATTCCTAAATAGAGGTAAGCAAAAAGAGAGCCTGGCTTTCAAAATAATGTGTTTTCCATAACAGCAAATATATCCTATGGAGCAGTGAATCATTATGCCAAAATGATTGTATGAGATTCATTTTTAATTTCTTCCTACAACATTCAAAGGAATTCACACTCTGAAAGAATAGCTCAAAAATACAGAACACTTTACAGGTCATACATTTAAAAACACAAAATGCTTCTAAATAAAAAGGGCAAATATTAAAAATATTTCTTTTCTAATACATCAGGAAATAAGAAACTAGAAGTTTCACTTATTACTGAAAATTAAAGGTTTTTCCATATCTTTTTGGTTAGAAAACAAATTCAGGAAGTAAGACTGAACCTCTTATCTTTAAAGTTTTACAATGAATAAAATCATTACTAGGTTTTAACAATTAGCTTAAAATTGAGATGAATGGTTCTATTAAACCATAAATATATTTTGTGTGTATGTGTACATATGTGTGTGTTTTGTACATACACATATATCAGGTTTTTATAACTATAAAGTACTTCAGTTATTTTTTTCCTATTATCAGGACGTTTTATTAACCTGGGGACTATTCCTAAAACAAATGAACAATTTCATCTATTGGTTCTCTCATAGTATTAGAAACTTTTTCCTCATTTAAATATCTTTCAGTGTACCATCAGTGTACTACCATGTGGTGATTTAGGAATAGATATTCTTATATAGAACTCTTGCTATCAAGATTAAGAAGACCAGAAGTATTCCTTATTTAAAGCCCAGAAGTATAAAAGTTAAACTGATATTTAAAACAAAAGACAACAAAATTAACTCAAAAATAACTCAGGAAAATCTACTTTTTGTATTGATGAATTGCTGATGTATTAAATATATGAGAAATAAATCAAATGGAAATTTTTAAGCACACATCTTCATATGTTTACATGATGAAAACTTACCGTTATTTTTCAAGTTATTTATTCCAATTATATTGGGCTGTGAGACAGAATTATGATTGTAGTGCCCTCTGCTGGGATTTCTAGTCACAGACTCAACCTAATATCACTATTAGTGTAAAATCAAACATTTGAGGGGTCAAGCAATAAATCACTTTTTCAGTCACTTATCACTTTTAAGTCTTGGCAAAGATTATACAAAAGTTATAAATCAACATTTATGCTATGTAACAGGATTTTGCCAATTTATCATTAAGTGAAATATCAGTATAGATTTTTCTTTTAAAATAGCAATAATGTAAAATTACACCAAACAACATGTTTTAATAGGTCTTATTTTTGTCACTACTTCTATCACTTGGCAATATACTCAGCTTTTTGATGCAACATTTGTGACAAGACATTTTAATAAATTACTATTTTGGTAATCTGATCTATTTTTTCCTGCTTTGTTAGTTCAATCAAAATAGCTTATTTTAAAACATGAGAACAACCCTTAATAATATTATCTTCACTATTAGAAAAAGATGGAAGGACATTTTAGAGGTACTCATCACCAGTAATAATCAATAGCTTCCATTTACTGTCAACTATGAGGAATATAGTATATGTTATACGCTTGCTATATATTTTATCCAATTCTAAGAAACAATATAAATTGATATAAACTGACATAATATAAAAGGGTCAAGATGAATTTCGGAGCCAAGATTCAAATATAGATGGGTCTCATTCTAAGGACTCAAATCTTTTACCTCAAACAAAACAACATCAGTGAAAAAATACTTTTGCATGCAATTTCTCCATTTGTCAATGCAACAACGGGGGTGGATGAGGGTGGTGTGGAACAAGTTGATGAGAAAAAATGTCAGAGAAGGACAAGATAGTTATTCACGTATAAAACAATAGCATAGACCTTTAGGAATGTGTTTTTATTATACATAATGCTGCCAGCTAGTGGCCCTATTCATACTGAGCCACTGGGAACAACGCTTGATTTTTACATCACTGAATCAAAAATTCCACATTTAACATTCTAGGATCATGTTCCTAAATTACACATGCATAAGCCTGACTTAATGTTATTTCACCTTCCCCTAGAACTAAAGGAGAATGTCTCCTCAATCACCATTAGCCCTAATCCCCAATAAAATGAGATATGCCTAAGTGGGAAAGAATTCAGCAAGTGCCAACATGTGGAAACTAAAAGGCACACTTTTCACTATCTTTGAAAAAGAAACCCATATTATTTAAATATTTTGGGGCAATTTGGGAATACTTACAGATTCTTCAGTGACAAAATATATAATTATTTTTATATACTATCAAAAGCTTGTCATATATGGGCATAAAAACAAAATTACTGCCTAACTACTGCTGAATATTATTCTAAGCAGATCTAAAATTAGAGGGCATCTGATGAAGTAGTACTGTTAGCAAAGTCTGTTATTTATTTTAGTTCAGAGAATAGTTACAGCTATGAAATTACCTTTGAGGAAAAAAGTATGACTATAATTTTTACATTTAAAAAGGTCATATTAAAATAGAATAAAAATAAAAAGACCATACTACAATGATAATTCACTCTCTTAAGAAAAATATCTTATGCAACACACATGAAGAAATACACAGCTCTGATCATCGTATATTGTTTAACACAGGGATATAAAGATATTCTTGGCTGATTTCTTTCATCACATAACATGATAATTATTTAAATGATTCTCTCAATGGAGAAATCTATCACGACAATCAGAAGCTTAGATGAAAAGACAAAGTGTTCTATAATATAATATGCCATAAAACAAAAACCTTCTGGCACTGTATTAACAGTAAGGAAAACAAATGTTCTGGTTTTATTCCATAGTGAAAAAGAGAAGCAGGAAATGGAAAAGAAAGTACCCAAAACAGCAAAGAAGAAAGAAACAGAATTCAAAAATTCTGTTGAATTGACTGAGAAGGTCAAAATGGAAACAAGAAACAAAAAGGTAGTACTAGAGAGTCCAGTGTTCCTTCTGACCTACATTCTGTCACACACACACATGCACCCACACACACACTCACATACACACAGCTGCAAAGTATAAAAATAGCCTTCTCCCACTTTGTAGGTGCATCTTATATGACACTTATCTCACAGCTAAAAACCATGAGTTTATATTACACACACACACACACACACGCACACACATCACTATAATAAATATATACTAATTATATATTAAAACATATACTATATATAATTAAAATATATACTAAGTATAAATTCACTTTTTAGAACAATAAAAGTATTTCCACAAAGGGAACATATAACTTACAAACATTTCCTGTATTGTCAAAGCTGGTAAGAACATCTTCAACATTCAAAGATCCGTTATTATGCCTAGAAAAGAATAAAGCATTTTCTTTAAATATTCTGAAATATTAACAATTATTACATTTTCAGAAAGGTGAAACTGTGTATTGTGATATAACCACCCAAGACTAATAAACCCTTTCCTGTTGTATTTTCAAAATATTTTCTGCCCACTAGAGGGAGAAGGAAAAGAAATAACAGAATACATTTCTCAGATTTTCAATATGATGATACTCTCGATGATTAATATATGTTTTAAAGTATTAGTAAATCATTTTTATTGTTGTTTTAGCTATATAAAGGTGAGGTAGATTATTAAAGACAACAAAACAAAACCTTACCTTTGAGAATCTCAAAAGAAAAATTAATCATCAACCTCCAGAACCAAACTCAAAAATAAATAGATTTCCTCTGCACCAGACCAACAAATTCAGAATTTTCAAAGAACTAACCAACCTTCAAGTCTGTACAATCCACAATTAGAAAGTTCTAAATGTCAGGGGGCAAATTGTTTTGTATCTTTTTCAACTAACCTTAATTCCACTCTCTTTAATTCTGATCTCTATTCACTTGACAGCTCCTGAAATATCTAATTTGACTACTGATATTTTAGTACTGATATTTTAATACTTATATTTAATATTTTAGTACTGATATTTTAATATTTTAATAATTACTGGTAATTTTAATAAAATACTGATATTTTAGTAATTTAATAATGTTATTCTTCAGATACAAATGGGCCCAAATGTCAGTAGGTCATACGGTTTGAGATACTTTTCCAGTGGTGATTTAAAAAAATAAACAAATAAATCAGAGGCACCTGGGTGGCTCAGTTAGTTAGCATCACACAGACCTAGTTCTTCGATACAGTGACTAAGTGAGATTGTAAGAAGTTAATGTGCAATCATTACTGGCCAAATTAGCATTGGGCTCATCAGTATCCTAATCTAAGAAAACAAAGTTAACAATGTGTTATCAATAATACAAGATTCTGCATAGAGATGAGGTTATGTAACCTACCATGGAAAACTACAGTATACATGTGAGGAACAAGTGTGAAAAAAAGGATGAAGTCTTTAGTATCTAAAATGCAAGATGGAGCTATTAAAATGATCAGCAATGTGGCACAGAACTCAAAAATCTTTTTTTTTTTTTAAAGGTTTTATTTATTTATTTGACAGGGAGAGAGATCACAAGTAGGCAGAGAGACAGGCAGAGAGAGAGAAATGGGGAGGCAGGCTCCTTGATGAACAGAGAGCCTGATGCAGGGCTTGATCCCAGGACCCTGAGATCATGACCTGAGCTGAAGGCAGAGGCTTAAGCCAATGAGCCACCCAGGCGCTCCTCAAAAATCTTTTTCATGAATATAAAAGCAATATACAGCTCCTTCAAGAGAAAAAACAATGCTCCTAATCCTATCATGCAGAGAAAACCATTATTAATATTTTGGAGAATAGCTTCCAAATTTATTCCATGCTCATAATAACTGAGAGCACATTGTCCACAGTCTTGCAATTTGTGTTTTAAGATATTATAAACAGTTTCCCACATCACCATATCCTCCTGTAGTATGAATTTAATGGCTGCCAAGCAGATGAATGAATGACTGTACCATAACTTACTGAACCAAAGTCTTATGTTGGATTTTAGTTTGTGTCCAATTTTGTACTATTTATACTGACCATCCTTGCAGAAATATCATTGAACCCATTTCTCATTATTGCTTTACAATAAATTCCTAAATTTCTCAATTCAGTGTGAAATAAATATTTGAAATTAAATATATATTATGAAAAATGTTAAATATTTCTAAAAAACAGAAACTGGGATAATTAAAGTGAAATGCATATTTGAAAGTTAAAAAGCATTATTAAAAATAAAAAGTGGATTTCTCAAGAGTTACCACTAAAGCAGAACTTGTCTATTCTTGAAAACATCATCTCTTGAAGCCAAAAAAGAGAGTGAGCCTATGACATTTCTAAATGCGGTAGGAAGTAGGGAAAGTATAAAACTAACCCTATACCTCTGAATAACTTACAAAAAATGAAAATTATTTCTCTATGAAGTCTAGAATTCCTAAAAGAAGGCATCTCATGAAAGAACGTCAGCAATCATTGTCTTCAATAGCATAAGAATTAATGCTAACTATAGGAAAACTCATGCACACGATGTGGTAAAAATCCAGTTTGATTATTTCAAGTTCCTTTCATTTGTCCTAAACTCAAGGACTATTTTTTGTTCACTGAGTCATCTACTTTATTGTGTCAAATCTGTAAGATCTTGCTACCCCTAATTTTTCAACAGTTTTCCTAGGTCCTGCCTGGACAATGTGGTTAGATAGAAAAGTATTTACAAGGAAAGGACCCTGAAACTTCAATCTTAGCATTATACTGGCAATTAATGTTATATAACAGTGACAATCTTTTGCCAACATATCAAGGAATAAAAAGTTCTACCTTTCTCCTAAACTCTAAAGCTTTAACTTATTTCCCAAGCCCTTAATAACAATAGCATCATAAATGTTCTCACCACAAAAAAGAAATGGTAACTATGTGACATGATAGTGGTGTTAGCTAATGATATGGTAATAATCATTTGGTAATATGTGTTTCAAATCAACACATAATACACCTAAAATTTACACAACATTATATATCAATTATATCTCAATAAAGCTGGGGAAAAATTAACAATAGCCAGTTTCTTCTCAAAGTCAACCTGGTTTTTTTTTCACAAGCACTTTAAGCTAGCCTAGAACTGAGGATTTTTTAGTTTTTCCCAAGAATGGACTATAAAGTAAGGAGGACTAATGAGCAAGTCACTGGGGAAGATAATTATGTGAAGAGGGGGGAAAAAGCTAATAAAGGAAAAGTCTAAAGTCTAAAGACATCAAGAAGTTGGAACTAGAGGTTAAAAATAAGTGAGAGTTAAATATGATATCAAAAGCACACACACACACACACACACACACACACACAAAACCAGATAAGCTAAATGTCATGAAAATTAAAAACTTTTGTCCATCAAAGAACACTATGATTGAAGTGAAAAGACAACCCACAGAATGGGAGAAAATATGTGCAAATCACTGAGTCTAGTGTCCAGAATAGATAAAGAGTTCTCATGATTCAACAACAAAAAGATGACCCAATTAAAAACGGGCAAGGCATTTGAACAGATATTTGTCCAAAGATGATACACAAATAGCCAATGAGCACATGAAAGTTTGGACATCATTAATCATCACAGAACTGCAAATCAAAACCACAGTAAGATATCACTTCATACTCACTAGAATGGCTAATATAATAATAATAAAGTTAAAATAATAAGTGCTGGTAAGCATGGAGAAAAATTGAAACCCTCATATACTCCTGGTACGAATGCAAAATGGTGCAACCATTGTGGAAAACAATTTGGCCATTCTTCAAAATGTTAAATAAAGATTCACCACATGACCCAGCAATTTTACCCTTAGGTACATACCTAAGAGAATTAAAAACTTTTACAGTCACAAAAACTTACATATGAATGTTCACAGTAGCATTAATCATAATAGCCAAGAAGTGGAAACAACCCAAATGTCCATCAACTGATAAATGTATAAACAAAATGTGGTATTTTCCATATAACAAAATATTTTTCAGCCATAAAAAAGGAATGAAATAACAATATATGCTATAACCCAGATGAATCAAAAACATTACTCTAAGTGAAAGAAGCCAAACATAAAAGTCCATATATTATCTATTTAGATGGAAAGTTCAAAATAGGCAAATCCATACAGATAGTAGATTAGTGGTTGCCAAGGTCTGGGGGGTGGGAGGAGGATGGAGAATCACTACGAATGAGAATAGGGTTCCCTTATAGGTTGATAGAATCTCTGGAATTAGACAGTGGTGAGGACTGTACAACATTAACTAAAAACCACTGAATTCAGGACGCCTGGGTTGCTCAGTTGGTTAAGCAGCTGCCTTCAGCTCAGGTCACGATCCCAAGGTCCCAGGATCGAGTCCCGCATCGGGCTCCTCGCTCAGTGGGGAGCCTGCTTCTCCCTCTGCCTGCTCTGCCTGCCACTCCCTCTGCTTGTGCTCTCTCTCTCTCTCTCTCTTTGACAAATAAATAAATAAAAATAATTTTTTAAAAAAGCATTGAATTTCAGTTTAAAATGGTTAATTGCAATGGTGAATTGTATGTTGCATGAATTTTATCTTGATTAAAAAGAAAACTGCCCCCCCAAAAAAAGAAAGAAAGGAAAAGCCAGAGAGTAAAACGGGACCTCAAAGGTTTCAGAAGAAGAAGAAAGAAGAGAGGTTTTCAGAAGGAAGAGGCTTAAAAAACTTGGTTCTAGATGCAACATGCTTCAGAGGTCTTTCAAAAATAAACGGCTAAAGAGTGAAGGTAGTCAGACAAAGACAAATACCGTACGATTTCACAGACAAGTGAGAGCGCATGAAAGGATGGACATCATTAGTCCTCAGGGGACTGCAAAGGAAAAGTGGATAAACAAAACAAAAGCAGACTCATGGCTGCAGGAACAAACTCTTGCTTATGGAGGAGAGGTAAAGGGCATGAACATTCTCAGTTATCAGGGCTCTGTCGGTTAAGCGCCTGACTCTTAATTTAGATTCAGGTCGTGATCTCAGGATCATGAGATCGAGAGCCCTGCATCAGGTTTTGAGCTGAACATGGAGTCGGCTTCAGATTCTCTCCTTCTCCCTCTGTCCCTCCCCCCAACTCACATGCACTCAATAAATAAATAAATAAATAAAATCTTTAAGAAAAAGAACAAACTTCCAGTTATAAAATATAAATAAGTCATGGGGAAGTAATGTACTGCATAGGGAATATAGTTAATAATGTAATAACTCTGGATGGTGATAGATAGTGACTAGATTTATCAGGGGAATCATTTCATAATGTATAAAAATGTCAAATCATTACGATGTACATCTGAAGCTAATAGGAGAGAGAAAGACAGTTACATGCATACATATATATGTAAGCAAACTACATAACCAGTCATGATTGGAGTTTAAAACAAGCTAAAAACCTAAGTTCTATTAGCACTTATCTATGATTTAAGTTCTATGAAAACATGACTCAATGGATTGGTCTTTTAATTTTCTGCATACACTGGATCATATTTGAAATGTTCTATAAAGTTCCCTCTAAAATGTAAAATAAAACGCGAGAGAACAAAAACTGTTTTAATACTCACCTCTGTTATTAATATCACTACTAACATAAAACTATACTTTTTTCTTTTTTAAAGTAGGCTCCATGCAGAGCTTGAGTCATGAGATTTACCTGAGATTACCCTGAAGATCAAGACCTGATCTGAGATCAGGAGTCAAACGTTTAACCGACTAAGCCACCCAGACACCCCAAAATTATCCTTTTAAATATAAATTCAGTATTCATATTTGTCTCAGATGCCAGCCTTGCCAAACTTTAAATGGGCACCTATGATATACAACATATGTAATGATAATCTGCCAAACATCTAATTTCGTAAGCATACGATTCCCATCACTAGTTCTCATTCATGAGCACTCAGAGTACATACTCAATTCAGTGGGATGAAGCTTTTATGTTTTCCTTTCCGTAGAGAAGCAATACATGACCACACCATAGAGCATATGTTGTACTAGAAAGATGAACCACAGTCAAAGACAAAGTCATTCCTGATGTCTTGTCCATTCTAAGCTCCCAGGACAAGCCAAAAGTTAAAAGCTCTAGGCTTCTAATTCAGCAATTACCATGGCAACAGTAGTCTTATTGAAGGAAAGGAGGAGAGTTCAGACCTCTCAGTTTTTTCTACAACTGTGACACATACACATTCATAAATTAATAACTTGGGCACTTATCTGATTCCAATTATAATGTAAGTATTTAAATCTTTCAAAATATGCAAAGTCCTACTGAAATTGGGTTGAAATCTGGAGAATGGGAAACAATTTCTAGCATCAATAGGGTAAACTCTGTTTATAACAAAATAGTATAACAAATTGCAGATTATAAGACAGTAGGATGGGGGGCATAGCTTTTAATATAAACATCTCCTGGATGTTCTCTATACAAACATCTATCTAATTACAGGAACTTCTTCTATGAGGTTCTAGAAGTACCAGAAAGACAAAAAGACTTTACCAAGGAATAAAGTAGGAGTCATACCTTGGATTTTAATTTCCTAACTTTCAATACTTTACTTAAGAAACAGTCAACTAGCCTCAGATACACAGAAAAGAAAACACATCCTGAGGATTTTGTCTAACTTTTACCTTGTCCAGACTTTTGCCTCTGGTGAAAAGTCACTAAGGGAAATTCTCCATTCCTTCATTTTATTTCTCTATTCCCACTCGCCTATTTCTCTTTGCTATTCCTTCCTTTTATGTATCATCGTACAAGGCTGACAAAAAATAACTGCTTATATACCTTTCAATAATACATATAAAATCAACTACTTTGAATTCACAAATATCTAGTTATTTACCCTATTAGGATACTTATTTCAAACCTAATAGAACTTTAAAGAGACAGAAATTAATACACAGGGAAATTTTAAGGACAAAACCACAAGCACCGATAAGTAATTTTTTTTTTAAAGATTTATTTATTTGACAGAGATCACAAGTAGGCAGAGAGGAAGCAAGCTCCCTGCTGAGCAGAGAGCCTGATGTGGGGCTCGATCCCAGGACCCTGGGGTCATGACCTGAGCCGAAGGCAGAGGCTTTAACCCACTGAGCCATCCAGGTGCCCCAGCACTGATAAGTATTAATCACTACATGCACCATCCCTGTTGAATCGCAACAGGTGACGTCAGATGATAAGAACTGAGAAAGTGAAAACGGGGTTTATATTTATACTCTGTGAGGATCAAAACATCTCAAATGCTCTGCCGTTTACGAGAATCCAGAAGCAGAGCTGTCGTCATATAACACATATTGACCACGATTCCCCTAGAGAATGTGATGGTTCTTCAGAGACACTCCCCTGCACCTTCCCTCTCTGGATATTTTCTAGTGCCTTTGCCCTCACCTGAAATGACTTCTCACTTTCCCTCAGAAGTCCCAACTACTTCCAGATCCAGCTTAAATTCGCGCCCCTTGAGGACTTCAGAAAATCACTCTTACCTCTAAACTCCTAATTTGTATGAAGTCTCCTACTCCTTTGGAAATTACTTATGCACTGCCGAATGAGAGCTCTGAGAATGGATGCTTACCTTTCCTTCTTATTTAATATTTTTATTATTTAACTTTTCACATTTTTAAAACCCTTAAGGGGGCGTCTCGGTGGCTCAGTTGGTTAAGTGGCTGCCTTCAGCTCAGGTCATGATCCCAGGGTCCTGGGATGGAGCCCCACATCAGGCTCCCTGCTAAGTGGAGAACCTGCTTCCCCCTCCCCCTCTGCCTGCCTCTCTGCCTACTTGTGCTCTTTCTCCCTGTCAAATAAATATATAAATCTTTAGAAAAAACAAAAAATAAAAAAATTCCTTGAGGATAATATGTCTTAGTTTTCTTTTTATTAACCTATATAGAAGGTGTCATTAACTATTTATTGATTTAAATTTATTTAAAACTATTCACCACTTTTTTTTTTCAATCATTCCTTAGTGCTGATTTAAGAAACTTTAAAAAATGTAGATGAAAATAATGGTATCCCATTCCAAAACTACCTTCTAAACCACTATCTTTAGCTGCTGCAAATAATTTTTTTAAACTTCAGAATGCTCACAATTCAAACAATGCTGAAGAAGATAAAGGTAGCTAAAGAAATGTCATGGAGGCAGGCTGAGAGAAGAGTTGATATGAGATATTAAAGGAACAGGAATTGAGATCCATGTTGGGCCGATAACAGAAAACAAGAGGAAGTGGTAAAAGAAATCAAGGTGAACAAAATTGGCAATGGAATGGAATGAACTATTCCTGGCAGATATCCTCCTCTACCTAAGCAATTGCAGTAATTTCAGTGATTTCCTATACAGTAAGAATTATGGAGTAAGAAATAGAATGCTCAGAATAATCGATGAGGATATTAGTTTATCTAGGCCTCAATCCCTTCATCTGTAAAATGAATAAGTGGATACATGATTGCCTCTGCAGAGACAGCATGTGCAGAAGTTGAAAGTGCAGACAGTGACTGTCATTATATAAAATGTTACCAATGGAGATAGCTAGGTGAAGGGTATGAGAACTCATACTATTTCTGCAACTTCCTGAACATCTGTAATTACTTCAAAATAAAAGTTTTTAAAAAGTATAGGCTGTGGAACCAGACCACTGGGGTTTGAATAAAAGCACACTCATTGGCTGTATGACCTCGATCAAGTCATTTAACCTTTCTGGTTTCACTACGATCATTGTGAAATGAGTATAATAACAGTATTTACCTCATAAACTGTTGTGTGGATTAAATAAACTAATACATGTAAATTGCTCACAACAGTGCTTGTCATATAGTAGTCCCTCGGTGGTCAGCCTTTATTAATGTGGTTATGATCTGTTCAAAATTATTCTAAGATTGTGTTCAGCTCTAGAATACATCTAAGCTATTGTTATTTTTGCACTATTAATGTGGAGAGAAACAAACTAGTTTGAAAAAAGAGACTAAATCTTGGCAGCCATCGCAGCCAATGTTTTAACTTGGTCACCTGTCTTCTCTCCATAAATGAGGGTTCAACGACAGACTGGCGTTAATTTCTTTGAAAAACAGCTATATCACAAAGAACCATGCCATTGGAAAGGAATTTCAGCTTACATTGGAGCCTGGGTTCCTGCTACATCCGTGTCATCTGCAACAGAACTGTGCCCTGGTTTGGAAACGTTAAAGAACGGAAGAGTCACATTCTCTCCAGCTAACCCTTACCAGGACCTCGAATATGTCAGGAAATTATTATTGGCACATTTTACACTTACTGCATCTTGTCACCCATGGATGTAGAGGGTGAGTTTTAGAACTTTACACCTGAAGACTGCTACTGGGTCACTCAGTTCTTCCTTCTCTTTAATTTCCTTATAGATACTATCTTCCGATTGTTTAATCATCTTCATTACTACTTTGCAGAGTTACTATAAAGATTATTGAATTAGCATACACGAAAACACCTTGCTCTGTATAGGGCATATAACAAGCACGTAATGCGTTTTTCCTCCCTTCCTAACCAAGAACTAAACTAACCGTCTCCATGAGAACGTGAGGCAGTTGAGGTATTCGGATCAGAATCTCAAAATGAATATACAGGCAAGCTCACAAATCCCTAGGTTTTTATCTTCTTTTTGGAGTTTTCAATAATTATGAAACCAGATCCTAATTGTTCTTCCCTGCCTACCCTAGTCAATTTTTATCCAGATCCCAAATTTTAAGCTATTATGATGTCTTTTAAAGCTTAGATATTTTAAACTGAAATAGTTCAAGAAACATATACTATAAATAGACATCCTTTGTGAAAACTTTTTTTCTTAAAATTATTCCTTGCCTCACCTAAACCTTATTCAGTCACATTCCACTTAAAATGTTTTTTGCTCTTCTTACAGTTACTGTAAATGTGCTCCTCCCTCCCTTTCAAGATGTGAAATCTTGTCAAAAAAGGAAGATTTTATAAAATCAAACACCTACGGTAATATTGCAATATGCTAGACTATAACTGTGAGAGAAAATTAATTCAGTAAAAATGGTATCTTCTTACTTCAGTTTGCAACTCTCCTGTCTCTTTTTAAATGATTTTTAAAGCCAGAAGAGTGTATGCTTCTCACAATATCAGTGTTTTCAGCTGAATTTTCTCCTCCTATTCTTTAGATTCTATTCTGAAAGTAACAAAACATGAATGGGAAAAATACCAAAGCTTGGTTTTTCAGATAACTACTACTTGAAGAGTAGTTTGAAAAATTCTGTTTTCACTTTCAGCCTTCCTTGCCTCCTCAAAAAGAACTTGGTTTTTTGTCAAATGCTATGAGAGAATGGTTAAAAAGAACCTTTTGATTTGCAAGGCACTTTGTCCTCAAATGCTGTTACATTCCTGAGAATTTTTTTTCTTTAGTTCTGAGAATACAACAAAACCCAGTTAAAGTAGCAGGATTTCCTAACACAATGCTGCAAAACCCAAGTTCTGATCAAGATTACCTGCAAACGCAACAGAATGAATAATGAGATCCTTATTAGACTGCTTTTCTTCTACAAGAGAAAGATACTTTTTAAAAAATCGTCAAAGATGTTTACCTTAAAGAAATACTGTACTCAGGATAGAAGACACTTGTATATTGGACCCAAGCACCAACTTCCTCTTCAGTTGCCTTTTTTTGGGCTTCTGTTATTGAAAACAGATTAAATGATTCAAATCTTCTTACAGATACATGTCGCAGGCAATCATCCAGGTGCTTTTGCTTCAGAACCTTTGAAATAAAACCAAATATTGTGTTCATATCATATAAACACGGGTTAGGTGTTCCAAGTTTAAGTGGTAAGGGGACTTTCATTTCCAAAAGATGGCAGATTAGACAATGTAGACCAACCTCTTACTGGAGACAACTAGAGAAAATGGACAGAATATCTTTTTTTTTTAAAGATTTTTTTATTATTTATTCCACAGAGAAGGAGAGAGGGAGAGGGAGAGAGAAAGAGAAAGCAAGCAGGAGAGGAGCAGAGGCCGAGGGAGAAGCACACTCCATTCTGAGTGAGGAGCCTGATGTGGGGCTCAATCCCAGAACCTGAAATTATGACCTGAGCCGAAACCAAGAGTCAGGTGCTTAATCAATTGAGCCACCCAGGCACCCCTGGACAGGATATCTTAAAACATTATTTAAAGGTACCAGAGAGGGGCACCTGGGTGGCTCAGTGGGTTAAGCCTTGCCTTCGGCTCAGGTCATGATCTCAGGGCCCTGGGAATTGAGCCCCGCATCCAGCTCTCTGCTGAGCAGGGGGCCTGCTTCCCACCCCCTCACCCTCTGCCTGCCTCTCTGCCTACTTGTGATCTCTCTCTGTCAAATAAATAAATAATATCTTAAAATTTTTTTAAAAAATAAAGGTAGCAGAGAACAAAAAACAAAGCAGAGAACTAGTGAAGATTTACCAGTGCAATAATTTAAAAAGGAAATAAATCTAGAGAGGTGAACCTGGCTTTTACAATCATTTCCTCGTGGGGACATTGATCCAGTTCCAATAGAAAGAGCTAAGAAGACAAGCAGCACCTTTTACAGTCTGTGGACTTAGAGGATAAAAGTTGAATTTCAAAGCTTACTACCTAGGCAGGGGCAGGTATATTATATCTGATGTGTGCATGTATCTGTTTTAAGATAAACCAAATGAATAATTTTGTTGAGATAAACCAAATGAATAATTTTTTCCATTGAAAACTGGATTTTTAAATATGGGAGAAACAAATATAATTTTAAGACTAATGATGTTGGGGCGCCTGGGTGGCTCAGTGGGTTAAGCCGCTGCCTTCGGCTCAGGTCATGATCTCAGGGTCCTGGGATCGAGTCCCACATCAGGCTCTCTGCTCAGCAGGGAGCCTGCTTCCCTCTCTCTCTGCCTGCTTCTCTGTCTACTTGTGATCTCTCTCTGTCAAATAAATAAATAAAATATTAAAAAAAAAAAAAAAAGACTAATGATGTTGAAGCAAAAACTCTGTAGCTCTGAATTTGAATAAGTATAATAGAAACTAATGGTTATTTTATTAAAACGTTTTTAAAAAGATATATATTTCCTACATCTTACCACTTAAAAGTTCTAGAAACAACCACCAAACTAGTAGCAATGGACACAATGCCCATATTGCTATCTCTAAATATCATTTTCTATTAAAACAAAGTAAGGCTGGAGAAATGGCATGAATTGTACAAATGAACCTTAGACATCCTGCAAACAAGAAAGCCATAAAGAATTAAGAGTTCCATGGAAAGAACTCCATAGCCAATTTGAATAAGGTCCATTGGCCAAAGATGGGACGGTGTAAGCATTAACAAAGGTAATAAATGTAACAGAATCGAAACATATGAGTCCATCAGGTTTTTTTTTTTTAAATACCCCATTGATGATCTTCAAAGGATGCTAGAGAACCAACTTATTATTTGGAAAACTAGCAAACAAAGAGAAAGAATCAAGTATTTTTCTGTCTTTCCTAATATGAACTGTAACCAAGAATATCCATCCAAATAGATGATAAGGAGAAGTCTGCCTTTATAGCAGTATTCCAAGAAATAAATGCAGAAGGAATGACACAATTAGAATATCACCATTTTCAACCTCCTCATGAATTCATGAACCTAGACAATCATCATCAAGAAGAGAAATAACAAGACACCACTGTGATTAATGAAATTGATCAATTGATGATTGATGATGAAAACATACTCTACCATCATCTTGACCAATCAAACCAGAGCAAGTCAAAAACATTAAATCTGAATCTGGTCAAGCCTCTATATGGAGAAAATAGGAACTTACAGAAAACAGGAAATTAGGCATGAAGAAACACATTAACATCATCATCAAGTACAATTAGCAAAAATCCAATTATGGGAAACTCTGAGAGACAACAAACTCAGTTTCTTCAATAAATAAATGGCAAGAGGTGAAAGAGACACAGAGAGGGACACCTGGGTGGCTTAGTCAATCAAGCATCTGCCTTGGGCTCAGGTCATGACCCAGGGTCCTGGGATGGAGTTCGCCTGCAGGGAACCTGCTTCTCCCTCTGCCTACTGCTCCCCCTGCTTGTGCTCTTGCATGCTCCTTCTCTATTACTCTCTCTCTGGCAAATAAATAAATAAAATCTTGAAAAAAAAACAAAAACATATGCAGAAGTCACATTTAGATTAAAAAGACTTATGAAACAGGGTGCCTGGCTGGCTCAGTCAGAAGAGGATGAGACTCTTGAACTTGGAGTCATGAGTTCAAGCCTCGCACTGGATGCAAGGATTACTTAATAAAAACTTCATTAAAAAAAAAAGACTTATGAAACTTATCAACTAATAACAATGTTCAGACCTTATTTGAATGTTTCAAAATAATTAAATTGTAAAGAAAAATTTTGAGACAATAGGGAAAATTTGGAAACTGACCAGCTATTATTACATCAAGAAATTATTTTGGGTGTGGTATGGTATTTTAATTATTTTTTTTAAGATTTTTTTTTTTTAAAGATTTTATTTATTTATTTGACAGACAGAGATCACAAGTAGGCAGAGAGGCAGGCAGAGAGAGAGGAGGAAGCAGGCTCCTCACTGAGTAGAGAGCCCAATGCGGGGGCTCAATCCCAAGACCCTGGGATCATGACCTGAGCTGAAAGCAGAGGCTTTAACCCACTGAG
This sequence comes from Lontra canadensis, assembly GCF_010015895.1. Lineage (NCBI taxonomy): Eukaryota > Metazoa > Chordata > Mammalia > Carnivora > Mustelidae > Lontra > Lontra canadensis. The sequence goes on along the minus strand of NW_022631055.1, from coordinate 11,775,130 downwards.
CCACCCAGGTGCCCCTTAATTTTTTTTTTTTTTTAGAGTCTACAGTGCATTTTATTATACATCTTAGATTTATACATTTCATATATGCTTTTAAAGCTTCAATTAACAGTTCGATACAAAATAAAAAATATATATGCAGCAGTGGTTCTCAGGCACGGAATTTAGGAGGAGACTGGAGCACATTTTTTCCCTAGCATATAGTGAATATTATGACCCCAAATAGTGGAATGTTTCCGTCTGACCTAGCTGCCTTTTTGATTGAATTTTATTACAGTGAACAGCTTTAGTAGGTATGATATTGCTAATTGGAAACAATGAGACTAAAGTTTATAACCTGTATTTTCTTTAAGTCTGTAAGACCTAAATGATTACTTTTCTCCTAATAGAGCTCCAAGATCATCCAATGAAAATAATATTGTCCATAAAATATCTGGAGCATCAGCCTAAGAACCACTGCCCATGGTTATTCAATGTCTTCAGGCCTCACAGGATGAGGTAATGGTATGATGGATTTCTTCTCAGTGTCTCTGGAAAGTGCTTTCCTCATATCATAGGCATCCTCATCAGGCTCCCCGTTGCTGGCCGAGTAGTACTCTATGACCGTCCTGTACACGCTGTAGCCCAGTTGCTTATACATGTTGACTGCAACTTGGTTAGACACTCTTACAAAGAGATCGACGAAAAATCCACCCTTTATTTCTGAAATCTCCTCTAATAACTCCATAAGTTTAGCAGCCAAACCAAGGCGTCGAAATTCTGGGGCAACAGAGAGAGCAGTGACGTGCCCGTGCCATTCTTCCCTAGCTACTGAGCCTTCTGCTTTACCCATGATATAACCCATTAACTCTCCACCAGTTGCCTCCGCAACAATAAAGTACTCTGGCCAGTGGGCGAGGTACTGTAAGTAAAAAGGAATCCCATAAGTTTCTGTAAGTGGATCCAAGTTAATGTTGTTGAAGCAGAACAGGTCATCGCACGTGAAGGCCGGGAGCGTAGTCATTGCGCTGCCGCCGCGGAAGCCAGCTTAGGAGACCCCCGCGCCCGCCCCGCCGGAACTTGTCTTTTTTTTTTTTTTTTTTTTTTTTTGAAGACTTTATTTATTTGACAGACAGAGAGAAGGATGCACAAGCAGGGGGAGCGCCAGGCAGAGGGTGAAGGAGAAGTAGGCTCTCTTGCTGAGCAGGGAGCCCAATGAGGGCTCAATCCCAGGACCCTGGGATCATGACCTGAGGTGAACGCAAGACGCTTAACTGACTGAGCTACTCGGGTGTCCCTTTAATTATTTTTTAAATTTCATCTTGTACAGGTATATACTGAAATATCTGTAGGAAAAAAACAATATATCTGATATCCATTTCAAAATAATCTTAGATGGGAGGGTGTGATGAGAGAACAGAGATAAAATAAAGTTGGTCGGGAGTTAAAAATTGTTGAAGTTTACAGATATATGAGTGATTATTATACTATTATCTCTAGTTTTGTATATGTTTGACATTTCCCATAATAGAAAGGTTTTTTTTGAAGATATAGAACATCCTAATATTCATAATTAAATTTAAAAAACTAAAAAGTTACCTAAAACACCAAATATAGGGGCACCTGGGTGGCTCAGTGGGTTAAGCATCTGCCTTTGGCTCAGATCATGATCTCAGGGTCCTGGGATCAAGCCCCACATCGGGCTCTGCTCAGCAGGGAGCCTGCTTCCCCCTCTCTCTCTGCCTGCTTCTCTGCCTACTTGTGATCTCTCTCTCTGTCAAATAAATAAATAAAATCTTCAAAAAAAAAAAAAAACACCAAATATATTTGGAAATAAAGCAATATACTTCTAAATAACTTAGGAACCAAAAAAAAGAAAACCCAATAGAAATCTGAAAGTATTTTGAACTGAATAATAGAAATACATTTCAAGACATATGAAATACAGATAAATTCATGCTTAAAGGAAAACTTGTGAAAAGGCTAAATATCAGTAAACTAAGTATCCACTGCAAAAATTACAAAAAGAAGCAAATTAAGTTCCCTAAAAAATAGAAATTAATAAAGTAGAAAACAAAAATATAGCTAGAAGGATTAAAACACCAGAAGTTAGTTCTTTGAAGAGATTAGTAAAACTGACAAATCCTTGATAACACTAGTAAGAAAAAAGAGAGAAAATTTAAATATGAACATGACATAGGTAGATTACTATAGATCCAGCAGGCATTAAAAAATAGCAAAGGAATATTACAAAAACTATGAAAATTTAGATGAAACGGACAAGTTCCTAGAAGAATACAACTACCAAAACTGACACAAGAAGAGACAAAAAGTCTGAATAGTGCTAAATTATTTTAAAAATACAATGCATAGGTGGGTGGCAGGGGGAGGGATAATTGGATGATGGGCACTAAGGAGGGCACTTGATGTAATGAGCACTGGGTGTTATATGCAACTAATGAATTACTAAATGCTACCTCTAAAACTAATTTTAAAAATAAAAATAAAAATATAATGCATAAATAAAAATCTTACCAAGGAAAACTCCAGGCCCAGACTGCTCATCAGCAAATTACAACAAATGTCTAAGTAAGAATTAATGCATGTTTTACCACACTCATCACTAAATCTTCAAATAACCCTATGGGCTAGATACTAGTTATATAAGAGGGGATGTTTATTTCATGAACATCAAAGAGCTAGGAAAAGGCAAAGAATCACACTGTCTCTTTCAGCACTGATAGTTTCAAATATACGGCATAGTGTTTTAATTTAAATCACACTGTGAAATATTCCCTCAATCAGATTAAGTCAAGTATTAGACCTCTAGGTAAGTATTTATGCTGTAGGTGTTTGTGAATAGTGTGCAATGGTCATTGCTACTTTTTCACCTGCCCTACATCCCTTCCTCTTGTGAACTGCCCCTCCCTCACTCTCTGAAATAATGATGGGATTGTTACTTCTCTGCCACAGGGTGGGCTAATGTCCCAGGTAGCCAAAGTGCCTCATTCTCCTGGATCCAACAACTGGTCCAAGCTTGGCCTAGTAGAGTCATTAATGGACATAATCTGGGTGTTGGGGAAAGGGTCATTTCTTCTGGATCACTAGTTGAGTGCATGATGAAAGCCTGTAGTTGCCAAAAGCCATCTTTGCTATCAGGTAATGAGACACAACGAAGAGGAAAAGAGACTACTATCCAAAGCCTCTATCAGTATTGATCCATAGTCTTCATCTGATTAAAGTGATCACTAGGGTCAAAAGTCAGCAATTTATCATGTGACCTGGTATCCAATGATGAACTAGGTCAATGGGGTTTTTTTCTAAAAAAAAGGTTAATCACAGGGGCACCTGGGTGGCTCAGTGGGTTAAGCCTCTGCCTTCAGCTCAGGTCATGATCCCAGGGTCCTGGGATCGAGCCCCATATTGGGCTCCCTGCTCTGCAGGAAGCCTGTTCTCCCTCTCCCACTCCCCGTTTGTGTATCCTCTCTCACTGTGTCTCTCTCTGTCAAAAAAATAAATAAATAAAACATTAAAAAATAAAAATAAAAGAAGGTTAATTACAAAACCAAAAAAAATATTGAAAAAAAAGTGAAGGACCCATTAGATAGCATTGAAGCCCTTATGGTGTAAGGGAATGACAGAACTGTGAAGAAGAAAACAAGCAGACACAAGTAGATGTCATGATAATGTCTCATGAGAGAGAGAAAGAGCTGCATATCTCTATCACTGTTTAGATTCCTGAGTTTTCCAGTTCTGGATGCATACAAGATGTGGATGGTCTGTTTGTATGAGACATATTTACTGAGTACTTGCAAATACTTAATATACATGCTAGATTAGATTACGGAAAAATATTCACTTCCTTTCTTAAACCCTTCAAGGAAAGAGTATACATCTCTGCCCTTTGATTTTAAGCTTGGCCAAGTAACTTAACTTTGGCCAACAGGATGTTAGCAAGGGCTTAAAATGTGTTTTGGTGGTTGCCCTTGCACTCTTATACCTCTGCCATCACCAGGGGAATATGTCAGCCAACTGGTCAGAGTATTAGAGCCAGTCTGCTAATGACAGCCTCTGTCCGTCAACTCCCAGGTGGCCCACAGACGCACAAACAAAATAAATGCTCACTGGTGTATGCCATCTTAATGTTATAGTTGTTTGTTACTCATTAACAGCTAACTGATACAAAACACTGAGGACTTGATACTATAGGCCACTTACTCTCAAGCTTTCCACAACACTTAACAATATTTGCTAAAAAACCAACTACTCAGGCCCCATGCAATGTGCAGAGGATGGAGATTAATAAAATATCATCTTTTCCCAGGGAGAACTCCCATTCTAGTACATTAGATAGACTCTGATCAAATGATCATAAAGTGATATGATACGGTGTGAGCTGAGGGTCTAACTCAGCCCAGGGGAGACAGGAGAGGCTTCATAGAAAACATTAAAATGCAGTTCTGAAAAATGAACAGTCATGCAACAAGTAGGAAAGAAGATAAGAAGACTCTAAACAGAGTACACACGTGTACCAAAACATTAAATGTCAAAACATGTGGGGAGTACAAATGGCAGCCATAGCTAAAGCTTGTCCTGGTTCTGATGTAGACAGCAACTCAGAATGAACACATGCACTGGTTAACTGTAGTTCTTACTATACTAAGAATCACTGAAATCATCACAGTAAGATTTGATTGATTAATTTAAGGCCCTAACTGACTACGTTGATAGTTCAACTTTATCTGATGTTTATTTCACTGTAAAAAGTTCCCATGATAATGACCTATGAGGACATGCATTTGTCATCCTATAATTTTGTAACATTAATAACAAAACCAGATTATTAATGCTTTGGAAAGACTTTCAAAGCAAAGAAATGATCACTGAGTTATATCATGACACCATAAGAAAAGGTGACTGGAGACAACTGCAAACAAAGTAACCCTCAAAATGCTAAACACAATCTCAAATAAAGTGGCCATTACTGGAAAATTCTTTTTGAAAAACAGCAGTCAGAAATGGAAAGTGTTCCCTTGAGTCAAGTTTTCAGGAGGAACCTCAGCAGAGGCAGAAAACCTTGTGTACAAAACAGTAAACAGATTTTACTTTAAGAAATTTGCGGGGGGGGAGGGAGTGAAAAGTTTGGAAAGAGGGTCGGTGATGTCAAATCAGAAATCTGTCAAACTTGCATACATCTACAGTTACCAGCAACAGCAGCAACTCTTAAGCGCTAGAAAATAACCGGCATTAAACAAACCAACACACCCGGACTAGTCCACCTTGGACACCAAGAATCTCGCTGATCACTTCAAACTACAAGATCAACATGAAAACCTCACATCTCAGTGAAAGACAGAGGCAGCTCTAAATACACCTTCCACACCCCGCTGTACGGACAGCACGTGCAACGTCACAGTCCCAACACAGTTAACCACGCTGATCTCCAAGAAAGGGGCCAAACTTTGAACTAGACTCCGGCAGGCAGATAAGCAGGATGAATAAACCCGGCGAAAGAAGTAAAACAGAAGCAGGAAAGAGAAGCAGCATAGGATGGGGAGCGACGATCCCACCAATGGTACTGGCGAGCAAAGAGAAAAGTCCCCCAGAAGCTGACAAATACCCAAAAGAAGATCTACTTCCATCAGAGTTTCCCAGGAACTCAGCGTTGGCTGCCCCCTCCCCGCCCCACCCTATTTCTTCCCTTTCGGTGGGACCCTTAGTAGAAGCGAGGGGGCGCTTCTCAGGTGGCTCCCGGCAAAACTACAAGGGAACTCCGGGAGCTGCCAAGAGGAGAGAGTCGCGGCCGGTCGCTCGCCGCGTCCCTGCGAGGGAAGTGACCAGATGCAAAGGTGAGGCCAGTGGGCTCTCCCTTACCTGCCGCAGGAGCTTCCACCGGGCGGCTCCCAAGGGCTCCGAGACTTGAAGCCCCCGAGAGGCGCAGCTGCTTGCTGGGCCTTCGCCCACTGCTCGCTCAGCCTCGCCGGCCTGGGCATCCGCAACTTGCGACTCCATCCCGTTAAAGCCGCCTATATACCCCGAGTTGTCACGGCCACAGCTCTCCCCTGCCAGGACCTGCCGACTTCTTCCCAGTCAGGACCTGTGAGCCGGACCTCCCTCGGACCGCCCCAGCAAGCGCACCCTCCCCGAATTCCGCATTTCCGGTATTCGCGTCTCCTTGGCAACCAGGGCGGCGCGGCTCGCGTCATTGCACCATTTTGCTGGCGGCCATCTTTAGTGAGGGCGAACCGAAAAGTAAGGGAGTGGTGGCAGAACTCGCGGGATACTGGCTCCTCTTTTACTCTTGTCCCCTGCCTCATCTCGAGCCCAGAAGACTAGCGAAGAATGGAAAGTCTTAAAATTTTCAGGTTTTTAAGAAACCCAGGAGGAGAAGGAACTATTCATGACCACAATAAACATGGCGAAATCTGCTTAGGGCTGGCGCTTGACTGGGGTTACGCAGACCTGCGTGCTGCAAACCAGCTCTGGGCAGCTCTGGATAGGTTGTCTTTCTGCGGCTTAAAAAACGCAGACTTCGGCTGAACGCCACTGGGTTAGCACCCGTGCTCCTTCCTGAGAGCCTCTTCTTGCCGGACTTTCCCTCTCTCGTTTCGGTGTGCAGCGCTCAGTCGACTGTCCTTCAACTTGCGTACGTATGGAGGGGCATACTGTGTACAGGAGGGGTTCTCCCCATTTTCCCCTCACCCAGTGGCGCCTCAGTTCCCTGGTCCTCGCTTTTTGCCTCGCGTCCGTTCTCTGTGTGGCACAAACTGCCGCCACTGCCTACCCCCAACCTTCTTGCACTCACTCCGCCTCATCTCTGGGTTGGAGAGGTGCTCAGGAAAAGCGAGTAGGTACCCCCGGGAACACCCATTCGTCTCCCCCACCCCGGTCCTCTAGCTTTGCATACTGTCTTCTCCCTGCGGATGAAAGATGGATGCGTTGAGGCTGCGGGCATGGATACAATGATCTAGGTCCTTACGGGCCCCTGTTACAGGGCCTTGGGAGGCGCGGGTTGGGGGTAGTTAGTGTTGGCTGTTGATCTCTCCCCACTCGCCCGTTATTTTGCTGCGACACAGGTTCGCGGGTGGCGGCAGCGTAGCAGATCAGATCTCTAGTAAATCTGACGCAGTATTGTATCTTTAATACCGAGGGGCGGTGTCTTTGTGGAGGACTTCCATGATGACATGCAACAGTGTGCAAGATAATTTTGATTTCTCTTGTAATAATAGTAGCCAGCACTGAGTGCACACTACGTGCCGGGCACTGTATTAAGACCTTTACATAAATTGTCCAATTTTATTCTTACAACAACTCCGTAAGGTAAATGGTGTCATTATCTCGGTTTTGCAGATGAGGGAACTGAGGCACAGGTGGTGAGTGTCAGAGTGATGACCTGAGCCCAGGTGTCTCTTGTAATTACTTATGAGCCTTACTTTGATGGGTTAATGAGAGTCATCTCAACAGAAACAGTGGGGGCCTCACATCATGTTTGTTCATCCTGAAGTGATGTGTTTTGTTTTAACTAAAGAGCTAAATAGCTTTTCAACGTTAAGTCCAGTTGTTACATCCAAGATTTGGAGCCAAACCAGACTGGACTTTTTGCTCTACTACCTTCCTTCCAAGTGACCTAGGGCACTTGCCAAAACCTCCCAGAGCCACAGCTTGCTCACCTGGAAAATGAATGTTGTAATGGCTACTCTAGCAGGTCCTTATGAAGTTTAAATTAGACAGTATATAAAAGTATCTGGCACTAAATGAACATTTAGCGCTCCCCTACCTTTATGAAGTAAGTAGGCTTTTCCAGTTTATCCTTCATATAAGGATCCTTCATATATCCTTCACACACCAAAGATAGTGTTCTAGATTTCATAAGAAGCCATTTTGCCTTTTAATGCCCTCAAAAGTTCTGGAGATGCCCTCATTCGGTCTGTGTATTTGTTTGCAAATTTTTATTTTTGTTTTTTTGTTTTTTGTTATTTTTTAGTTTGCCCATGTGTACCAGAATCAGTGCTGCATAGTTTGAGCCTGATAGGATTGACTTTACAAATGAGACATTTAAGTCACGTCTGCCAAGAAGTGTGATTTGAATGAAACCTTAACTTATACAAGTTTTCAGGTATTTTTAACCAGAGTTATCAGCTATCTGCAGTTATTCATAACCTGAAGGGTGGATGGCCCTGAAGGGGAGGGATAAGAACTGCGGATTGTAGATACTCTGAGAACCCACTACTGTGTAATCCTACCTATGAAATCATGTGCTGACAGCTCCAAAGGGAGCATAAACCAGGGACTCTGATATCATGCAGCGGAAGAGCAAATTATTTCTCCAGGCTTTGAAGTATAGTATTCCTCACCTTGGGAAATGCATGCAGAAACAGCATTTGAATCACTGTAACTTCGCTGATCATTATTACAATAGAATAAAATTGAAAAAATACCACCTAACCAAGTGTCTGCAGAATAAACCCACGGTATCAGAGTTAGCAAGAAACATCCCAAGTCGGAGCTTCTCAAGTAAGGTATGGACTTTTTAAGTTAACCTATTTGTAGGACATTAAGATTAATTTTATTTTAAAGATAAAGAATGGGTAGGATATCAGTTACTAATTTTTTCAGTAATTCTGGTTTGATTTTTAAAATGTTAAGGCTCAATTGTCTGTAGTTCTATTTAAGTATAAAAGAATATATGCATATGTGTTTGTATAGTTGTAATATATAAAGATATATATTTATGGAAAATGATTCACCTTAGGAAATCCTTATGCCTACCAGTATATTTCAAAGTATAATTTAGCTTTCTGAAATTCCTAGAATACCATAATAGCTTTTAACAAAATCTGATAACATGCTAATTATTTTATGAATCTCAAATTAGTAAACTTCAATAGCTCCATATAATGGTGTATTAATTCTTTGTTTAAAAAAAATGAAAAAAGGCATTTTGACCACTTGGGTCCTTCAGAAAGATGCTTTCAGACTGTTGTACTTTGGCCAGACCCCAAGATATGGGCCTGACCTCAACCTTAAGGACCTGATTGTCGTTACATATAGAGTTACCACATATTCTATTTGCGTGGGACAGTCCCAGTCAACACCTGTTGTTCCTGTGTAATTATTAATAGTGTTCCCTTTCCTCTCAGAAATGTCCTGGTTAGGATGGTATATTAAATGGTCATCCTGGGACGCCTGGGTGGCTCAGTTGGTTAAGCAGCTGCCCTCAGCTCAGGTCATGATCCCAGCGTCCTGGGATCGAGTCCCACATCGGGCTCTTTGCTTGGCAGGGAGCCTGCTTCTCCCTCTGCCTCTGCCTGCTGCTCAGTCTGCCTGTGCTCGCTCTAGCTCCTCTCTCTCTGACAAATAAATAAATAAAACCTTTAAGAAAAAAAATAAATAAATAAATGGTCATCCTACTTGTTTGAGATTATGCTATCTATTTATGCTGCCACCACTTTGACATATCCCTCTACCATATACTTATGTTCCTTAGACTCCTTAAGTTATATTTGGGGATGATACTTTTGCAATAATTTATCATATTACTTTACTATTTTAGTTTCTGGTTTAAATTGTTTTGTTGTATACTGACTTTTCTTTTTAGACTGTTTTTGACTACCTCTTTTTTTATTGTGGTAAAATTGTGGGTGACATAAAATTAGCCATTTTAGCCACTCTTAAGTGTATAATTTATTGGCATTAATTACATTCACAGTGTTGTACAGTCATCACCACTATTTCTAAAACCCTATCATCACCCAAAAGAAATAGGTCCATGAAACAACTCCCCACTGCCTCCTTTTCCAGGACCCTGGCAACCTTTAATCTACTTTATGTCTATGAATTTGCCTATTCTAGACAATTCATGTAATTGTAGTCATATGGTATTTATCCTTCTGTGTTTGATTTATTTAACATGTTTTTAACGTTCATCCATGTTGTGGAATACATCACTTCATCCTTTTTATGGCTGAATAATATTCCATCGTATGTATATACCATATCCATTTGTCTGTCAATGGATACTTAAGTGGCTTGTTTTTAAAAATGATTTTTTTCATCTTATTTTACTGGATTCTTTACTTCATGTTTGCTCTTAGCTCATGCTTGTGGGTTCTTGTGTGGGTTTTGGGTTTTTGTCTATTTTTTGTTTTCGCTTTTAACTTTTTATCTGTGGTTCCTAGACTTTTTTACTTTCAACGTTTTAGTCTTGGCTTAGTTTAACACTTTGATGCTTTCTTTACTCAGAAATTCTTTGCCTTTTATTTCGTTAATACCTTTGTGTATGTGTACAGCTTAATTCTATTTAAGAAACATAAACTTTAAATTTTATTCATTGGAAAAATTTTGGATCTTTAGATAATTTTATTTTGCACTTTGTTTGGAACATTTGTCATCTAGTACATTTATCTTGAGTCCTAGTTTATAAATAGTAGGCAGGAATTACCGTCAGAATGACAGCTGGGATTAGCTCACACCCTGAACAGGAGGTTGACTATTTTTTCCCTCTGCTTGTCCCTGAAGCAACTTTTCAATTCTCCTTCATAGATTCCTGTCACCTAGAAACTTTAACCTGACTTAGTAGCTCTTTTAATAATTCTCCACCTGAAAAACCGGTCCTACTTTCACATGCGGTACATCAACCATTTCATCTGTAAAAAATGATACCATAGGAAAGCTGTGCTATCTGTCTTTTATGATCACTGGGACCCAGGGAATCTGTAAAGAGACCTATAGACAAGGCATATTTTTTTCAGCAAGCATCCACTCAGTTCCAACTTTGTTCACTCCTGCAGATACAACAAAATAAAAAAAAAGTAGTTGGTGCCTATAGGCAACTTCAAATATATCTGCCCTGATAATGGAGAGAAGTAGATTTGAGGGAAGGTTGAAGAGATAGAATCAATCAAACATCATCATAGGGTGATTACATTTTATTGGGGACTTCTTAGTATAGAGAATGTAGGATGATAATCCTTCTTCTGTTTGGATTCTAAAATTCAAAATCCTCTTACAAAAGTTGTTTTTAACTCAACCCCATCCTCCACAAACTGACACAAAGCTGTAAAATGTTAATTTTACTATCCCACTTAATAGACGTTTTACTCCAAAATCTTCCTGTGTTTTGTTACAAAGTAGTGTTCCCTGCCCACTCCCCCCCCCCTTATGCAGATAGGCACCATGTTAACTTTACAAAATTATTAAATTCCAAAGTACATTTAGGTCATCATTATGTTTTAGTTGGACTTATGTCACAGGCACAAGTATATCCTTATTGTCACTTAGATCTTAAGACAGAGGAAGGAAAAGGGGTACCTGGGTGGCTCAGTTGGTTAATTGTCCAAATCTTGGTTTTTCACTCAGGTCATTATCTCAGGGTCATGAGGTAGAGCCCCAAGTCGGGCTCAGTGCTGGGCGTGGATCCTGCTTAAGATTCTCTCCCTCTGCCGTCCCCCCACCCCACACTAAAAAGAAATAGAAAAAAGAGTGAGGAAGGAGAAGGAATAAATGTAACTCACTACTAAGGTAGAGATTTCAGTAGATAGTTGGATGTATGAGTCAGGAATTTGGGAAGAGTTATCCATATGTAGGTAGAGTTGAGGCCACAAGAACCATACTGTATTTAACTCTGTGCTATTAATTATATCATTTTGAACTTTCTTCATTAGACTGTGAAATCCTCAAAGACAAGAATTTTATAATGTACATCTTTATAAGTCCAACACATGGCATAATGACTTCCTCATAGTCTGTAAGTAGTAAATGTTTGTGGAATGAATTAATAGTTGAATGAATACATTTTTTATTTTCACATAATTACAAATTTTATTACTGAAGAAATACCCCAGAAATCATCCAATCTGAGTTCTTTCTATGATCTGTTTAATTTTTTTTATTTTTATTTTTATTTATTTGACAGAGATCACAAGTAGGCAGAGAGGCAGGTAGAGAGAGAGGAAGGGAAGCAGGCTCCCCGCTGAGCAGAGAGCCGTATGCCGGGCTCAATCCCAGGATCCTGGGATCATGACCTGAGCAGAAGGCAGAGGCTTTAACCCACTGAGCCACCCAGGCGCCCCTATGATCTGTTTTAAATTCATTTTTATATATGGTGTGAGGGATTGGGAGCCACCTTCATTCATTTGTTTGTAGATATATATTCAGTTATCCCTGCACTGTTTGTTGAAAAGACTATTCTTTTTCCATTGAGTTGTGTTTACACCATTGTCAAAACGTAAATCATCTATAAATGTAAAGGTTTATCTCTGAACTCTTGAGTTCAGCCTGTTGATCCATATGTCTGTCATTATGCCACAACCACACTGTCTTGATTGCTATAGCTTTGTAGTAAATTTTGAAATCACACAGTGTGTGAGCTCTTTTTTTTGCAAATGAAAAAACCAGAGCCGCACAGTCCAAAGTTAAGTAAAAAAAATTAGCAGTCAGAACTAGACATCAGGTAACCTGATTCCTAGTCCATTTCTTCTTTAGTACCTTTTATTATAAATTATTACAAATACTAACAAAATCAGAATACCATAACAAATAACCATGTACCCACTACTCTATGTGACTTTTCTTAACTGGAAAAAACAACAAATATATTTGAAGATTCCTGTGTACTTCCTCTATCACGTTCCCTAACCTCCCTAGGGGTCATTATTGTCCTTAATCTATCTCTCCATGTGTGTTTTTATATAAATTACACATGTATTTGTATCCACAGATGACATATAGGAGTGTTTTACATGTTTTGAAACTTTATATATTATTGTACATAAAATTGTATAATTTTTTTGTTCAACTTACGATTTTGAGATTCCACATTAATGCGTGTATTGCTTGTTCATTTAATAAAACTACTATGTAATATTCCATTTATAACATATCACAGTTAATCCATCTTCTTTGGACAGGCAGGTAGATTTTCTCCAGTTTCCAGACTTTAAAAAGTTGCAAAACACAATCTTTTGTATATCTCCTTATTCATATGTGATAGACTTTCTCTAGAATCTTACAGAATTAGAATTAGAATTAGAATTCCTAATTATATTCACATGCTAATGTTTCTTTATCAGGCTGATTTCTAAATTGATAAAACCACCTTAAGTGCAAACATGGAATATATAAGAATTCGATTTATATCTCACTTACATTATCAGACCTTCTTTTTGCCCTTCCAGCAGATAAATGTGGCAAGTATGTCATTGTTTAGTACTCATTGCCCTGATTAATAATGAAGTTGAGCTGCTTTTCTGTGTTCATTAACTCCTTTGGTTTTATCTTGAATTGCTTATTCATACGCCTTGACCATTCGTACTGTGTTTTCTTTTTCTTACTGATCCATAAGCATTTTTCACATGTCTTTTATGTGCTGTAGGTGTCTTTTTTATAATTTGTGCTGTGTCTTTTCACTTTGTTGTTCAAATAGATCTTTAAATTTTTATGTTTTGTGCTTTATTTCCTTCTATTCAGCAATTATTTGTTGAACACTTACTGTGCACCAGTCTAGCAATTGGGTATGTAGCAATGAGCAAAGGAAACAAAAATCCCTGTCTTCATGAAACTTACCATTCTAGTTGAGAGAAGAGAGAAGTACAATGAAGCATATGAATTAAACACAAAGTATGTCAGAGACAGTAGGGATAGTGAACCGTAAGACAGGGAAAGAATGAATAGGCCATATTGAGATAGAGAGGATTGTTATTTTAATAGGATGGTCAGAGAAGGCCTAACTATAAGGTAACATTTGAGCAATAGCTTGAAGAAGGTGTTTGGGCACAGGGCATAGCATGTTCTAAGAAACTGAGGAAGGGGGAAGCCACTCATGTTCAAGCAATAGCAAAGAGGCCAGTGTGGCTCAAAGTGAGTGTGGGAAGAGTGTAGTAGTAGACAAGGTCCTCAAGGTCATGGAACAAGATCCCTTAGGATTTGACCATTGTAGATTTTCTAGACCATTGTAAAGATTTTCACTTTTCCTCTTGAGTGAGATGGGAAACCATTGGAGGGCTTTCAATGAAGAAGTGATATGATCTGACTTTAGGCTCACTCTGCCTCTTTTTTTGAAAATAGCCTTTGGAAGACAGGAGCAGAAACAGCATTTAGGCTTTCTCCTTATCCAAAGGAGAAAGGATAACAATACAGACTGAGTAATACCAGTACAAGAGTAAGAAGTAGTCAGATTCTAAATCTTAAAAGTTGAAAAGATTTGCAGATCACCTGGTTGTATCAAGAGAGAAAGAGAAGACTGTGGTTTTAAACCTGAGCAGCTAGAAGGATAGAATTATCACTTATCAGGATAGGAGTGATAGAAAAACCAGAGTTTTGTGGGGGGAGAGGGTACATGGGGAGATTGGAAGTTCGGTTTGGGACATTTTTTGACATACCTATTAGTGATCTAAGTAGAAAGGTTGAGTAGTCAGTTGGATATACAGGTTCAACTTGTGCAGGGGAAAGGTTCGGGGTAGAGATCTAAAATTGGGAGTCCTCAGCATATAAATAGCATTTAAGGTCATGAGGCTGGTTGAGATCACCGAGGATATTCGTGCACACAGCAGATGAAGAAGTGGTCCAGGGCATGCTGATGTTAAGAAGCCAGGAAGTAGATACAGAAACTGTTAAGGAGACTGAGAAGGCCTAGTGAGATAGAAGGAAAACAATAAGAATGAGGGGTCCTGAAAGTCAAGTGAAAGAGTGTTCTCAGGAAAAGGAAGTTATCAACTGTATCGTGATGCTTATAGGTCAAGTAATAGGAGTGCATAGAATAACATTAGTATTTTGCAGTGCTGTGGCCATCAGTGACTTTGACAGCAGTCAGTGGAACGAAAAGGGCAGAAATCTTAGGGGGCTCAGGAAAAAGGAGGAAAGGAATTGGAAGCAAGGGGTATAGGAAACAATTGAAAAATGAAACAGTAAATATAACTAGATATTTTAAGTGAGTATAATTAAGATTACTGAGAAGTGTTTCATGGATACTAAATAAGATGTGTACTAATATGAGTACACTTCAGGTATGTTAATGACAGATTTTAGTATGGTCCTGTGTAAAACAACAAAGAAACCATTTATCAAGTCAGAAGTTCGTAATTTCTCTCAGTTCTCTGTTCTTAATTTAAAGTTTTATCATTTTTTTAAAGTGTCTTGTTTTCTATTTTTTTCTGCATTAATGGAACTGGCCCTAAGATTTATCTCCTTTATTTGTGTTAAATTACATTAGCAGATTTTTCTAATGCTGAACCATCTTTTCATTCTTAAGACATGCCCTACTTGGTCACATAGGGTTTTATTATTACTTTACTATTTTTGTTTTGTGCTTTTTAAAAATACATTGTTTCATTGTATTTTATTTTCCATTTTTTTAGTCCATGTTTGACAATAAGATTAATGTTTAATTGTCATACGTTGTCATTGTCCAGTTTTGGTGTCAAGATAATATTTGCCTCATAAAGTAAGTTGAGTACTTTTAAATAATTGGCACTTTTTTCTTGGCTAGCATATGAGAAAACTGTTCCTTGAAGATGTCAGAAAGCTATCTTGGAAAGCATCTGGGTTTGGTGTCTCCTTTAAGAAGAGGACACTTAATTACCAGTTTAATTTCTTTGATAGTTACTGGCTTATATAGCCCTTCTGTTTTTATCTGTTTGGGTAATTCATTTATTTTCTGGAAAATTATTCATTTTATCTGTGTTTTCAAATGTATAGGCATGAAGAACTTTATTGTGGTTTTTTTTTTAATCTGTTGTTTTTCTACATATCTTTTTTAGTACTTTTTAAAAATATTTTGTACATTTTTCAGAGGACCAACTTTTTTTAAATATAAAAAAATAAAAAGCAACGAGCTTTTTATTTTGTTGATCTTCTCTAGTTGATCACTTTATTCTGTTTCTTCTACTTCATTTAGGTTTACTTTCTTTATTCTTAAATTGAAACACTTCATTTTATATTTCAGGAGACCTATAATGTCAGTTTGTCCCACTATTAATCACGTAAAGCTTGATAATTTTGGTTAAGGTGGTAATTGCTGGTTCTCTCCATAAGTAAAGGGGCCTTATTCTCTTTGCAGTTACTAAGTAAGTAGTCAGTAGGGTAGTACTTGGTACTGCATGAGCATTTTGTTACCGAACATCATTTCACCTAATAAGTTTAGCAGTCATTGATGACCTTTACCCTAGTCACTTGTCACTAGGGTTGCTAATGATATTCTGACCCTATTATTTCTACATTTATTAGCTGATACTACTCTGTAAAGAAGAGTTTTCTTTTTTGTTGAACCCTCTTTTTTTAATTCTAGTTTGGTGTGCTTGGAGTTTTTTATTTTGGCTTGTTTTCAAATTACTATGAATATTTATATTTTTCAAGGTAGTATCAGTTATAATCATTATTCCTTTTGATGCTCAAATTGTCCCAAATATAGGAACCTCTACAAACTGGCCCTTTTAACACCTCTCCATTAAGCTTTGGGCATTTCCTTGCTTTCTGACAAGCCTGTTTTTCGCTCTTCTGCCCTGGACTTGGAATTGGCCATATATTAATGGTACCATCTTGACTAAAAGCAGTCCAGTGTGTTTCTACTGTGTAATTTTTCTGTCTTTAGAATTCATTTTTGCTATAAGGAAGTTTACATATTCCATCCTCCTGTTTTCATGCGGTTCATTGTTAAAATGGTTTTATGATAGGTCACCTGGAAGGTAGGAAAGAGTGCCTTTTTCCACTAATGGAGTGATACTTTTCATGTAACCTTAAAAATTTAAAGCTGTCCTCACTTCAGCTCCATTAGGTAGTATATGCCCTTCAAACCAGTAGACTATTAATGTATTAAGATACTTGGCTAAAATAGATAGGTTTAGCTGTGTGCTCTAATGATAATGAAAGCTTAAAATACCCACTGGGTATTGTTGGGACAGATTTAAAAGCAAAAACAACTTGGATGTTGAGTATTTTGGATTTATGCATATTATATAAAATCTCAGTTTTCCTGGGAGTAATTTCTTTTAAGGAATTATTTATAAAGCTCCGAATTCTACCTCCATTTTATTAAAACAGTTAAAAGTCCTCTTTGCTTGCAGGGTTATTTTTGTTCAGATTAGCTGTTTATTTGGATTCTTGACTCAGAAAAAGGTTAATCCAGAAAGTAAAATAAATTTGACTAAGAGGACAGGTATTGTTGTTCCTTTGTTCCTCTAGTTCTCTTGCCTTTAGCCCTGCATTGGCCATGGCTCTATAAGAATGGGTATTTTTTTAAAAAGAAGAAGAATGGTTATTTAAAAGTTGCAGGGCCCAGCTCCATAACACAGAATGTGCTAGAAACTGCAAGGTAGAAAGAGGTACTCTTCATAGCTACTCTGACTCTACCTCAAAGGCTCCAGCGGAATTACAGAACAAATAAGCAAGGTTATCTGGAAATGGAAAGGCAGTTCCTACTGCCAAGTTACAGTTTCAGGATAGACTTCTAGTGATCTTCTGATCTGTGTTTCAGATGATAATAGGAAATTATTGTTACTTTACCTCACTACTCTAAAAATCAATTCTAGATTTTGTGAAAATGTTAAGAAATAAATGAAAAACATAAGAGCCTCCAGTGTTGGATTTCAAATAATTACTCAAGCATATTAAGTATATGATTAACGTGGAGACTGAGTGAGACTGCCGTAACAATTGTTCCTAAGTGGAATCTAATCCAAATCATAAAGTATCTCCAAGTCCAAAGGAAAATGAAAGTGAAAATGAAAAGTCCATGAAAATGTCGTTTTTTACCATTTAATTTGTTTTGGTGGTATTTCTATTCTTGTGTTTAATTGTAGATGGTAAACTCCTTGTGATGTAAACTGTATTTATAGCTCACATTCTCTACAGTGTTGGTAAAGTATCATGGACACACTTGTGCAATAAATATTTACCAGCTGTTAGAAATCCTTACCAACAGTTTAGTGCCCCTCTGGCACAAATCACTATACAGTTGTCATCTTTGGCAGAAAGCTGATGTTGAAAATCTTGGTTAGAATTCTTCTGCATAACCAAGGCAAACCTGTCAAGTATTGTGATTTGGTAACTGGGGTTTCTGCCTTACCCAAATTATAATAATTCATGTGGCATTTTCATGGTCACCAGAGGTCACCTAAAGCTCTTAGCTTATTACATACTTCCAATAAGACACTGAATGCTTCTTAAGCCTTAATCTGTGTCTCTACTCATGTTCATTAATTGTCCACTATTTTCTTATTCTGCTTATACAGCAAACATACTACTTTTTCCTTAAACTTAAAATTCTGTTTTATTTATGAAGTATTAACTTTCTGACCTTTTATTCATGAAGTATTAACTTTTGACAGTTCTATTTGGGGGATTCCTTATCCCCGCAAGAGAAGAAAATTATGGTTAATGAAGATATAAAATAAGACATATTTCTTATAATTCTTACTGTGAATAAAAATAATAGTGAACATTTATTAATAAAGATAATGTCTTCCTCTCCCTTTGAAGTTTCCCTCCTTTTAGGAGGTATTGTAGTACTTTATAACTCAGTAAACATTTTTTCTTCCTCTTACCCCAGAGTATTAAATATGTAAACATCCTTTCCTTTACTGCTTAATTTTGTATAAGCCTTTCTTATAGTAGATCTAAAGATTCTCCAGTGCTTCTTAGTGCTTCTTTACCTTAAGTTAATTAATAGTATAGCCATCAGGTGTCCACCTTATTTTCTTTGTTTACATTTTTAAATGAAAAGAGCTTAAGAATAACAACTTTTGTTTCCTGGGTGGCTAAGTTGGTTAAGCAGCTGCCTTTGGCCCAGGTCATGGTCCCAGGGTCCTGGGATCAAGCCCCACATTGGGCTCCCTGCTCTACGGGAGGCCTGCTTCTCCCTCTCCCTCTTCCTGCCCCTCCTTCTGCATGTGTGCTCTCTCTGTGTCAGATAAATAAAATCTTTAAAAATCTTAAAAATAAAATCTTTAAAAATAAATAAATAAAAGACTTAAAAAAGCATTTAAGATCTGTGAAATGCGTATTATTTCATAGGTATAGACCTACCCTTGTAGTACTTGCATGAAAAAGAAATAGGGATGATCTCAGAAAAGCAAAGGTTTTTCTCTCTAGTTTGAAATATTATGATCATACCAGTAAAACTTTTTCCAGGATTTTCTGCCTATTAAACAAGAAAACGAAAAATCACTTTCAGAAAACATGGACGCGTTTGAAAAAGTGAGAACAAAGTTAGAAACACAACCACAAGAAGAATACGAAATCATCAATGCAGAGGTAGGATATCCTCGTCTTTTTTTTTTAATCTGATATTACCAGTCAGGATGCAAATGAAGTACTTTGTTATTCTAGACATAATCCCACAACAAAAGTAAACTGCTTTTGCCTTTATGCTGAAAATCTTAAACAACAAAGAATAAGCAGAGTATGATTTTTAAAATAAACTGTAAATGAATTTCAAAATCAAAATGAACTTCCAAGTTACTTTGTTAATTCTGGTTTTTGGAAACAACTATTTCTGTTTTAAAATGTTTTAAATAATTCCAAGGAGAAGTTCATATGAAACCATCAGTCGTCATTTTTTTTTTTTAATGTGAAAAGTATTTGATTGCTCTGTCTACACTTTTTTTGTATAAAAGGAAGTATACTTTAAGTAGTATAATACCATGAAGGCCAGGTAATTGACCATTTAATGGTGCTACCACAGTCATAAATAACCAGTTGAAACAGATTGACATGCATGTTGCAACTTTTTCAGAAAGACTGGAAAACAGAACCACAGCTTATAAATGAAAATCACATTCATAGTATAGTGGGAATAACAGTAGGTTAAGAATCAGGAATTCCAGATTCAAAATAACTCATTAACTCAGCAGGTAATAAATGTGTTTTAGGCTAGAATATGAAGTCATATCAATCAATCAATTTCATTTAATTTAATTAATACCATGTAGGTATTAGACAAGAGTACTATTTATATATTGGGTAATCGTCTCTCAGTCTCAAATTGTGTATATCTGTCAAGCCATAAGATGCTTTGTGTATTGAGGGGCGCCTTGATGGTGCAGTCGGTTGGGTGTTGTACTCTTGGTTTCAGCTTGGGTTGTGATCTCCGGTTCATGAGATGGAGCCCTGTGTTGGGCTCCATGCTTAGTGTAGAGTCTGCTTGAGAATCTCTCTCCCTCTGGCCCTCCCTCCTGCTTGCTTACTTGCACTCTCTCTTTCAAATAAATAAATCTTTCTTTAAAAAAATCAAATTGAAACCAGGACAGTTGGTGGTGACTGCATATTTTAGAGGAAAGCATCTCATCAGGTTATTGTGTTTCCAGACTAATCTGAACCACTCTTTCTTCGTCTGCCTCATTTTAGATTACCTTAAAGATGCCATTCAATCTTTTGTTAACTGAATCCCACCATAGGGATGTCAGATACTCCCAAAATATAGCTAAAGTGGTTTGTTAACCGTCATAAGAGCCAAAACAAGTTTTGTTATGCCTTCTCTCTGTTGCCTTACATTTATGTATTAGAAACTTTTCCAACGATTGTGAATGTATGAAAACCATATCTTACTGTATTGTAAAAAGTGATCCATTTTATATTTTTTATGTGTTCATTCATAGACATGGGTCTGCTTTTTAGGAAAGATCTCCTTTCTTCTTCATCTTCATCTTAAATGGTCAGACCAGGGGCTCCTGGGTGGCTCAGTCTTTTAAGCATGTGCCTTCGGCTCAGGTTGTGATCTCAGGATCCTGGGTTCAAGCCTGCTTCTCCCTCTCCCTCTGACCCTGCTTGTGCTCTCATCCTTTCTCTCAAATGAATAAACAAAAAGTCTTTTAAAAATATTAAATGGTCAGATCATCAAACAGTTAATTAAATTGTTTAAATTAATTATTAAATAAACCTTTTCTTTCTTTGTCAGGTTAAGCATGGTGGTTTTGTTTATTATCAAGAAGGTTGCTGCTTGGTTCGTTCCAAAGATGAAGAAGGTACACCATAGTTTTTCCTTTTTTTTCCCCTAACATACTCTGATTTTTTGTATTTCACATTTTTTCATAGGAAATTCAGTATTAATTTCTTGAAAGTATAGAAAATATGCATTTTTTAGATTATTTCTACATTAAAAAAAAAAATGACTAGTTAATTTCTGGGTTTGCTCAAGATAGAGTTAACAGCTATACCCAAAAGCTTGAATGGAGGTGGGATCCAGTATTTTTTGAGCATCTCCTATATCCCAAGTAGTATGCTGGGCCTTTTGCATAGATTGTTCAGTGTCATTTACATTCTGTTAACTCTCTAGTTTCTCCATGGTCTATAAATACAAGACTATCAAATAATATCACATAGGCTGATTCATAGAATAATATGGAGTAGCATAGACTAATATTAAATGAATACCAGCTTCTATGCAAATCAAGCTGCTGTCAGTCCTGAAGGAAGCTGGAGTGTAAGCCTCTTCTAGAAGGGGAATTCTAATTCAAGACATTGAAATACAGTTTAAAGATTTTTTTTTTTTTAAGTACATCTTGTGGAGTTAACACTTAAATACTTTTCTTTATGCAGCAGATAATGATAATTACGAAGTTTTATTCAATTTGGAGGAACTTAAATTAGACCAGCCCTTCATTGATTGTATCAGAGTTGCTCCCGATGAAAAATATGTAGCTGCTAAGATAAGAACTGAAGATTCTGAAGCATCTACCTGTATAGTTGTGAAGCTCAGTGATCAGCCTGTAATGGAAGCCTCTTTCCCAAATGTGTCCAGTTTTGGTAAGCCACCAAACAAAACAGTCTTCTATATTTAAAAGGCAACTGTAAAAGAATTATCCACATCTTTGAAACATTTTTTTTTGTCCATGTGAATGAGAAGGTGAATGCTTAATCCATTTATCCCTATGGCCTCCACAGCTTCCTGTGTGTCTCTTATTTAGGAGACCTTCCTTTAATTGTCTATCCAAATTAATGTTCATGTTTTTTAAAGTATTACAGTCAGAATCCAAGCTGCACAGTGTATTTCGATAGATCAGTAGTTCTTTGCAAATATACCATTCAGATACATTTAAAATAAATTGTATCTTAATATGTTACTTAACTTTAAATTTAGGCTTTTTTTTTTTTTTTTTAATTTTTTAAATTTCCCAAGGTCACTGCCAACAAACTTTGGCACATGTTGAACTAACTTATTCATCAGTAGAAGTGATGTTTTGATTCAGAGAACCAACTTCAAATTTTATCTTTTATCATTGAGTGATACATATATTTATAGTTTATCCTCCCTTTTCATTTTCTGCCATAATTTTCCCCATTGTTTAATAACTAAATGCTTTTGCAGTGAATTGAAATTATAGTATAATTTATTCTGAGACCTACTTTGCGAGGGGATGGGCAGAGAGAGAGGGAAGGAGAATGTTAAGCAGGCTCCATGTGAGGCTAGATCTCATGACCTGTGCTGAAATCAAGAATTGGATGTTGACCAGCTGAGCCACTCAGGCACCCCGAGACATACATTTTGTACATTTTAACCTCTCTAAAATCAAGATGTGTATTATACAATGATGTCTTACAGTCACTGTCAGCCAGGTGGCAGTCATGATGTGATCATTTGAAAACTTCCTAGACAGCTTCTGGTAAGATCAAGAAAACTGCAGCATTAAAATGTATTTGGTAGTTTGAGATATTCTGTGGATTGAGGACAGACAGAAATTAGATAGGCCTGAGAGAATGTGGTCCAGTGTTTCTTTAGATTCAAAGTTAGAGATTGTAGATGTAAACATAATTTATCTCCTGTAAGCATGTGACTCTGAGATACTGAACAATTAACTCTTATTTAGAAACTTGAGAATGAGAACTACTTGAAATTGATGCAGTGATATTTTATTCTCCAGAAAGCTCTTTGACTTCTGTATAACATTGGTTAGCTCTAGTCAAACCTCTGTTCAGTTTTACATTTCCAGGAATGACTTGTAAATATCTCTTTTTGTGGCACTCAAAATTTGAATGCACTGTGCCCTTTTTTCAACTGTAAATATATAATTATTTTCTTTCAGAATGGGTTAAGGATGAAGAAGAGGAAGATGTCCTATTCTATACTTTCCAAAGGAACCTTCGCTGTCACGATGTGTATCGAGCAACTTTTGGTGATAACAAACGTAATGAACGTTTTTACACAGAAAAGGACCCAAGGTACTAGAATAATGCAATTAAATTTTTTTCTCCAGGATTGTTCTCCAGTTATCTAAAGTGCTGTTCTTAGTTGACATAAAATGTTAATTTCAGCTAGAACCAGGTGCAATAATAGGCTAAGGTGAACGTAATCATTCTTTTATTAGTTGTTTGGATTTAAAATTGGAATCTAGTTATATTCAGACTCCACAGTGAACACAATTACACCATTAGACTACAAATGCTAAGTTCCTAACATTCTCTGGGGACTGTGAAAAGGGTTGTTAATTAAATCTTTAATAGTGTTATCACACTACATTTTTAAATCCTTTGTAAGCCATAACTAGAATACCATGGTGTCAGTTGCTCAGAATTCACTACTCATTCCAAATAAATTATCTGCCTTTTAAATTGTTTTACTTTGAGCCATGATGTCCACTGATCTTTAAATTTTGCTCTCCCCAGTATTTTGGTAATTCCTTCCTAAAGCTAATTCTCTTTACTTCCTTATAATCTAGGACTCATGCCTCATATTGCCACTTAGCAGGCTTGGAAGGAAATGACAGTAAGTTTATCCGGCAAAATCCCTTGACTCTTACCCAGATATATTTTCCAAATGATTTATGAGAAATAAATTTTCCCTAACACCAGGATCCTGTCACCTTATATGTCATTTCACAGTATAGTTTGGACAATGTCTGGACAGATTTTACAAGAAAAAAAATGACATCCATGTCAGTGAAGCTGATACTCAAGACAAGAAATCAACCCATCATTTCATGCAATTTTCAGAACTGACAAGGATCTTAATGAAAATCTTATACGGCCTCCAGTTTATATTGAGAATTTGAGGTCTAGAGAAGTTCTGTTATTCCAGCCCATAGAACTAGCATTCTTGGTCTAGTAATGCTATCATTGCCCTTTTTCCCACCTTCTGATGATAATTTTTTGATGAGAAATTATCAGAACTATTTATTCATATGATTCTACCATTTTATGTGCTATTCATCAAGGATATCTTTTGGGGAGATGATAGTTTAAACTAGTAATTTATTATGTTTTATCAATAACTTATGATTATAAACCATTTGCCATCTTGTGAATGAAGCTCAAAATTAACACAGTAAACTATACTCTTAAAGAAGATACTTGTTTGGCATATATTGGTATCATCCTAATTTCTAAGATTAAGTGGAACCTATTTGACTTGTACATGCTTTTCTGCCCAATAAAGAACTAACCATCTATGGTTAAGCCTCATTTGACATTCAGAATCCTGATCTACAACACAAACTAGTTTGTAAGTTCTTAACACTTTATAATCCCCAAATTCAGAGGGGAGGACCAAAAGGTAAGAGCAGCATACCTAATGAGAAAATGGAGTAAAGTTCTCCAAAAAACTTCTGAAACACAGAGCTGCTTCTTTACTGTGTTTGCTTTGATCCTCAGGGTTTAGTTTTCTGTTCTCATAGTAAAGTTCACCAAAGTGTGTAATTTCCATTTACCTGCCTCTAGTGGCCCAGTTTTGCGTACCTGATTTTTAAAATGGTATTGTCATGAATGTGCCTAAAAAGAACCCTTACAAGCCAGGTTCTTCCATCTGCTTTGTTTCCATTGTTTGAGTAAATTTGGTTGTTGAAAGGTAGCTTTCAGTTTTGATAGTAGAATGCCTCTGAGAATCATGTTCAAGGAAAATGCCTCTCCACTATTCTTAAAGATTGTTGTGTTTTAAATATATATTCTTCCATTTTCAAATATTTCCAGAGCCATTTAATTTCACACATTCTAGGGAAAGCAGAATTATAAAGACTCCAAAAGGAAAGTTCTGACCAGAATTAGGAGACCCACTTTTTGAGTCACTGGAAAACAACAACGCCCTCACCACCACTAAAAACCATCACGGGTACAAATGCCATTCATTATATGATTTACAATTTGGTTCTATTACTGGAGGCCAGAACAAGGCTAAATTAGAAAAACCTGGGAGATTACTGAAACTGTCCTGGTCATTGGAGACTGGGGGTCTAAACCCCAAAGATCCCAGTAAGGACAACTCAGGGTAACCTCGAATGTATTAAGCTACACCAAACATGTAACATCTTAGAAATTTCAAGTAAAGGGAATTTTAGAGGTAGACCTTTAGCTTCTTTTAGAAATTAAGTCTTTTGAAATATAGAGACGTTAAAGATCTACATGAAATAATATAGTTGATTAGAAAAAAACAGACACCTACATCTTCTGGCACTTGATTCTGTTCTTCCTTTGTAGTAGAACCTAAATTCTTGTGTGAGAAATGGAATTAGCCTGGAATGGCCCCTTTTCCTCCATGTGGCAGATGCTTCTAGTCTTATTTCTTCTATAGACTGTTTGATCTTGGACAAGCCATTTCTTGTTCAGTTTTGTTCAGTATCCTTGGTAATATTTTACCTAGGTAATGCTTTGGACTTTGGATAATGACACTCGCGTATTTATTCCAAAAGTCTTTCTGAGTTTTTGTGTTTCTACTGTTACTTTCATACTTTGGAGTATACCTATCTTTTAAATATATTTATGCAAATTAAAAATCCTTGCAAATCATTTCAAACTCATCACTTACATATCCAGTAATACTGCAGAATGGGAAAATTTGAGTTTGCTACCCATGTAGGCATAATGGTTGCAACCAGTGTAATTAATAAAAAGACATGTTTTCTTATTAAAATTGAAGTTGATTTTGTGCCTTACAGCATGGTCCGTACATGTAAATTCATAAGACAACCTAGAACTGCTAGATTATGAGCAGAGACTTAGTCACTTTTATGTCTTTATTGATAACTAGGATACCAGGCCTGTATTATTGCCACTCATCTAGCCTATTAATTGAGTAAATGGTGCACTTTTCTTTCAAACTAAAACCCTAGTCCAGTGATAACTGTGAGTACCATTGAACCATTGAATTCTTGGTGTATAGCAGAATTTAAAGTGTGTGTTGGCTTATGGTAAGCATAGCATAACATGTCAGCTTATCAAATCACTTTGTTGTGCACCTGAAACTAATGGAACATTGTGTGTCACCTGTACTCAAGAAAAAAAAAAAGAGTATGTGTTGCTACTAAGTCCATAAATTAAAACTAATTAAAAAATGTATTACTGGGGCACCTGGGTGGCTCAGTGGGTTAAAGCCTCTGCCTTCGGCTCAGGTCATGATCCCAGAGTTCTGGGATCAAGTCCCACATTGGGCTCTCTGCTCAGCGGGGAGCCTGCTTCCCCCTCTCTCTCTGCCGGCCTCTCTGCCTTCTTGTGATCTCTGCCTGTCAAACAAATAAATAAAAAATTTTTTAAAAAAATGTATTACTGTGCTAGGTGAGAAAAAAAGTATGTAGTATGATGTCAACTTATTTTTCATAGTGAGCATAATTATTTTCATAATCAGAGGTAAAATATTTATTTTTAAACTTAAAATATTTATCAATAGAAATAAATGGGAAAATGGATTGACCTTAGTTCTTTACATTCCTTGTCTTCTCTCTTTTTGAATTGAAAGTACTTTGGTATCATTCTGTAACTTTGTTAATGCACTCATGCCTTTTTTAAAATTTACCTTTTTAATCTTTTTTGAGATATATATAAAAAGTTTAAGGTGTATGTGTTGATTTGATATGTTATACCTATCACAAAATGATTAATACAAGAGAGGTAATTAATATCTCAATCACCTCACAAATTACCACCTTTTTTATATATGGTGGGAACATTTAAAGTCTTCCATCTTGGCTACTTTCCAGTACATAATACTGTATTGCTAATTCTGTAGTCACCATTGCTGGACATCTGATCCCAGAGCTTATTCATCTTCTATAACTAAAGATATTTGGGTGCCTGGGTGGCTCAGTTAAGCGTCCAACTCTTGGTTTCCACTCAAGTGGTGATCTCAGGGTTGTGAGATCAAGCGCCTCATTGGGCTCTGCACTGGGCCCTGCACTAGGCATGGAGCCTGCCTAAGATTCTCTCTCTCCCTCTCCCTTCTGGCTCACCCTCTCAAATAAATAAATAACTGAAGACATGTACCCTTTCTCCGTTATCTCCCAGTTTCACCTAGCTCTCAGTTCCTGGCCACCCTTCAACTACTCTGTTTCTGTGAGTTCAGCTTTTGTAGATTCCACATATGAGTGATGTCATAAGATATTTGTCTTTTTCTGTCTGACTTACTAGCATAATGCCCTCAATGTCAGTCCATGTTGTTGCAAATGGCAGGATTTCCCTTTTCTCATGCCTGAATAATACTCCACAGTGTGTGTGTGTGTGTGTGTGTATATTCTTTATTCATCCATTAGTGGACACTTAGGTAGTATTACTAATACTGTAATAAACTTGGGAGTGCAGATACCTCTTTGTGACCCAGACTCCGCTTCCTTTAGATAATACCCAGAAGTAGGTTTGTTGAATCATGTGGTAGTTCGGTAGTTCCTTTTTTAAATTTTTTTTTTTAAGATTTTATTTACTTAAGAGAGAATTTGCATGCGAGCCAGATGAGCGGCAGAGAGGGAGAGGGAGACGGAGGGAGAGATACCCAAGCAGACTCCTGCTGAGCACAGAGCCCAACACATGACTTGATCCCATGACCCAGACCTGACCTGAAACGAAACCAAGAGTCGAATGCCTAATCAACTGAGCCATCCAGTTGCCTCTCCTTTTTTAATTTTTTAGGGAACCTTACTTTTCTGGTCTGTAATCGCTGTATCAGTTTCCATTCTCACCAACAGTACACAAGGGTTTCCTTTTCTCTACATTCTCACTAACATCAGTTCCCACTTGTTTTTTGTTGTTGTTGTTGTTGTTGTTTTGATAATTTTAATGTATGTGAAGTGATATTGTGATTTTGGTTTGCACTTCCCTGATGATAAATGATGTTGAGCATCTTTTCATGTATCCATTGGCCATTTGTATGCTTTCAGAGAAATGTCTAGTCAGGTCTCCTGCCCCATTTTTAAATCAGACTTGTTTGTTTTTGTTTTGCTTTTGACTTACAGGAGTTCTTTATATATTTTGGATGTTAACCCTTTATCAAATATATGTATGGTTTGTAAATACTTTATCCCAGTCCATTGGTTGCCTTTTCACTTCTTTTCCTATGTAGAAACTTTTGAGTTTGATCTAGTCCCACTTATTTATCTGTTTGTTTGTACTTCTGGTGTCATTAAAAAAAAAAAAGAAATCATCGCCAAGGCCTCTATGTCAAGGAACTTTTTTCCAATGTTTTCCTCTAGGAGTTTCATATATTCAGGTCTTAAGTTTAAAGTCTTTAATCTATTTCAAGTTAATTTTTGTGAGTAGTGTTAAGGTAGAGTTCTAGTTTTATTAACACAGCAATTTCAGTAGCATGTGATAATCCAGTTTTCCAACACAATTTATTGAAGAGATTTTCTGTTCCCTTTTGAGTATTCTTGGCTCCCTTATCCAGTATTAGTTGAGCATATATTCAAGGGTTTGTTTCTGTGCCCTCAATTCTGTTCCAGTAGGTCCAAGTGTCTATATTTTTTTAAACATTTATCTATTTATTTGTTGGAGAGCATGAGTGGTGGGGAGGGGTAGAAGGTGAGAAGAGAGAGAACCTCAGGCAGACTCCCACCAAGCACAGAGCCTGACATAGGACTCAGTCTCTTTATCTTGAGATCAGGACCTGAGCTGAAACCAAGAGTCAAATGGTCAACCGACTGAGCCACCCAGGAACCCCCTAGTGTGTTTTTATGTCGGTACAATATTGTTCTGATTATTATAACTTTGTAATATAGTTTGAGATCAGAAAGTGTGATGCCTTTTACTACTTCTTCAGGGTTGTTTTGGCTGTTTGGGATCTTTTGTGGTTCTATACAAATGTTGGGATTGTTTTTTCTATTTCTGTAAAATATGCCTTTAGGACTTTAATAGGGATTGCGTTCAGTGTATAGTTGGCTTTGGGTAGTTTAGACATTTTAGTGATACTCATTCTTCCAAATCATGAATATGGCATATCTTTCTATTTATTTGTGTCTTTATTTTCTTTCACCAAAGTCCAAAATTTTCAATATATAGATCTTTTCTCTCCCTGGTTAAATTTATTCCTGGGGCGCCTGGGTGGCTTAGTGAGTTAAAGCCTCTGCCTTCGGCTCAGGTCATGATCCCAGGGTTCTGGGATCAAGCCTCGCAGCGGGCCCTCTGCTCAGCGGGCCCTCTGCTCAGCGGGGAGCCTGCTTCCTCCTCTCTCTCTGCCTGCCTCTCTGCCTACTTGTGATCTCTGTCAAATAAATAAATAAAATCTTTAAATTTATTACTAAGTATTTTTTGATACTATTTTAAATGATGTTGGTTTGTGTGTTTCTTTTTCAGGTATTTCATTATTAGTGTATCAAAACACTGATAATGTTTTTTTCTAGATGTTGGTTTTACACCCTGAACTGAATTTCTTTATTACTGCTACAGCGGAATCTTTAAGGTTTTCTATATATAAAATCAAATCACCTGCAGAAACTTTCTGATTTGGATGCTTTTTATTTCTTTTTCTTGCTTGATTATTCTGGCTAAGATTTCCAGTATTTGTGTTCATGAGAAGTAGTGAGAGTGGTCATCCTTGTGTTGTTTTAGATCTTAGAAGAAAACTTTTCAGCTTTTCATCATTGAATATGTTGTTAGCTGTGGACTTGTAGTATATGGGCTTTACAATGTTGAGTAAAATTCGTTCCATATCCAGTTGTTGAGAGAATTTGTATCGTGAATGGATTTTGAATTTTGTCAAATGCTTTCTGTGTTTATTGAGATCATGTGATTTTTATCTTTCATTCTATTAATATATCACATTCATTGATTTGCATATGTTGAACCATTTTCATATCTCACAGATTAATTTTTAGCATGCATGATGAATAATCTTTTCGACGTCCTATTGAATTAGACTTGAGCTTATCCAAAAGGCCAAGAAGCGATTGAATTAGGTTTGCTAGCATTTTGTTAAGTAATTTTTTATCTATTTTTTTATCACCAAGGATATCAGATAGTTTTCTTGTAGTGTCCTTGTCTGGCTTTTGAATCGCATAATACTGGCCTGAGAAAATGAGTTTGGGAGTGTTTCCTTCTCTTCAATTTTTTGGAAAGAGTTTGAGAAGGATTGGTGCTAATTCTTTAAATGTTTGGTAGATTTCACCAGTGTCTTTATTGGTCTGTTCAGATTTTCTCTTTCTTCATGAGTTAGTCTTTGTAGGTTGTACATTTTTAGGAATTTATTCATATTTTTTCTAGGTTTATTTAATTTGTTGGCATATAATTGTTCATGGTAGTCTTATACTCCTTTTTATTTCTAGAGTATCAGTTGTAATGTGTCCTTTCTTTCTGATTTTGTGTACTGTAGCTAAAAGTTTTTTGGTTTTATCTTTTCAAAAAGCAGTTCTTAGTGTTGTTGATCTTTTCTATTGTTTTTCCAGTCTCTTTACTTCTGCTCTGATCTTTGTTGCATTTCCTTTCTTCTGCTAACATTGGCTTATTTTTTTCTTTTTCTAATTTCTTGAGGCATAATATTAGTTGGTTAATTTGCATATTTCTTTTTTCTTTTTGGGGGGGGGAGTTTGGGGTTTTTTTTGGTTGTTTTTGTTTGTTTAAGTAGGTGCCACACCCAGGGTGGGGCTTAAACTCAATACCCTGATATTCAAGAGGTGCATACTCGTAGCAAGTAAGCCAGCCAGGCATGCCTATGTGAAATATTTATTTATTTATTTATAGATTTATTTATGTATTTGAGAGAGAGTCTGGTGGGGAGGGGCAAAGGAAGAGAAGAACTGAAGCAGACTCCATGCTGAGCATGGAGCCCATTGCGGGTCTCAGTCACATGATCCTGAGATCTCAACCTGAGCCAAAACCAAAAGTCAGAAGCTTAACCCACTGTACCACTTAGGCACCCCAAGATGTTTCTTAATGTAGGTGTTTATCACAATAAACTTCTCTCTCATAAGTACTTTTTCTATATCCCATAAGTTTTGGTATATTGTATTTCTATTTTCATTTGTTTGAAGATATTTTTTATTTGCTTTTATTTCTTTGCCCCTGAATGGGTATTATTTTTTAATACTGTGGGAAATACTATTTGGAGAAAAAATAATTTTCATCAGGGGCACCTGGGTGGCTCAGTCAGTTGAGTGTCTCACTCTTGATTTCGGCTCAGGTCATGATCTCAGGGTTGTGAGATCGAGCCCCACATCAGATTCCATGCTGGTTGTGGTTCCTGCTTAAGATTCTCTCTCTGCCCCACCCCCCTTTAAAGAATTGTCATCACTTCATCTATCAGCATACATTCCTAAAAGATTTAAAGAATCCATTGATAAAATAAAACTTAGTAAAAAAAAAAAAAAAAAAAAACAAACACCTAGATGACAAATAAGTACTGTACTCAGCTTGATTGAAATAGTCCCAAAGCATAAAATCAATAAAAGAAATTACAAAGGGTGTGAAATTATTCTTGACTACCTTAAATATTAAACTTTCAAGTCAGAAACCATTACAAATTAATAAAATCCAGATGACAAAATGGAAAAGTATTTTCAGCAAAAGGACAAATGAATATCCTTAATTTATGAAGAGATGTTTATAGACTAATAATGTAAACTATATCCCGAGTTTAAAATGGACAAACACACATCACAGAAAGAAAATTGACAAATGTGGTAATGTCCAGTGCAGTAGGAATTTTAATAAAATATTAGCCATGCTTATCTCTGTAGTGAGATCCAGGGTTATCATCCTTCTTTGTATTTCTCCATATTTTTATTACGGATTACTTTTATAATAAGGAAATATGTAAACATAACATTTAAACCTATCCCGTAGGTCAGTGTGAATTAATATAAGGCTCTTGGGAGATTATTTGATTATATATATCAAGAGTCATTAAAAATTACTGTGTATCATTAAATTACTATTTCCTTAAGCATCTGCCTTTGGCTCAGGTCATGATCTCAGGGTCCTGGGATCGAGTCCCCCATTGGTCTCCCTGCTAAGCAGGAAGCCTGCTCCTCCCTCTCCCACTCCCCCTGCTTGTGTTCCCTCTCTCACTGTTGCTGTCAAATAAATAAAATCTTTTAAATAAATAAATAAATTAGTATTTCCATTCTTAAGAATTTGTCTTAGGGAAATAACTGTTAAGGTCAGGGAGGAAGAACTGTCTTCATGAATATGTTTTCTGTTAGATTCTTTATTACAGTGAAAAATTGAAATCCAGAGGTGGTGTGGTTTTTTTTTATTTTATTTATTTGACAATTAGAGATCCCAAGTAGGCAGAGAGGCAGGCAGAGAGAGGGGGAGAAGCAGGCTCCCCACTGAGCAGAGCGCCTGATGCGGGGCTCAATCCCAGGACCCTGGGATCATGACCTGAGCCGAAGGCAGAGGCTTAACCCACTGAGCCACCCAGGCGCCCCTGAAATCCAGAGTTTTAAGAATTACGACAGTGCAACCTGCTAGAATATTAGGTAGCCATTGAAAGTAACCATCATAAACACTGTGCTTATGGACGCCTGGGTGGCTCAGTCATTGAGGGTCCTGGGATCAAGCCCTGCATCAGGCTCCTTACTCAGCAGGAAGCCTGCTTCTCCCTCTCCCACTCCCCCTGCTTGTGTTCCCTCTCTCTCTGTGTCTCTTTCTGTCAAATAAATAAAAACCTTTTAAAAAGGCCGGGGGGATAAAGACTAATTAATTTGGGGGGAGATACAGATACTGTGAAGTCACAAATGCAGAATACAAAATTGCATCTATATTTCACTTACATCAGTTTAAAAACATGCATGAGTAAAATAAATCATGGAGAGGAAAATATAGCATAGCATAAGGAATATACTCAATAATATTGTAATAGTGTACGGTAATATGGGGCGCCTGGGTGGCTCAGTGGGTTAAGCCTCTGCCTTTGGCTCAGGTCATGATCTCAGGGTCCTGGGATAGAGCCCCTCATCGGGCTTTCTGCTCAGTGGGGAACCTACTCCCCCCACCCCACCCCCCGCCTGCCTCTCTGCTTACTTGTGATCTCTCTCTCTGTTAAATAAATAAATAAAATCTTTAAAAAAAAAAATAATTACGGTAACAAATGGTTAAACACATGTGATGAACATTAAGTAATGTATAGAGTTGTCTAATCACTATATCTATACCTGAACTTAATGAACATTATGTATCAGCTGTACTTCAATACTAAAAAAAAATTTTTTTTTATTTTTTATAAACATATATTTTTTTCCCCAGGGGTACAGGTCTGTGAATCGCCAGGTTTACACACTTCACCACACTCACCATAGCACATACCCTCCCCAATGTCCATAATAACCCCACCCCCCCAAACCCCCCTCCCCCCAGCAACCCTCAGTTTGTTTTGTGAGATTAAGAGTCACTTATGGTTTATCTCCCTCCCAATCCCATCTTGCTTCATTTACTCTTCTCCTATAACCTTAACCCCCGTGTTGCATTTCCTCTCCCTAAAAAAAAATTTTGATTTAAAAACAGAAATGCAGGGACACCTGTGTGGCTCAGTCAGTTAAGCCACTCCTTCGACTCAGGTCATGGTTCCAGGATCCTGGAATTGAGTCTCGCATTGGGCTCCTTGCTCAGCGGGGAGCCTGCTTCTCTCTCTCTGCCTCTGCCTGCCACTCTGCCTGCTTGTGTACGCATGTGCACACACTCTCTCTCTCTCTCTCACAAATAAATAAATAAAAACAAATGCATGAAATATAAATAAACTTGGGAAGGAAAAATAGAAAAAAGTAGAAGTTATATTAATTTTTTAAATGTGTTGAGACTGCAGGGGTTCTTCTTCCTATTTCCATTTTTGTTATTTCTATTTTGTTTGTTTTGTTGTAAAAACTGGGAGGGGGCAAAAAGCCAACATGCCTACAGAAGAATAAAGTAAACTCTGCCTCTCTCCTTCCCAACAGTACATATCTCCTCTAGGAAGTTTATTTCCTCTTCCCAGCAAGAAGTCATATAAACTATTAATGTGATTAAGTGAGAGTTAGATGATGTCTATAGTTTATGTTAAAATGCATTCAGGAAAAGATGGATTGATAGATGCACAGATAATGTGATTAAGGAAATATAGCAAACTTTTGGTAATAATTGAATTTCAGTGGTGGATGCATGGGTCTTCATTGGACATTTTCAACTTTTCTGTAGATCTGAAAAATGTTCATAATGTTAGAGAAAAAATGATTTTAAATACCTTTGTGGGGGAAATGAGAAAAATAATAGTTTTCTGAATTTACAAGCAGTATTCACTAAGGAGTTTTTATTTCCTATTTGCATTATAAATCAACATATGTACAGAAGGTAGTTGTATATCATCTTTAAGGTAGCTAAGGATTTACTGGATTTTCTGGTAATTTGAAATTTACTGGATTTTTTTTTTTTTCTCTCCTTCTCTCTCTCTTCTTGTGCACATGCAGCTATTTTGTTTTCCTTTATCTTACAAAGGACAGTCGTTTCCTCACCATCAATATTATGAACAAGACTACTTCTGAAGTGTGGTTGATAGATGGCCTAAGCCCTTGGGACCCACCAGTACTTATCCAGAAGCGAATACATGGAGTCCTTTACTACGTTGAACACAGAGATGATGAATTATACATTCTCACTAATGTTGGTGAGCCTACAGAATTCAAGGTAATCCTGGATTCTCTGTGTACCCATTTGAGCTGTTAAAAATTGTCACACTTCCATCAACAACATTCCATGCTCTAAGAGTTAACTGTTTTGTAGGCTTTTGGTAACGTGTAGAAATTGATGCTACCTTCTTATTCATAACCAATCCTATTTCTCTTCCATTAGAGATAATGCCTCTCCATATTATAATTGTGCCTTAAAAGGTTAGTAAATGAAACATTCTTTATCCTGATCTTATCAGTTATCAAAGCCAAACTTAATGATTTGAAAGAACAAACTTTTATAAGCTCATGATTTTATAATTTAGCAATTTGGATTGATTTCAGCTAGGCAGTTCTTCTGGTCCTAGTTAGCCATTTCTCAGATGCCTTCATTGAAACATTCATTGGTTTGCTGTAAGGTAAGCAGTAGGCCATGCTGTCTCACTGCATGGCAGGCTAGCCTGGGCTCATTCACGTGATGATGGTCACACTGCAGCCCTGTTGCACAGCTCATTTCTTTGGCTCTTTATGGTCTAGTTTTGGTCTTCTTATGGTCTAGTTTTCTGGGTGCTAGAGTTATCATGTTTTCTTACCTAGATCTCTTCTGACTTTGTTCTGCACAGCTCATGAGAACAGCCGCTGATACCCCTGCTATTATGAACTGGGATTTATTTTTCACAATGAAGAGAAATACCAAAGTTGTAGACTTGGACATGTTTAAGGATCACTGCGTTCTATTCCTGAAGCACAGCAATCTACTTTACGTTAATGTCATTGGTCTGGCTGATGATTCAGTTCGGTCTCTAAAGGTATGTTTAACGTTCAAAAGACAGTACTGTCAATCAAAATTCATAGAGTTTAGTTTACCAGAACATCAAATTTTGAATAAGAGCAATGTACTTTTTCTTGAAAGAAGTTTAATTTAAAGGAAACATAGCATACTGGGTTTTTTTCATATTTAGGAGGTTTATTTAGAATTATTTAGAGGACCTTGCTTTTATTTTTCTTTGAGGACCTTGCTTTTAAAAAAGTTTTACTTAAAATACTGTCTAACAGGGGTTCCTGGGTGGCTCAGTGTGTTAAAGGTTCTGCCTTCGGCTCAGGTCATGATTCCAGGGTCCTGGGATCGAGCCCCGCATTGGGCTCTCTGCTCAGCAGGGAGCCTGCTTCCCCCTCTCTCTCTGTGCCCGCCTCTCTGCCTACTTGTGATCTCTGTCTGTCAAATAAATAAATAAAATCTTTAAAAAAAAAAATACTGTCTAACAGCATGAACTTCAGAAGTAATGCTCAGTGTCATATTTCTCTTTCTACATATCTCTATATATCATGCATCTCTACAACTTTAGGTTGGCTAATAGCTTAGGCCAACTTGCCAGCTAGTGCCTAACCAACCACTGCTTGCTGTTTCCATTCCACACCCCCCTGTAGGGACAGTAGTTGTGCCCACTGTATTTCCGCCATTATGTCTGCACCATCTTCTTTTTGCCAGTTTTCTTACCTGTCAGTGTTTGTCGGGGGAGGGAGTGGCATTTGTCTCCTCTACAGCACAGCTGTGATAGTATGACTGACTTGCTGGTATTGCCTGTGGCTGCCAGGAATGACGGTCTGCCTCCACAAGTGAACTTGTTAAAATTGGTGAGTGCCAACCTCATTGCCCAGTGCTAAAGCAGCATTAACATGTAGGTCAGATAACAGGTGATGAAGGGAAAGGCCTCCATCTCACTTGATAGGGAAAAAGTTGTTAAACCATTTGACCACTTATACCTCCCTAATTGCAGTATTGTCAGAGTCTCTTAAAATGCAATTCCAGTAAATTCACTGAATGTTTATTGAACTTTTGTACACCGAGATTAAGTATATTATGGGTTTATATACGTGGTATCAAATATATAAAATGTGCTATGGGTCTTTGAGAGGCAGAGAGGACCCAGGAAAGCTTTTGTAGGGGAAGTAGAATTTGAGATAAACCAAAGAGGATAGGTCGAATTCTGACGAGAGAGAGCGAAATGATATTCTAGGATGAGAAATTCCATCAAATAAAGCTCTAAGCTGGAGAAGTTAGAAAATGTTCCAAAAACTGCTAATAATTCTATTTTATTGAAGCAGAATAAATGTATGTAGAATGAAGCTATAATTTGACCTACTTTGACTTCCAAATTGAGAAACTTATGCATAAGGTATGAGTGGAGGAACATTTGAAGTTTTGGGGCATAGAAGTGAGTTGAGAAGTCAACTTAAACTTCAGGAAGTTATCTGGTGGCGCTTTTAGACTCCTCCAAAGCAAGCAGAGATAAGGCACAGGGAAATTAGCTTCAAGGTTGTTATCATGGTATACATAAGAAATACCAAGTTTCCAAAAACAGCCAAAATTTTTGAGCTAAAATCAAATTATCAAATATAACCTCTTGTATTTTAGAGGACTGTGTAGTTGTCCTTAAAATAAAAATGTTGATTTAGTGATTTTCCTACTGCCTTCATCTACTGGATTCAAGTTTCTTTTTACTTGCTAATTGACACCAAAACCATACCTCTTCAATTGGGAAACTGGGAGAACATCTATTCTTATAGCCTATATGAATAGGGATGAGAGAGAATGTATAATTCCTAGCAATGCTTTTCTTACAGCAAAATTGTATGTCAAGGCAATTGGGAATGTCGTGAGAGTTTACTATAATAAAATTTGACTTCTCACTAAATATGACCTTCACATTTTTTATAAGTATTCCTAGTTTAAAGATATGCCTCAGTTACTGTGGTTTTAACTGCCATTAAAACAAACATCATGTCTTTTTTTATTTTGTTTTTTACATTTTTATTTTAATCACCTGGTGCTCGTCAGGATGTGTGCACTCCTTAATCCCCAGCGCCTGTTTCACCCACTGCTCCCACCCACCTCCCTTCTGGTAACTGCCAGTACTCTATATTGAGTCTCTTTCTTGCTTTGTCTCTTTTTTTCTCCCTGCGCTCCTTTTCTTTCTTCAATTCCACATATGAGGGAAATCATATGGTATTTGTTTTTCTCTGATTTCACTTAGTATTATACTTTCTAGCTCCATCCATGTTGTAAATGGCAAGATTTCATTCTTTTTATGGCTGAAAAATATCCGTGTGTGTGTGTGTGTGTATACACACCATATCTTTATCTGCTCATCTGTCATTGGACACTTGGGCTGTTTCCATAATTTGACTATTGTAAATAATGCTGCCATAAACATAGGAGTGCATGAATTCCTTTGAATTAGTATTTTTGTATACGTGGGTAAATACCCAGTAGTGCGATTGCTTGATAGTAGGATAGTTCTGTTTTTAATTTTTAAGAAACCTCCATACTGTCTTCCACAGTGGCTGCACCAGTTTGCATTCCTATCAACAGTGCAAGAGGGTAGGGTTCCTTTTTCTCCACATCCTTGCCAACACCTGCTGTTTCTGTTTTTGATTTAAGCCGTTCTGACAGGCATGAGGTGATATGTCATTGCAGTTTTGATTTGTATTTTCCTGATAAGTGAAAATCAGCATCTTTTCACATGTCTGTTGGCCATGTCTTCTTTAAGAAGTATCTGCTCATGTAAATAATACATTATATGTTAATAAAAATAATTTTAAAAAAAAGAAATCTACTCATGTCTTCTGCCCATTTTTTAAATTTCATTGTTTTTTGGGGGGTTGAGTTCTGTAAGTTACCTATTTTAGATACTGGCTCTTTACTGTATATGTCATTTCCAGATATCTTCCTCCATCCTGTAGGTTGTCTTTTAGTTTTATTTTTTCCTTTGCTGTGCAGAAGTTATTTTGATGTAGTCCTAATAGTTTATTTTTGCTTTTGTTTCCCTCGCCTCAGAGTACCTGTCTAGAATAATGTTGCTGTAGCCAGTGCTGCCTATGCTCTTTTCTAGAATTTTAATGGTTTAAGGTCTCACATTTAGGTCTTTAATCCATTTTGAGTTTATGTTTGTGTGTGGTATATGAAAGTCGTCCCATTTTCTTCTTTTGCATGTGGCTGTCCACTTTTCCTGGCACCATTTGTTGAAGTCAACAGATTATCTTTTTCCCATTGGACTTTCTTTCCTGCTTTGTTGACATTATCGTTGTAGGTTTATTTCTGGATTCTCTTCTGTTCTGCGGATCTATATGTCTGTTTTTTTGCCGATACCGTACTGTCTTGATCACCACAGCTTTGTGATGTGACTCGAAGTGCAGAATTGTGATGCCTCCAGCTTTGCTTTTCTTTTTCAAGATTGCTTTGGCTGTTTGGGGTCATTTACAGTTCCATATAAATTTTAGGACCGTTTGTTCTGGGTCTGTGAAAAATGCTGTTGGTATTTTGATAGGGATTACATTACATGTGTACATTGCTTTCGGTAGTACAGACATTTGAACAGTGTTTTTTCTTCCAGTC
This sequence comes from Lontra canadensis, assembly GCF_010015895.1. Classification (NCBI taxonomy): domain Eukaryota; kingdom Metazoa; phylum Chordata; class Mammalia; order Carnivora; family Mustelidae; genus Lontra; species Lontra canadensis. The sequence continues at coordinate 11,736,007 of NW_022631055.1, read as the reverse complement.
CATGAGCATGAAATGTCTTGTCATTTGTGTCACCTCCACTTTCTTTCACTGGCGTTTTACAGTTTTCAGAGTACAGGTCTTTTACCTGTTTGGTTAGGTTTATTCCTAGGTATCTTACTACTTTTGGTATAATTGTAAATAGGATTGTTTTCTTAATTTCTCTTCTTAATTATTGTGTATAGAAATGCAACAGATTTCTATACATTGATTTTGTATCCTGCAACTTTACTGAGTTCATTTATTAGTTCTAGCAGTTTTTTGGTGATGTCTTTCAGATTTTATATTTTATAGTATCATGTCATCTGCAAATAGTGAAAATATTACTTCTTCCTTACCAATTTAGATGCCTTTTATTTCTTTTTGTTGTCTTATTGCTGTGGCTAGGACTTCCAGAATTCTGTTGAATAAAAGTGGTGAGAGCGGACGTACTTGCCTTGTTTCTGACCTTAGGGGAAAGGCTCTCAGTTTTTTCCCATTTAGGATGATGTTAGCTGTGGGTATTTCATAAATGGCCTCTGTTATGTTGAGGTATGTTCCCTCTAAACCTATTTTGTTGATGGTTTTTTGGGTTTTTTTGTTTTTTGGGTTTTTTTTTTTAAATCATGAATGATTAAAACCCGAAGAACCAGCTCCTCATTGATCTGTTGGGGTTTGTTTTGTTTTTATTTTTATTTTATGTTTTTTTTAGTTTCTATGTCACATTTCTTTTCTGATCTCTTATTATTCACTTCCTTCTGCTGGTTTTTTGGGTTTTTTTTGTTTTGTTTTTTAAAGATTTATTTATTTTGGGGGGGGAGAGAATCTCAAGCAGACTCTTTGCTGAGTGCAGAGCTGAACACAGGGCTTGATCTCATGACGCTGAGGTCACTGTCCTATCTGAAATCAAGAGTTGGATGCCCAACCACCTGTGCCACCCAGGTGCCCCACCTTCTGCTGGTTTTAGATTTTTTTCTTCTTTTTCTAGTCCCTTTTGTTGTGAAGTTAGGTTGTGTATTTGAGATTTTTTTCCTTCTCGAGGTAGTCCTATATTGTTATAAACTTGCCTCTTAGAACCACTTTTGCTGCATCCCAAAGGTTTTGAACTATCGTGTTTCCATTTTCATTTGTTTCTATGTACTTTTTTAATTTACTTTCTGATTGACCCGTTTGTTGTTTAGTAGCATGTTATTTAACCACTATGTATTTGTGATCTTTCCCAAACTTTTTCTTGTGGTTTACTTACAGTTTCATAGCACCGTGGTCCAAAAAAAGATGCATGGTATGACTTAGATCTTTTTAACTTTATTAAGGCTTGTTTTTTGGCCTAATTTGTGATCTGTTCTGGAGAATGGTCCATGTGCACTTGAAAAGAATGTATATACTGCTGTTTTAGGATGGAGTGCTCTGAATATATCTGTTAAATCCATCTAGTCCAGTGTGTCATTCAGTGTTTCCGGATTGATTTTTTTGTTTAGGTGATCTGTCCATTGATGTAAGTGGGGCATGAAAGTCCTTTGCTATAATTGTATTATTGCCAATTAGTTCCTTTATGTTCCTTATTAACTGTTTTATGTATTTGGGTGTTCCCATGTTGGGTACATAAATATTTACAATTATTATATCTTCTTGTTGGATTGTCCACTTTATTATTATATAGTGTCCTTCTTTGTCTCTTGTTAGTCTTTGTTTTAAAATCTATTTTGTTCTTTATAAGTATTGCTGCTCCAACTTTATTTTGACATCTATTTTCATGATAAATGTTTCTCTATTCCCTCACTTTGAATCTGCAGGTGTTTTTAGGTCAAAATGAGTTTCCTGGGGACACCTGGGTGGTTCAGTCATTAAGCATCTACCTTTGGCTCAGGTCTTGATCCTAGGACCCTGGGATTGAGCCCCACATCGGACTCCCTCCTCAATGGGAAGCCTGCTTCTCTTTCTCCCTCTCTCCCTCTTATATTACCCCTCTTGCTGTCTCTGTCAAATAAATAAATAAAATCTTTTTAAAAAAATAAATGAGTTTCCTGTAGGCAGGAGTAGATGGGTCTTGTTTGTTATCTGTTCTGTCACCCTATATCTTTTGATTGGAAGCATTTAGTCCATTTATATTCAAAGTAATTATTGATATGTACTTAATGGCCTTTTTATTACTTGTTTTGTGGTTGTTTTCTGGAGTTTTTCTCTCATCCTTTCTTCCCTTTCTCATCATTTGCTGGTTTTCTTTAGTGATGTGTTTGGATTTTTTTTTTCTTTATTATTTGCATATTTATGAATGGGTTTTGATTTGTGGTTACCATTAGGTTTTTATATAACCACTTCTGCATATAGCAGAAGTCTCTGTTAAGTTGATGGTCATTTAAGTTTGAACCATTCTTTACTCCTCTCCTCCCCAAGTTTTAGGTACATGGTGTCATTTTACTTCCTTTTATTTTGTGAGTTCCTTGACTGATTTATTTATTTATTATATATATATATATATATATATGTATATGTATATATATATTTTTTTTTTAACAAAAATGTTCATTTTACTGCTTTTGTGTTTCCTATGGTCATGCTGTCTCTTTGATCTTTCCTTTCCACTCAAAGAATCCCCCTTAAGATTTCTTGCAGGACTGGTTTGGTGGTCATGTATTCTGTGTTTTTGTTTGTCTAGAAAACACTTGATGTCTCCTTTCATTCTGAATGATAGCCTTGCTGGGTAGAGTATTCTTGGCTGCAAGTTTTTCCCATTCAGCACTTTGAATACATCATGTCACTCCTTTCTGGCTTGGAAGGTTTCTGCTGAAAAACCCACTGATAGCCTTATGGGGTTTCCTTTGTATGTAGTAGTCTTCTTTTGTCTTGTTGCTTTTAATGTTTTTTCTTTACCACTATATTTTGTCATTTTAATTACAAAATGTCTTGGTATGGATCTGTTTCTGTTGATTTTCATTGGGGGTTCTCTGTGCATCCTGGATCTGGATATCTGTTTCCTTCCCCAGATTAGGGAAGTTTTTGGCTATTATTTCTACAAATAAATTCTCTGCCCCCTTTTTTCCTCTTGTCTTCTGAGACTCCTATAATATGAATGTTACTATGTTTGATGGAGTCACTAAGTTCCCTAAGTCTGTTCTTTTTTTGCATATTCTTTTTTCTCTCATTTACTCATCTTGATTACATTACTCTATCTTCTAGGTCATTAATTCATTCCTCTGCTTATTCCAGCCTGTTTTTCATTCATTCCATCAAGTATGTTTCTCACTTCATTAATTGAGCCCTTTATCTTTGCTGTGTTATTCCTTATCTCTGTGTTCATGGTTTCACTTAATGTCTTCCACTCTTTTCTCAAGAGTATTCTTAATGATCATTGCTTTAAATTCTCCATAAGGCCTGTTACTTATATCTGTTTTCACTTAGATCTCTGGCTGTGGGCTTGTCCTCTTCTTTCATTTGGGACAAATTCCTGTCTTCTCATTTTGTCTAGTCTCTGCATCTATCTCTGTGTGTTAGCAAAGTCAGGTATGTCTCCTGTTTTTGAGAGTAATGGCTATATGTAGTGCCCTACAGTGTATTTTCCCCTGTTCCCCAGGGTCTGGGGCTTCTAGGAGGGTCTCCTATGGGACATCATGTCTTTAATTTATACTGTGTCCTTTGTCTCTTCATTCCCTGACCCTTCCCAACCTGTAGTACCTGTTAAGCCTTGTTATAATGTTCTGAGTCATCAACACATGGAATCAAATACTACATTATATACCAGGTTGTACTTGAAGAAAATTTTATAGATCAGCGCCTTTCGTAAACTGGATAATTCTGATTAATATGCATAGACAGTATCAATCACAAAGGACAAAATCTTTAAGCCAAACTGAGTGGATTATAAAGCATTTTTGTATGTAACATCTCTGCCCAGTAGGCAGTGACTAAAAGGCTTTTTTAAACTCAGTCTGAGCAACAGAAATGTAAAATCCTTAATATATTTGCCTCCTATCCTTGGTCATCATATCATTAGTTTTTCCTGGTAATTTTTTTTTTTTTTTCGCAAAAAGAAGTGATGATATTTTAATTGGTCATGATACTTCATTTAAGCAAATTGGGAATTGTTCTGTACTAACATCAGTTTACATGGAGGTGTTTATATACCTGCGCCAATTTTCTTTCAGCATGTGTGTCTTAAACCTTCTTTCAGTCAAATAAATGACTATGATTTGCTGGTAGAATGCTAAAGCTGAAACTTTTTCTGTCAGGTATCTAAGAAATATCTGCATATCACCTAGCCAACTTAAAATTATTCTCGGGTGCTGTCCATTAATATACCTAGATGGTACTACAGGTTTTTCTCAGTAGGAAATGTAACTTAAGATATCCTTGAGATGGTTAATACTTCTTTCCACATGAGCTGGACAAAAACTAAGCAGTCCATACCCGTGGACAGTTTTGTTATGGTGAACTTTAACCTTGATCCCAATACTTTAAAAAATACACCTGAAGAGTTTATTTATTGGAACCTACTTGGTCTAAAAGTAGGACCATTTACCACATGGGGCACATGGAACCTTCTTTTTTTTTAAGTTTCACCAAAGAACAGAAAAGCTTGTGCCTCTGTGGACTGAGGCACCGTGTATACTCTTTCTGAAACCTGGTTGTAAGACGAGTAGTGGCGGTGCTCTTTCCCACTAAGGTCTCTGTTTACTCCATTTATGCTGCCAGACTTCCCAGCTTTGAAGTGTCACATGCTGCTTTCTAGTTCTGTGGCTTGCACTTAAATAAACATTATCCTTGAACATAATCCTTAACCTGAGGACAGTAAATTAGGAACTCTCTTTAAGAGACACTATGAATTTATATCCTTATTGTTTTTCAGGAAGCTAGACTATTTGCATTAATTGCAAGACACATGCACTCGGAACATAAGTTCTTTGGCTGTGGTTTCTACGGGTTAGATGGTGCACTTTTTAGACACACAGCCCCCACCTACCCTTTTTGAATAGTGCCCACCAGGGACATTGCTGTGCCAAGACCTCTGATTTTCTAAGGAATTTGTTCTTTCTACAATTACTTAGGAAAAGAAAGGCAATTTTCTTTTAACGTTCTGACTCTCAGCACCATTTCTTACACTCTGTCAGCCTGCTTACCAGAGTTCTTTAAAAGGTGTAAGAGGGATGTTAGTGGCAGGCTTGAAACTGGACCCTGCTGCTCTGAGAGAATAAATTTTGATTCCTTTCCTTTTTTCCTTAAAGTTAAGAATCCTAATCATAATAGCTGTGAGTCTCTCAAAGTGGATATGCCAGGAAAGGTTTTGTTCTGCACAATGGTTAGCCTGGGAGCTAAAGTTAGAAACAAATTGTAAATGCTTTAGTGCTGCTGAGCCAGTTTGTAGCCCTGGAATAATAACTGTCATCACTATGGCTGTCTGGGCAGCGTGGGGAGGGCTGGGGGTAAATGAGGAAAAACAGATGAGAGAGATTTCATGTTCTAGGAGAACAGAGATCTGGAGATGTGGCCAGCTTCTGGAATTGGGATTTGATTTGCTCTTTTTCTTAACTGTAGCTAAAATAATCCTTTTTATTAAAAGAGGTTTCATGTAAATCCAGAGTCATGAAAAACCATTTTCCTATAATTTGTCCATATTTTATTGGTCATCAGTGTACAGTTCTGTTCACTTGTTATTCGAAATATATTTGTTTGTGCTGAAATAATATTTAAATGAGGCATTATGTATAATGGATGAAAATAAACTTGATGTCCTTCTCATCTTGTTTGTAGCAAACTCAGAAATTTAATTAATGATACTTAATGTCTAGATAAAGAATAAAAATAACTCTTATTTCTTTAGCTCCCTCCTTGGGCCTGTGGATTCATAATGGATACAAATTCAGACCCAAAGAACTGCCCCTTCCAGCTTTGCTCTCCAATACGTCCCCCAAAATATTATACATACAAGTTTGCAGAGGGCAAACTGTTTGAGGAAACTGGGCATGAAGACCCAATCACGAAGACCAGTCGTGTTTTACGTCTGGAAGCCAAAAGCAAGGTACGTCTTCATAATCTCAACTCTGAGCCCCCATCTACTGCAGGCATGGTCTTTGTCAGGTGCTACGCAGTTGCTGCCGCTAGTATTGCATTAGCATGGTTTTGTAAAGCGGATCTCACATACCCCAGTAAGACCCAAACGATTTTTAGAGGCTACCTGGAATTTTTTTTTACTTGAATATTGATATATTTATTATAACATGGATTAGAAAATGTGTAACTAGCACATCTCAAGCTCTTGAGTTATGTTGTTTATATTTGAATTTTTAAAGCTGACTTAAATAGTAAAAGTTGGCAAAAATTGTGGAGGCGATTAGCAGTTGACTAGAGTGAGCTGGACTGATTCAGTCCTGCCTTCATGGAGCTTAACTCTAGCAGGGAAGATGACCGATGTCAAAGAAGTAATTGCTAATGTACTGATGGCTGCAAAGAAAGCTGTACTGAGTGCAATGGAAGCAGGACACAGGGACCTTCCCTTTGGCTGGAGAGATCAGGCAAGGGTTCTCTGAGGAAGTGAGGTCTCAGGTACCTCTAAGATGATTTAGAATTAAGCTTGAGAGGTGCCTGGGTGGCTCAGTGGGTTAAGCAGCTGCCTTTGGCTCAGGTCTGGAATCAAGCCCTGCATCAGGCTCTGTGCTGAGCAGGGAGCCTGCTTCTCCCTCTTCCTCTGCCCTTCCTCTAGCTTGCACTCTCTCTCTTGCCCACTCTCTCCCTATCAAATAAGTAAATAAAATCTTAAAAAAAAAAAATCTACAAAGGGGGCAGGAGGAATCCATTTTATGTAGAGGCCCTATATTGAGGGAGAAATGGTGCATTCAAGAAGTGTAAAGGACGGGGCGCCTGACTGGCTTAGTCCAAAGAGCCCGAGACTATTGATCCTTGGGGTCATGAGTTTGAGCCCCACGTTAGGTGTCCAGCTTACTTAAATAAGATTTAAAGAAAGAAATATAAAGAAGGGCAATACAGCCAAAGTACAGTGTAAAAGAGTGAGGACCAAGAGGAGAGTGAATAGTGGAAAAGAAAGTTTGTGCAAGTAAGGAATAAATTAATAAACTGTGGCCTTGGATTTAAGGACTTTTCAGACCTTAGCATATTAAACAGATAATTTTATATGTGCTGGCAATGAATTGTAACAAAGCCTCTTGTCCTTACCAGTTTTTTAACTCATTGATTTTCTTTTAATAGCTTTATTTAAATATGTATTTTTCAATAATACAAAAGCAATACATACTTCTTAGAAGAAATCAAAAAATACAGAACATTTAAAGTTCTGATAACTACTATTCAGTCCCATTTGCTGTACCTCTTAGATATAATTATTTACCATTTAATGTATTACCTTCCAGATTTTTGTGTTTGGTTTTTGTCAACAAAATATATATTTAGGCTTTTTTTCTGCTTTAGAAATGTGGGAATAAACCAATCTATCAAAATGTTGTAGTTATCATACCCCAAATGGAAAGAACAGTGAGCCTAGTTCTTGGGGAACTCAGGGATGCTTTATGAATTAGGGAAGAAGGGAGACAGGTGCCCAGTGGAACCTACTGTTTTTGTTTTTGTTTTGAGATTTATTTATTAATTTAGAGAGCGTACATGCCGGGAGGGGCAGAGGGAGAGAGAGAGAATCTCAGGCAAACTCCCAGCTGAGCAGGGAGCCCACCACAGGGCTCAGTCTTACAACCCTGAGATCGTGACCTGAGCCAAAATCAAAAGTCAGATGCTTAACCGACTGAGCCACCCAGGTGCCCTGCTGCTATAACCCTCCACACGCATTTTTGCACTGATGAACTCGGATCCAGCCCGTCACAGGACTTGGTACCATCTTCACCTCTTCTTTTTCATAAGTTTTCAACCAGCAAGTTTTTCTCTGATTGTTTAAGTTGGGGAGATGAAAAGACAATTTATAGAAATTAATCTACCTCATTTTATAAGAATGAATCTGAGAAGTGAAACTCCAGTTATACTGTCAGAACAAGTTGAGTGTGATAAGGAATGATGAAAGATAGCCTCCTTATTTGATAATATCCCAGTGACCCAAAGTTAAGGTTTTCACAATGAGAATGAAAAAAGTAGGGAGAGTGGCTTGGTTATATTATTTCCCTTTTATTATTATTATTTTATGTAAACTAGCACTATTTCACTAGTTTGTATAAGTAGACAGAACCAGCTTCTCTGCCCTTTTGAAAGGAAGATCAGAAATAGTTCAGATTATGTTAATTTTGTCCTGAGATGCCTAGTTTCAGTCAGTTTGCGATTAACGAATTTGAACTACACTGGGGAACAGTTAACCTGCTCTAAAGTAATTTAGGTGTTAAAATTTATAAAACTGTCTTAAACCACTATTAAACATTTTAAAAAATAAAGGTAGGCCTTTGAAGAGGATGAGGATAGATGTTAGTAGGGATCCGTAAGAAATTCTGGTTCTAATGGTTGAGAACTGCCTATAGAGGACAGAAAATTGAGCTCTTAAAACTTTTATCAGCATGTTTATAAATATTCAAAGATAAAAAATGTCAGTATCTTGCCATAGGTGTAGGAAAAATGCTGTGCTAGATGTTTAACCTTCATAGGTGTATTTTGACTAATCTTGAAAGAAAAAAATTACAGTAATAATAGGTAGTGAAGAACTCCTTAAAATCACTTTACTGTCTTGAAAAAGCGGCATTTAATAAACTCTTTTCAACAGTCTTATTCCTTTTGTCTAGTTCACATTACAGGTCAGCAATAGAGCTGAAAATGGGGATAAACCATGATTTTTTTTTTTTAAAGACCGTAATTCTGTTGTTGTTGTTGTTGTTGTTGTTGTTTATTTTATTAAGTAATTTTTGTACCCAACATGGGACTCAAACTCCAAGCCTGAGATCAGGAGTCACATGTTCCACCAACTGAGCCAACCAGGCACCTCTCTGTTGGATTAAATGAAGTTTGTGTTCAACATCAATAAGCAATGCATAAAATTAGGGATAAACAGTTTCAAAAGACTCTTTCTTACATGTATAGTAAATAGTAACTCTTCATTCCAGGATGGAAAATCAGTGCCAATGACCATTTTCCACAAAACTGATTCTGAGGATTTGCTGAAGAAACCTCTCCTAGTACATGTATATGGAGCTTATGGAATGGATTTAAAAATGAATTTCAGACCTGAAAGGCGGGTATTGGTGGACGATGGATGGATATTAGCATATTGCCATGTTCGGTGAGTCAACAACATTTTACCTGGCATATGAGTGCTAGAACATTGTGCCAGATGTCCAGCATAACCGTGTATCAGGGAACAAAGTTTATTTTCTCATTTGTGTTATTGAATCTATGTATTCCTAAACATATGCTGGTGGAAGTGGATTTAACAGACTAGTTGATAAAGCAAAGGGATAGATTTTTAGGATCTTGCACCAGATTTGTAGAATTGATGTACAAGTCTGTGTCCTATCTTAGTAATGTTATTTCAATTCTCTTGAGTTTAGGTTTTTCTTTTTTTCTTTTTTTTTTTTTTTAAGATTTTTTTTTATTTATTTGACAGAGATCACAAGTAGGCACAGAGGCAGGCAGAGCAAGAGGGAAGCAGGTTCCTTGTTGAGCAGAGAGCCTGACATGGGGCTCGATCCCAGGACCCTGAGATCATGACCCAAGCCAAAGGCAGAGGCCCAGGTTCCCCGGCTTTTCTAAAATAGTGTCTCAAACTAGATCCTTTTTCCACTCAAACTTCCATTTTACTTTAGGTATTTTTCAAGACACAAATATTCTGTTTCTGCTTAAAATCCTTCTCTACCTCCCCATCTCCAAAATAAAATCCAAACTCCTCAGTATATTATTTACCATCCTTGCGATCTGGCTTACCTCCGTAGTGACAGTTACCATTACTACCCAGACGCTGCCCGCACTGCAGCCATACACATCCTCCATATCCAGCTTTGTTACATCCTTTCCGATGATAAATTCTTTCCCCTCTGTGCCTTTGCACCTGCTGTGTCTTGATGTTTTCCCTTTCTTTGCGCTTCTGGGAACTCCTATTCCTCCAAGCCTCGGCTTAGGTATCGTCTCCTTTAAGTATATACCCCTAGCCATCCCCCTGGAAGTTCCTTCTGCCACCTCGAGGATGGCCGTGGACACACGTGTGAAAGCAGCAGCCGCATTGCTTGGCGGCTATTTCCTTTTCCCCCAAAATTACAACCTTCAGGGCAGAGATTTTTGCTTTTTTTTTAATATTTTCAAGGCTGGCATTTTAGCAGAATGCCTGGTAAACCATAGGGAGCGCCCAAAACTTATTTGTAGCGGGGCCTCTGGCTGGCTTAATTGGAGCGTGCAGTCTTGATCTTGGGGCCATAAGCTGAAGCCCAGCATTGGGTTATAGAGCTTACTTTACGTGAAGGAAAAAAAAATGACAATGACTCTTAATTTTTTAAAAAACATTTGGTAAATCCATTTTTGATTATCTATATCATGGATTGGCAAACCTTTTCACTAAAAAACTAGTAGACATTTAAGGCTTTGTAGGCCACATGTGGTCTCTATCATATATTCCTGGTTGGTTGGTGGTTCTCCCAACCTTTAAAAATGTAAATTCCATTCTTCGCTCTGAAGCCATTTCGAAACAAAACAAAAACAACAATAAAACAGATCTCGGAGTAAATATTGCCCAGCAGCTACAGTTTGCTGACCCTGACCTATATCATTAATGTTTTCCCCCACTAAAAGATTTTTTTGCCCTTTAATTTCAGAGGTGGTGGTGAGTTAGGCCTCCAGTGGCACACTGATGGCCGTCTAACTAAAAAACTCAATGGCCTTGCTGACTTAGAGGCTTGCATTAAGACGCTTCATGGCCAAGGCTTTTCTCAGCCAAGTCTAACAACCCTGACTGCTTTCAGTGCTGGAGGGGTGCTTGTGGGAGCATTGTGTAATTCTAATCCAGAGCTGCTGAGAGCTGTGACTTTGGAGGTGAGTATACTCTGTTCTCCGCTATTTACAGAATAGGGAGGCATGAAGCCATTGGCTACTTTACGAAAAATATTTGTTACAATTTTACCATAGCACAGGAGTAATAACAGAGCTTTTAAATTTTAAACACAGAGTTATAGCTCTGAGAGAACTTCTAAATTTCCTTTAACTACTTTGTCCTTTCTTCTTCCCTGATGGTGTTCTTTATTAATTTTTGAGAATTCCACTGAAGGATAGTAATGGCTTTTCTCATTTTATTTCTCATTCTTTAAAAACATTTAGAATTGGTGGAAGATTCAGCACTTAGGACTCAGGGAGTCATAAGTTCCAGGGAGTCAGGCAGAGCGCACTGTGACTAGAGTCCACGAAATCCTTTGACAATCATTGCCCATCAACATTTCGGTCCTAGTTGTAGCGGCTTTCCTTTTTTAGATACTCCATTCTTAAAGATCTTTATGAGGGATAGTTTTTCTTTTTCTTTTTTTTTTTTTTTTAAGATTTTATTTATTGATTTGACAGAGATCACAAGTAGACAGAGAGGCAGGCAGAGAGAAAGAGAGAGGGAAGCAGGCTCCCCGCTGAGCAGAGAGCCGGATGCGGGACTCGATCCCAGGACCCTGAGATCATGACCTGAGCCAAAGGCAGCGGCTTAACCCACTGAGCCACCCAGGTGCCCCAGGGATAGTTTTTCTGTACTGTAATTGAAACATCTTGCTTTGATCTTAAAAATCTCTACAGGTGACCCTTGAACAACATGGAGGCTAGGGACACCGACACCACCCCTGACCCCACCCCACACGCAATCAAAAACCCATGTTTAACTTTGGACTCCCCGAAAACTCAGCAGCCTTCTACTGACCAAAAGCCTTACCAATAACATAAACAGTGAATTTTAACACATATTTTATATATTCTATATATTATATACTGTGTTCTTAAAATAAGCCAGCGAAAAGAAAATATTAAGATAATCATAAGGAAAATACATTTGTTTATACAGTATTGTACGTATATCTATTGGAAAAAATCCAGGTGTAAGTGGACTTTCGAATTTCAAACGTGTGTCCTTCAGGGGTCAACTGTATAGTCTTTTCCTGGTGTCCAAAATTATGAAATTATGTTATAGCCACTCATTTCACCTTCATCATTCTATTCCTGGTCAGATATGCTAGAAAATAATGACTGGGAGGGGGAGAGTAAATTATTTTCAGGTTTCTTTTATTTTGAGGATGAGGGGTATACACTGTAGGCTTCTGTTAAGTAAATAAGTGTTAAGTAATCCTGATCTATAAATCTATTTTTTTAAGTAGAAATACTAAGTATAGAGGGAAGAAAACCTATATACAAGAGAATAGTTAACAATATAAAAAAATACAACTAATCTGTGGCCTTTAGAAATTAGAAAGGAAATAATCAGAAATGTATCTATAAGAATATTTACCCCACGTTGCTTATAATAGTGAGGAAGTGGAATCAACCTAGATATCCAACGATAGAGGATGCATAGTGTTAATTAGAAGCACCAAATACTAGCTGTCATGAATTTAGGCAGAAAAGGGGCTTATTAAAAGATACTGAGTAAGGGCAGGTATAAAACCAGCCTTATAGAGCTTACACAGCCAGAAACTGGTTCCAAAATATACCATAAAACTGGCCCAGGGAAGCTATCACTGCCATCCCTGCTGGGCACAAGTCACTTCATACTGCCACTGCTGCTTCTAAAAACTCAATATAGATGTGGCACTTTTTACCACAAGAAATTTTCCGTGCTCCCTACTTTGGGCCACAAACTTCCCATCCAAAGTTTGGAGCATATTATGTCCGGTTGGGTAGATCCAAGTCATGTGGCTACTCTGTGTGCTGGGAAAACTGAGAAATTAAGCCCCTCCCTAGTGAGAGGCAAGCTCTGCCTCATTAAGGTTAGGAATAGTTTAAATGCAGAAAAACAGTCCAGATGCTAGGCAGCCAGAAAGAATTGCATTTGCCCATTAGGTTAATGTTAATGCAAGAGAAAAGGTGGAAAGCATGTTAACAGAAGACTACAAGGTAAGTGAAAAAAGCAGCTGCCATTTTATTAAATGTTTTAACACTGGTTATAAATAAATATCCCAGATTTTCTTCAATTAACATTTATTGCCTTTTTTTTTTTAAGATTTTATTTATTTATTTGACAGAGAGAGAGATCACAGGTAGGCAGAGAGAGAGGGGGAAGCAGGCTCCCTGCTGAACAGAGAGCCCGATGTGGGGCTCCATCCCAGGACCCTGAGATCATGACCCGAGCTGAAGGCAGAGGCTTTAACCCACTGAGCCACCCAGGCGCCCCTATTGCCTTTTTTTAAATATAAAATGTCCAGCTGGTTTACTCATGTTGGGTTTTTCATTTTTAATTGTGAGAAAATAAGAAAATTTAACATCTTAACCATTTTTAACTGTATAGTTCAGTAGTACAGTAGTGTTAAAATATGTTCGCATTGTTGTGCAGCCAATCTCCAGAACTCTCTTCATCTTGCAAAACTAAAATTCTGCACTCCCTTCCCCTACCCCTCAGAACCACCATTCTACTTTCTGTCTCTATAAATTAAACTATACCTCCTATAATGGAATCATTATTTGTCTTTTTCTAACTGGTTTATTTCACTTAGTTAATGTTCCACAAGGTCCATGCATTATCATAGCATATGTCAGAATTTCCTTCCTTCCTAAGACAATAATATTCCTTGTATCATTGTATGTACTTCGCCTATCCTTTCATCCATCAGTGGACACCAGGTTGCTAGCACCCTTTGGCGGCTGTTGATAATTCTGCTGTGAACATGGGTATACTCTTCAAGATCCTGCTTTTAATTCTTTGGGATATAGACCTAGGAATAGAATTGCTGGGTTATATGGTAATTCTAAGTTTAGTTTTTTTAGAAACTAGTATACCATCTGCACCATTTTACATTCCCACCAACAGTGCACAAGGGTTCCAATTTCTCCACATCCTTGCCAACACTTTTTTTTTAATGGTACCCATCCTAATGGATATAAGGTGGTAGCATTTGTTACTTTTATATAAAATATATGTATAAATAAAGGCATCAAACTAAAAATTGTGAAATTAGAAAAGAAATTCTTCATATACACACACGTGTTTTTATATGTGTATATATATATAAACATGATACATAAAGTTAGCACTTTCAGAGTCTGAAAACCATAAAGGCCTGTTATAAATCACGGGCCCTAGGTAAGGACTGAGTAGTTAGTCCACCCCCTGGAAATCCACATGGCTTCTTGACCTTTGTTCTCTCATATCTGCATGTACATTCATAAAGGTTTTTAAAATGAGTTTCAGAAAAATATTATATTTTAAGTATCCTAGCAAAGTTTGAATTTATTTGGCTTTTTTTTTTTTTTTTTTTTTAAGGCACCTTTCTTGGATGTTCTCAACACCATGATGGACACCACACTTCCTCTGACATTAGAAGAATTAGAAGAATGGGGGAATCCTTCATCTGATGAAAAACACAAGAACTACATAAAACGTTACTGTCCCTATCAAAATATTAAACCACAGGTAGTGAAAGTTCTGATACACTATCCTAAAGTGATAGAAAAGATAACACTATCCTAAAGTGATAGAAAAGATAATCAAAAAGATACTTGCCCATGCCGAGGCAGGAATTTACTGGAATTTAGGTTGTTTCTGCTTATAAAATCCAAATACCTTTCAGCTCCCATCTCTGCTCATAGTCCACGTTTGTTTTAATTTAATAGCTCAGGAGAACAGGTAAGTTATGGTCATGGCCTCGCTAGCCAAGGAAAGGCTATTCCAAGTAGCAGGAGGTCTAGTATTATAATACCATAGATCTCTCTCTCAAATGAGAAGAAAATAATCTAGCACCTATATCAAAAAATTGGAGGTAGTTCTTTTTCATAATCTATAAGGTAGAAAGGGACCATAGGGAATAATGTAAAATTTGCATTTCTTTTCTTTCAGCATTATCCTTCCATTCACATCACGGCTTATGAAAATGATGAGCGTGTACCTCTGAAAGGAATTGTAAACTATACTGAGAAACTGAAGGAAGCCATCACGGAGCATGCTAAGGATGCTGGTGAAGGTAGGAGACCACCTGTAGGCAGGGCACCTAGCTAAATGGACTACTGCCATCCACATACTACTCAGTAATACACTTTATGGTATAAACTAAATCATCTGCCCATGATTTTGGACAAAAAACTGGTTTTTCTACGTTGACTACTCAGTTGAAGCATATATAACTATACCTGCCTTGCCTCTTTTTGGAAGGAAATACTAAAATAAGGCAAGGCACAAAGAAAAATTTAAACATCCAGTATAACTTAGAGGTGACTGTCATAAAACACTCATTCATTTAATAATAATTGACCTGTTATTTTTGGAAACTTCTGAAAAAGAAATTCTAAAGCTTTTGCTTTGGAGCTTTGGTGCCCAAACTAGCTGATTTTCTCTAGGTCTTTCTATTTCATTGGATAAGAGCTCTTACCTTTCTTCCTTAGCAAGACCTTTTGGACTCAGGGAGGGAGGGGCCCACACACAAGTCTTCAGTCACATGGTTTTCACCTTCATGCCTCATACTCACCCACTGCAATAGCAGCTATTTCCAGATCACAAAACTGATTCCACAGGGCCAGTCTGGCTTCCTCTTGCATCACGACCTTCTCCACGTGACCCTACGAATATCTTCCATCCAGTGTCCTCAGCCACTGGTAGTCCTCCTCTGTTTCCTCTCTTTCAGAAATCTGTCTTCTGCTTGCCCCTTCCCATCTCTTTCTTGGCGATGATAATTTATGCCTTTTTCCTTCACTATGATTTTAATAGCATATGTGGGAGAAGAGGGGGAGAAATGAGTCTCAAAGAACCTAATTGTTTCATATGTTAACTCTTTCAGGCTATCAGGCCCCCAATGTTGTGTTAGATATTCAGCCTGGAGGCAATCATGTGATTGAGGACTCTCACAAAAAGGTATGTTGTCAAGCTCTTCTCAGTTGCCAGGTCCCCAGGTAGAGCTGTGCTGTAGTCAGCACTCCGTGCTGCTTAAACCCCGGCTACAGCGGGGCTTATGACCGCTGCTTCCTAGCGGTCTGTTCTGTGGCTGAGGCCCAAGGAGGGGAAGAGGAACCCTGACAGTCAAGATAAAGGGTTCCCTCGTAACACTTGTGAGCTCTGTTAAAGTAATGGGAGCACCTTCTGCCTCTGTCCCAAATAATAAAAATACCCTTGCCACAAACTGTTGACTTAAGTGTTAGGTGAAGATGGATAGACAAAGAGATTTAGCACTGGAGTTTTACCACAAAGGCCCTCTAATTTTTTAAATGTGTTTCTTTTAGATCACAGCCCAAATTAAATTCTTGTATGAGGAACTTGGACTTGACAGCACCAGTGTTTTTGAGAACCTTAAGAAGTATCTAAAATTCTGAAATGCTGCATTCCAGGGGAATTGGAAACACACTGAAATATTTCATAGTCTTATTTCCAATTGGGTAAGCAAAAGTGAGATTTTTTTTTAAGTTCGTAAGTAATTTTTTTAAAATTTGCTTCTGCATCCAAATTTTGGTGTACATCTCACTTGCTTACATGTTCTCTCCATTGATGCACATGCCCCTTAGCCTAAGAAAGTAGTTTTCAAACCACGCTCCTCAGAAGGACATGGACGTGGGGTGAAGGAAGGATTGGTGACAGCACAACTCTTCCCCACCCCTTCAGAACAGCTTTGTTTTTGTCTGTTCTAACATTTTCTCTGAAAAGTTTACAAATCAAGGTCCTGCCTCTTTGCTAGTAAACGTATTTAGACACTTCCGCAGTAAGTCATCCTCCAATTTCTATGCCTGTATTTTATGAAAAAAGATAACATTTTTCACATTAGAATTCACCAGATCTTTCTAATAATCTGGAGTCCTAAGGTGTTCTGATCATCTCTTAGACTGATGCTATCTCAGTAAAGTTACAAGTTCTACAAGCGGTAATTTTATTATTTTTAAAAAACATTTGGGAACCTTTTCTAAAGCCATTACATTCAAGTTGTATTCACCCAGCAGCGTGCTGTGCATGAAGCTACTGCAGATGCTTGTAATAGAACAGGATATGCCAGTGTCTTCATCTCTTTCATAAAGGTGCCTAACACAAGCTGTGCAGTATGTTTAACACACTGGAGTAGCATGCCCGGTTGGAGACAAAACATCTGTCTCTGAAAGCTGTTTGGTGATGAAGGAGATTTTTCGTGTTGTATTCAAGGATGAGGCCTTCTCCTTTGTCCAGTAAAATGCCATACGTATCAACTTCACTGCCCTTGTAGGTCAAATTGGTACTTAACCGTATCCTCACTCTCGTGGGAATATTAGAAATCATTTCCTTTAGATTGACTGTTGTTGATTCTCCAAAATTCAGAACCATGAGAAAGACTCTGTCGATGCCATCCAGCTCTCTTGTGTACACAACAGAGTGGCTGTCGTTCCTCAGATAGCAAAACCAGCCCCTGCTGAGGAGCAGCTCATTGGCATGAAGCCGACTTAAGTCTTGATATAACTTCAGTGCTGATCTCGATTTAGTCTTTTGGACCTATTTAAAAAAAATTTTTTTTAACATAAATGTTTGATTCTAAGAGTTGTTTAGGTTTTTTAATGTATTTCTAGTATCAACCAGAACTTATTTCCCAAAAAAATTTGCCTCAGTTTTGCCCCTTAAAATGACCACCAAATTTTAAGTAATGATAGGTAATAAGAGTAGTTTAATTACTGACAGATTGCAAATGCAGGGAGTCATTGTTTGCTCCGTGCCCTGCTACATCTTGGCCAGAGATGATGAGGGACCAAATCTGACTCCACTTTAGGAATTTCAAAGCGAATGTCCATGTCTAAGTCATCTGGTGTTTAACGTGCCTAAATACAGTCCCTTTATGCTACACTGTAACTGGCAGAAAAGCAGGCATTGTGGCCTCGGACTCTGAGGCCTGTCTGTCCACTTTTGTAGAAATGTGGGTTGGTTGCTTTAGCTTTAGCATACCTGTGTTCCTTGCATAGCTGATGGTAAAAGGTGCAAAGCAAAATGCTGCCTAAAGGGAAAATTAAAAATCATACTTCTTAACGTCTGTCCATTAAGGAAGATTAGGCTTTATTTCACAGCAATATAAAACATAAACAATTTAATGTTGTGTTTTCCTTTAACATTTCAGGCATCTTCTGTTATGTTAAAATGTCATCTTAATAATAACAGGAAAATATTATATTCGATGGATATACCATACTTAACCATCTCTCTCATTTCAACATTCAGCTTTCTAATGTTTTCTCATATTTTTAGTGCCTCCCCCATATTTGGGTTATTTATTTAGGACAGAAAGATAATTACTGTGTCAAAGAATATGAACACTTGATGCATATTGCCAAATCAGTCTTCATAAGAGCTGTTGCCAAATCAGTGGTAGTGTTCATTTCCTTGGACTCTGTTAACTGCGGTGGTGGCTGTTGTTGGTGTTATCATTGCTGTTTGGGGGCAGGTGCCTAATGTGTGGTCTTCGGTGAACATCTGCTGAATGTCTGAAAAAATGTTTATTCTCTGTTATCAGGTACAAAGGTATTTATGGTACATGTATATGGTATATGTATATGACTTGTCAAACTACTATTAACATTTTCTATAGCCTTAGATAATGCATGGAAAAGCATAGTTCAGTGCCACTCACGAAGAAGTGCCCAGTAAGTGTTAACTATTGTTTGTGTCTACTTCCTAAAAGTATGTTGACGTGTCTCTGTAATTGTGGATTTATCAGTTTCTCTTGGCATTTCTTGTAGTACTTGTTTTATAAATTTTGGAGCTATTGTTAGATGCATAGATTCATGATTTGTAGTGGAATGTTCTTTTATCAATTTTTGAAAATTGCAGTTGTGTCATAATGCTTTTCATATTGAATTCTATTTTGTCTGCTATTAAATATTTCCACACCTGCTTTTTGTAACTTTTTTTTCTAATAGGAATGCATGCAATATAAAATCTGTTTATAAGAAGAATATATAAAATAAGGTTTTTCTTAACACTGTCCCCTAGCTTTTCACTTCCTCTCTCAGAAATAGACATAAAATGTATCATAATACATTTTATGCCTCTGCAAACATATGTAGGTACACTTTTTCATTATACAAATAGTGGGATGATACCATTATGGACACTATTTCTTTTTTAAAGATTTTATTTATTTATTCGACAGACAGAGATCACAAGTAGGCAGAGAGCCCGATGCGGGACTCCATCCCAGGACCCTGAGATCATGACCTGAGCTGAAGGCAGAGGCTTAACCCACTGAACCACCCAGGCGACCCTGGACACTATTTCTTATTTAATACATGTTAATATATGTTAGAGATGGTCTCCTATCAGTGTATTCTTTTTAAAAGCTATATACTAGTCCATTGTATAAATTAACTATAACTGATTCAACTGACTCTTTTTCCAGAGTCATCATTTTCCACATACACAGGTATTCCCAGAATGAAATTACTAGGGCAAAGGTTATATGCATTTTTTTGTTTGTTTGATAGCTATAGCCACCACAGCTATTTTAATTTTTTAATTGTTTTAGCTATGTCTTTTATGTCAGATTTTGAATCAGCCCCCCCCTTTTTTAAATTAGATTTTATTTATTTGACAGCAAGTAAGAGAGGGGACACAGGCAGGGCGAGTGAGAGAGGGAGAAGCAGGCTTCCTGTTGAGCAGGGAGCCCAATGCGGGGCTCCATCCCAGAACCCTGGGATCATGATCTGAGCCGAAGACAATGACTGAGCCACCCAGGCACCCCATGTCTCAGCCCTTTTTTATCTTTCATTTATAATTGTACTATTGTTTTCATCCTTTTTAGCATCAAGTTGATCTAATGTAATACTTTTCCTTCTAAAGTTCTTTGAAAATTGCCTGGGCAGCTCAGTCAGTTAAGTGGCTGCCTTTGGCTCAGGTTATGATCCCACAGTCCTGAGATCAGGGGGGAGCCTGCTTCTCCCCTGCCTGCCACTCCCACTGCTTATGCTTGCTCTCTCCCTCTCTGCCTGTGTCAAATAAATTTTTAAAAATCTTTAAAAAAAAGAGAGAAGGAAAATTGCACCCTTAAAATCGTAATAACCATTTTAAAATATACTTAACGTTTGGAGCAATGCTGCTGTCCAATGGAAGTGCCTGAAGTGCTACAGAAGTGTCCTGTATTTGCTCTAATGTAGCCACCAGAAGTGGTGCTAGTGTGTCACGGGAAGGGAATTTTACATTCTATTTAATAGTCTTAGTGGTGAATGGCCACTAAGCTCAAATCTAGCGTGAGTTACTCTGTTCCATGCCCTGAAAAGACTGCCTGCTTGCTTACACGTTCTCTCTCTCTCTCCGGCCATTTCCCATACAGAAGTCAATTTTGTAAGATTTTTGTTCCAGAAGACCTTCTTTTATATTGTGTATCAAAAAATACCCTTAAGTTCTTTTCCTTACTGTATTTTCTACGTCATGTCTTTTTTTTTTATTTTTAAGTAATTACACCCAGTGTGGGGCTCGAACTTAAAACCTTTAAATCAAGAGTCGAATGCCCTATTGACTGAGCCAGCCAGCACCCCACATCATGTCTTTCTTTTAGATTCATTTTTTTGTTTAGAGTAGCTATATATGGAAAAAACTGGGGTCCTTGCTTTTCTAGGTCTATATTCTTGAATGCCTATTGGAATAGATTTAGGATTATAGGTTTAGAATCAAGTTTCCGATCACAGCTTTAAAGATTAAAGTTCTAATGTGTTCTAGGATCCACTTGACAAGCCAGTGCAACTCTCAGTCCTTTGGGCAATCTGTTTTGGCTTCTGCCTTTATTCTTACCATTCTAGAAAAGATAAATATCTGAGTTTTCTTTATTTCTTGGATTGTATGTTTCCTTCTAGTTTCTCTTCTAGAAGCATCAACATTTTCTCTTTACACTATTATTTGCCTTTTTACAGTGCATTCTGGGGGGAGTCTCTGGATCAGTCTTCCTGCACACTAATTAGGGTTTCTTTTTCAGTGTTTCACAATGTTCTACATTTCTAAGATACCTAATCGTTCTTTTTTTAAGATTTTTTTTTTTGTCAAAGAGAGAGAAGCAGGCTTCCCACTGAGCAAGGAGCCCGTTGCAGGACTAGATCCCAGGACCCTGGATCATGACCCAAGCCAAAGGCAGACACTCAACCAACTGAGCCACCCCTAATCAAAGAATCAAGAGACTCCATAAAGCAGTATGCCAATAATTAAGTCTTATGTTTGCTCTATCTCCTCTACTTTCTACAGTGTATGGGAAGTTTAATTTTACTTTCTTTTAGAAATTACTTAAACTCTTTCCTATCTCTAGGGCTTTTATGGGTGTATTTTAAATAACCTTGCCTAACTTTTGGTAACTTTCTTACAATTCAGCATCCCTCCAAATATTACTCATAATCATTTGAAAGGCTTGGTGAATGTTAGAGGAAAAAACTCTTAATTTGCATTTTGTATGTCTTCTGGTATACATCTTAATTTGCATTTTGTATGTCTTCTGGTATACATTTTACACATAACAAAAATCAAGAGATGTATTAAGTCCAAAGCACAAATGTTAAAATGCATATTTTTGTTTTCAAGGACCTATGAATATATAAAACAAAAACTAATACTATCCCAAAAGTATCTGTGGAGAGCAGGGAGTTGTAGGCATAGGAGGGTTTTCATGAAGCTCGAAACAGAATAACCTGGGAAGACTACACTGACTGTGGCAGGCATTGAGTAATGTACAGAATTGTCGAATCACTACATTGTACACCTGAAACTAATATAACGTGTGTCAACTATACTTTTGTAATTTAAAATTACCAAATAGTAACTTGGGATAAGGGGAAATTTTTGCCTCTCATGGAGTGCCAGTAATTTCTCTTCTCCTGAGTTTTCCAGTGACCCGTTTTTCACTGGTACATGATTCCACCTGGAGCCATCTCATTATTGTTCTGGTCTAAGAAAATGTATTGAGCAAACAAATTTTCTAAACAGGAATGCACAGATTCCAGCAATTTCAGCAGAATTTGGCAAACTTGATCACCTGAGAACAGAAAATAGTATAGGCAAAAGAGCAAAAGCCAAAGGGTGTGCTTTTCCAGAACAGCAGTCTTGGTTTCTCCAGGTAAAGAGTCTTGATGGATCTCCTCCTCTCCTTCCTTTTGAGGGCAGGAAAGGAAGACAGATAGCTGGGCTTGTTGAAAGACCTCCATAAAATTTCCTTAAGAGCCAAGAGATCTTAGGGGATGCCTGAGAGGCTCAGTGGGTTAAGCATCTGCCTTCAGCTCAGGTCATGATCCCAGGGTCCTAGGATCAAGCCCTGTGTTAGGCTCCGTGCTCAGTGGGGGCTCTGCTTCCCCCCCACCACCCCAGCTCATGCTCTCTCACTCTGAAATAAATAAAATCTTTAAGAGCCTTGAGCTCCTTTTTTTTTTTAAGTAATTCCAGTGAACAGTTATGTATACAATACAATACTTCACATGGTTCACTTCTGTACCAGTTTGTATTTTCACAAAAACATGACTTAACTATAAGAGGTCTATGTGATTGACTTAAAGATACATCAGTTAAGGTTTTAGGTACCCTCATGGTGAGTATATGTTGGCAGCATAGAAACCCATATCCTGTTTCTGGAATCAGTATAACATTTTCAGTGATACTTACATCAACATTCACAGTATGGTAATCTGAATTGGTGGGTAACCAGGTGTGACTGGCTTCAGAAAAACCAGCATTTGAGCTATTGTCCCACTGCATTGGTGACTTTGAGAGGAGGGTATTCTGTGTCAAAAGAAAACAGTGCTCTAGTTAGTAAAAGAAATGTCATTTGGGCATGATCTACTTCATAATTATTTAATTTCCTGTATTTTTAATATTTGTATTCGTTAGCATTCATAATGAAAAGACTTCAATATTCAGTATGTAAGCCGGCTTCACACTTTTAACTGGAAAATAGTGACATCTTGAGTTTCAGTAAACTATAGTAACTGGACTTCGATACATGCTTGGAATCTTTTACTGCTTTTCCCTAAGAATGAGCAATGTAGGATTTCAAGATGTATCATTACCAGTTCATTCCATGGTACACTGATGGTGAGTTCAAGTATGTAGCAGGTACAAGTAAGCCTAAGTGCTGTCCTCTTTTATCCAGCCTGATTTTTCTTTTTTGCACAAGAAAGCACACACACAAATTTAGGAAAATTGGATCTCCTACATTGAAAGCTAACCATACAAATTATTACAGGTTCACCCAACAACACAATTTTGATATCCATAGCCTCAAACAAAAAATAATAAAAACCAGTCAAGTCTGAAGCTGTGCATTTACATTTGTCAAGATGAAAGGAAGAATCTTTGTGCTGTGTTCAGATGAAGTCTAGCACTACAGACAAGCACTATAATTAATGTTCCAAACTCAAAACACGGGTTCTCAAATTCTAGTGTGCCTAAGAATCAGCTGGAAAACATCTTTAAAATGTAGATTCCTGGGCACTACAATTCAGTTGTGTGGCTTAGGAAACACAAGCAAGTGAGCTATATGATAGTAAGAAAGGAAAGCAGAAATATAATTTTCAGCAGTAGAATAGGAATAGTAGATGCTCTAGTTTCACATAGTTAATGTTAACTTACAGTATCATAGCTTTCGTTGAGATTTGTGACTAAAATATTTCTCATTCCTATTTCTTCCCCATAGTAAGTTATGGGAGTTCCAGGGAGTGTGAAAATAAGCATGTTCATGATGTTGACATATTCTTCCCCAAAACGAGAAGTCAGCCGGGCGTTGTCCGGTCCACCAATCTGAAAGGCAGATACTTTAAGAACACATCTCAGTATACAGTTTTCTGGAAGATTTACTCTATTCTACAAAAAGTTCATTAGACAGTAAAACCAAGTTTGCTGTGGGTACACCTTGGTATCAGCAGACTTGGATTTGAGTCCCAACACTGGTACTTACTGTTTAACTGACCAATTTACTGTCTTGGCCATTATGATTAACAAGATAGTGGTAACAAGTTACTTCACAGAGTTATTGCAAATACAAAATTTAGGAGGGTGCATGTTAGTATTTTCACACATTTGTATAAGAGAATATGGACAAGGAAGGAAACGAGAATGTTTCTCCCATAACACAAGAAGGAGGGAAGAGGTGGAAAGCACAGAAGCAGGAGAGATTTCTGAGGTGTGTGTGTGTGTCTTTTGAAATGCTCAAAAACAGGGGCGCCTGGGTGGCTCAGTGGGTTAAGCTGCTGCCTTCGGCTCAGGTCATGATCTCAGAGTCCTGGGATGGAGCCCCGCATCGGGCTCTCTGTTCAGCAGGGAGCCTGCTTTCTCCTCCCTCTCTCTCTCTGCCTGCCTCTCTGCCTGCTTATGATCTCTCTCTCTCAAATAAATAAATAAAATCTTTAAAAAAAAATACTCAAAAACAAATTTTAAAGATAAATCAACTTCTATAGAGAAAAGTACATAGTCCAAGAGGAAATTTTCTGGAGTGCTTTCTATTTTAAAATGTGGTATTTCTGTTAAATGCTCTAATTTCATATTATCTAGTCCTTACAACATCATAGCTTTTGTTAAGATATACCACAACTCAATCTCAATAGCATGGCATTTTTCTATTTATTATTATAAAGTACTTACGGGGCACCTGGCTGGCCCACTTAGAAGAGCATGCAACTCTTGGTCTTGGGGTCATGAGTTTGAGCCGCATGTGGATATAAAAATTACTTAAATAAATATAAAAAATATATATTTTCATGCCTACATTACATCTGATTGCCCTCCTCCATTTTCAGGTATTATCTCCATTTTACAAATGATGAAACAAGCTCTCTGAGAAACTCCATCACTTACTCAAGGCAGGGTATGATGCAAAACCAGCCTTTGAGAATAAGAACTTGGATGGAGGTTGCCTTATTTTTTTTTTTTTTAGATGTACTGAAACTGTCTTTACAGTTATCTTTTTATAGACCGTTATAAACTACTTTTCTATTTTTATGACCAGAAAAGTCAAATTTTGCCTCTGTTTATTTTATTGAGAGCCTTTGATAAGAAACTATGGATTCTCAAGAACTGTGGAAACTAGCTAAAGGCTTTCAACAATCCAAGAAGCATTTATTCAAGGAAAACATCAAGCTTTGTGTCATTTTAACAGGCCTTGAACTCATTCCCCTCAGATCCTTGATAGCTTTGAAAACCTCAGTCTTAGAACTACCGTAGCTATGAAACAGGAGCCACTGGAGGGGCAGAATAAGTTTAGAATTCACCAAAAGCTCCATTTAGAGAATTGTCACTATTCGACCTTTCTAGTACTCACTTTTAGTTGGATTTTTCTTACTCAGAGAAATCCCCTATCCCCAAGGTATTTGGCAGAAACAATCAGCAATTGTTTAGCATCACACCTGCCTGAGGTGGTGGTACCAACTGGGGCTCAACAGAGACTAACCAAAAACCTTAAAAGCTGGGGAAGAGGTGACCATACTGGCCTTCAAGAAAGTCTGACTGACATACACACACACATACCCATTCATTCTTCCAGCCTTTGCTGGAAGAATGAATGGTTCAGGGCGGTTCAGGAATCTCTTCCAATCATTAACGGACAATAAACAAACTCACCAAGTGGCCTTACCCAACAAAGAACACAGATTTTACAAAATTAAATAAATAGCAACAACAAACACTGGGGAGGAAGAGAGGATGGAATTTCCTACATTACTACATTATTTAAAATACCCAGTTTTCAGCAACAAAAAGGAACACAGAAGGCATGCAAAGCAACAGAAAACAAAACAAAACA
Organism: Lontra canadensis; assembly: GCF_010015895.1. NCBI lineage: Eukaryota > Metazoa > Chordata > Mammalia > Carnivora > Mustelidae > Lontra > Lontra canadensis. Next base: position 11,710,244 of record NW_022631055.1, on the reverse strand, counting down.
AAAAAACAGTAGAAGGTGTGGCTGAGGAAACCCAGACATTGGACTAGTGGACAAAGATTTTTAAATCAACTACTACAGTTATGTTCAAAGAACTAAAAGCACAGAATTTAAAGTGTGAGGACAGTGTTTTCAAATAGATACTATCAACAAAAAGATTATGAAAAAGAACCAGAGAGAAATTTCAGAGTTGAAAAAGTATGACCACTGAAAGGAGAAGTTCACTAGATGGGCTTGACAGATTTGAACACTGTGCAATCGAGATTATCTAGTCTGAGAACCAGAAGGAAAAAAATGAAAACAAGGCCTGGCCTGGCTCACTAAATAATCACCAATTAAAGGAAAGGTTAAGGTCCCTTACAGACAGACATACCCCTCATTTTAGGGCTGACTATTCAGCAAGCACACCAGCACCAGATATCCTGACTCAGGCATGAGGACTTACCATCCAATTAGGCCATTTTCCTTCTGGCATGTTTTCCATCCAGGATGTGATAACCTCAAACACACTGTTCCCAGAAGGAGTGTTTAGCTTACTGAGGTAATTGTTGAAGGGAAAATCTGCTTCTTGAATAAAAGGCAGCCCATAGTACATCATGGTCCTGTCAATGCTCTCTCCATAGGCTTCAGTCCCCATGAACCTGGAAGAGTTGGCAGGGTACAGGTCCTCAGGGCCTGTCAGAAGACTGGGGAGCATTCTGCAGCTGCTTCAGTCTGCCTGACTTAACCATATCTGGCTGGACTCACTGGGAAGCATAATCAAGCCAGATGGCCAAGTAATAGCATGCTGGGCCACCTGGACGATTTCTCATTTCTCATAGACAATAAACCCAAGGACTAGCGTAATACTAGGCTGTGTCTAAGAGTTGAAGAACACATTTGAATCTCAGTCAATATGGTTCTCTCCTTCCTAAGTCCGATTAAAACTCAGTAACTTCCATGAAGACTTTATCAATTCTCATCGTTCTGCTTGGAATCTATAGTGTATGTTTGCGTATCATGTGAGGGAGTTTTCCCCAGAAACCTCTTGTACAGGAATCCCTGTAAAGTCTCACTTTATTATTGGGGTGCACTCTAGGCGCACCTGGCTGGCTCAGTTGGTAGAGCACATGACTCTTGATCTCAGGGTCATGAGTTCAAGCCCCACATTGGGTGTAGAGCTTACTTAAAAGCAAACACTGTCAGGGAAAGACACATTAGCCTCAGTGACCCACATCAGTGCTGGCTTTACATGTGGTAAGTGCATAGTATCTAGAGCCCAGGTGTTTGAGTTCCAGTCCCATTCCTGCCATTACTATCTGTGTGACCAGAGTCACATTTGGAGTCTCCATTTCCTCATCTATAGAATGGAGATAGCAATCAGAGGACCTACTTTAAGGAGGAGAAATTTATTTCTGTTCATGCTATTGGGTGATCTGTATACATATAGATTTATTGAGTGTTTATTATGTGTTAGTCCCTGTTTTAAGTGTTTCATCTACATTATCTCATGCAGTCTCACAAAACCCTGATGCAGTGTTGCTGTCACCTTTTCATTGATGAGAAAATGGTACTTGTGTCAGCAAACCAGTCCAGGGTCACACAGCTGTTACACAGAACGCTACCTTAGGTCCATCTGATTCCAAAGCTGTGTTAGCAAACCATTGTGATCTACTGGCAGCTTAGCTGAAACATTTGAATTCATACTGTATCCTGGACACTAATAGACCAAATAGTAATGATAAAAAGAGAATACTTGGGCGCCTGGGTGGCTCAGTAGGTTAAGCCTCTGCCTTCAGCTCAGGTGATTGTCTCAGGGTCCTGGGATCGAGCCCTGCATCCGGCTCTTGGCTTGGTGGGGAGCCTGCATCTCCCTCTCACTCTGACTGCCTCTCTGCTTACTTGTGATCTCTCTCTGTCAAATAAAAAAATAAAATCTTTTTTTTTTTTAAAGAATACTTAATGCTAACATTTAGATTATATGCTACCTTTTACGTGATTTTCACAAAATTCCTGTGAAATAAGTACTGTGATGGGCATTATTTTACAAAAGAGGAAACTGGAAATCAAAGTTAAGCAACACGAAAGAATATACACAAAAGAATATATAAGGTTAGGCCCTGGCATAACCAAATTACAATACACTGTAGTCATGGGGATTTGTTAAATAGCTTGAGCCTTTTGAGAAGACCTGGCTGTGAAGGATTAACTTCAGGTCACACCCTACGCCTCTGAAGAACAGAAGTGTGTCTTGTGATTACCTGTATCTCCCAGGCTCCCTGCTGTACTGGTCCATTGTTTGCCGGAAGCTCCGGACAATGTCATGCATTCCCACTTGCGTGGTGGTGAAGTCGTGGTACAGCTCCCAGTAATGTGTCACTGTGTCCTTTGGAGACAGAAAAGCATAGCTGCCATCATTTCCCATTTCAGATGTCCGTAGCTGGCCTTATGCGAATATAGACTGTCTCTTCAAAGGGCTCAAGCCAAGGCATACAACCTGAAAGATGATCCTAGGACTTTCACTGGGTTTTGTGGCTGGAGAATAACATTCATGACTATTATCAACTGTAAATCTAGTAAACAAACTTTACTGAACATCTGACCATTAACTACCAATAGTCTATTTAGCAGAATCCTCTCCCAAACATTTAATTCTCCTAAATGCTGCTCCTAAAAGCAAAGCAAATATATAGAACTCACTGTTAAACCTATGCTTGATCTGCTCACAAAATTTCTGTCCAAAGTGTAATAGTAAGAATAAAGGCTAGAAGTGGTAAAGAACCACTTTGCCAGGGTTTCAGTAATTATTCCTGATACTCTTTCTGTGTCTTCCTAGGGTTACAGTAATCTAGAATCCAAAGTAAAAGATTCTATCTCACACAAGCCAAGGCTCTACTGGGTTGGGACATGGACAGACTAGACAGTGTACACCTGCATTGCCATTCATTCAGTGGACTCCTTTTTAGTAAGTGAACTTGCTAGATCTAAAGTTTTTGGAATCTTAGCACTCTACCTGAAGTATCTTTTTCTTTAGTTTTTTCTTGAATGCCACACAAAACCTATTGTTCTGATCATAACTGGAAACATGTGCCTTTCTTAACATTTCATCATAATTAGCAAGGTTACTTAGAGATTTCTTCTCCAAAGATAAAAGTGTGTCTCTTTGGGACTAACTAATAAAACACTTTTCGGCTCCTTCATTTTTTGTATTGGAAATCATGTGCTTTACCTACCCCACAAAAAATAGCCTTTGGTTCATGACATGCTCTCATAATTAGTCCCTGCATTGCCAGCTTTTCTTTGGTTAACTGATTGGGTTTAATGAGATTACCCATAAGTCTATTACTCAGGACAGAAGCTAGATACTTGGTAATAACAACAATTTCATTTTATTTTATAAGAAGGGCATCATGCTTTAATTATTTAAGGGTTTTTTCACTAAACATTATACAGCTAATATTCACCCATATTGTGTGTCACTGTAATTCATTTATTTTGACTGATGTATACTATTCCATTGTGTAAATCTACAAATCCATTATTTTGGGCTTTCTCTCTTTTTTCTTTTGGATTAGTGTGGCCAATGGTTTATTGATCTTATTGATTCTTTCAAAAAAACAGCTTCTAGTTTCATTGATACGTTCTACTATATCTCTGGTTTCTACCTCATTGATCTCAGCTCTAATCTTTATTATTTCCCTTCTTATGTATGGAGTTGGTTTGATTTGTTGTTGATTCTCCAGTTCTTTAAGGTGTATAAATCCATTATTTTGAAACCCATTTTAGGACTCCTGTCTACTTTGCCATTGAACATAGAGTGTCTGTAGAGTGGCGGTCATAAGAGCACAGTGGCGTCCTGGTTCTCATGCATGACATGGGGGGAAAGGTGAGAGCCACTGGTGTGGAACCACAAAGAACCCAGACTCTGTAGTGAGATATGCTTGGTTTGCCATTCTATATATCATCTCTGCCACCCTTGAAAAATTAACTTCTCTAAGATTTCCTAATGAGAATCATGAAATGTCTCTCATGAGCTGTTGCAAGAGTTGAATGGACTGTCCTAACACACAGCATACAGTAGACACTCAGCAGGTGTTTATTCCCTTTTGTGTGTCCTTTAACGACTACAGAAGCACCTGAGGAATTACAGGCCTCCTCACTGTAGCTTGAATGAGATGATAAAATCACAGTGAGTAGTTATAGCTGTTGGCAGAGTCAGTGTCCAGCCCTCAGAACCCTTGTCACCGAAGTACTCCTCAAGGATGCCCTATACCAGAGGGAACCAATGGATGGAAACATCTAGGCATATGGATTTGAAACTCTTGTACTTCCTGAAGATCGAAAGCACTTCCTACGGGGCCACTTGGCTGGGCTCTGTCAGTGCAGCATGTGATGCCTGATCTTGGGATTATGAGTCTGAGCCCCAAGCTGGATGTGGAATTTACAAAACAAAATTTACAAAACAAATTCACAAAACAAAACAGACAAACAAAACTATGCTTTAAATTCAGATGCATATATTAATAAATTTAACTACATTCTCATCTCTGGTCATTGGTGTCTCATGCTAAAAAAGAAAACACAGATGACATTTTCAGAAAGGAGGGAAAATAATGTTTTAACGTTACCGGTGTTTGAGCCTTATTCACTTGGGCTTCATCTCTCAGATGCTCTGCTTCTAGAAGAAATTTAACAGCATCGAAACTAAAGCCATCAACACCCTTTTTGAGCCAGAACTGTATAATTTCCTAAATACAAAGAAGCAAAATCCTTTGGTTACATCATCATAATGGTTAATAAAAGTGTGTGTCTGTAACGTCTTCCCATCATAAAACAGCCAAATCCACATACAGAACAAGCACAGCACTCACACAGTATATTTTTACCTGTTAGGCATAGCAGTTCTTAATATAACGAACTTGCAGTAACTGCATAAACGGACTCCCATACTTCCCTCAACTTCGAATCCAGAATGTTATATTGGTAACTATGCTATGAGCACATTTACAAAGCTTAAACAATCACTCAAAAGGAATGAAGCCACAATGAAAGGACTCAGGAGAAACTGGGAACATATCTTTCTTCCCTTACCCCCAGTTCCTTAAAGGTCACTCCGAACAGAGAAAATAATCAGCTAAGTATCAGCTCATGAGGGGTTCTTCCACCAGACTGGGAGATTCTAGAAGGAAAGACTACAGTTTTCATTTGTTTCCCTTGCCTTTGACATAGCACCAGGTCCTTAGTGAAAGTACACAGCATCAAGCCCAAGTTAATCCAACATGTTGTGATACTGTTGGGACACTAAAAGTACATGTTCCCTGGCTTCAGGGCATCTACAGAAAAGTTGGGGACACATGAGACAGGAGAGAGTTACCTAATAATGCAAGGTGGGGTGTATGTAGCTCAACATCACGAAAGGAGATTCCTTCGCAGGGTGTTAGAGCTCCAAGAAGAATAAATTTAACATGAACAGACATACCCGGAGAAAGAAGAGCTAGTTCTACTTTGACCAGTGGGAGTTTTTTCAGGGAGTGAGATTAGAAAGAACATTCTGGACTGTTTGTAGGACAGGATGGCCACGCACAGAGGCAGAGACTGACTTGGCCTATATCAGGGCAGGTGGAGGACCAAGTGGCCTTGGAGAGCAGAAGGGCTTAGGTCTCAGCTCCCCACCCCTCCTAGCTGGCCCTACTTGAGCACCAACCACAAGCTGCCCTTCTGCAAAGGAAGAGTGGCTCTCCTGACTTTGCTCAGCTCATCCCTTGCGGAATGGAAGGTTTTACAGGAACATACCGCATTAGAACACACAGTCCACAATTCAAAGTACTAGATTCAAGTACCAAATTTATGGGGGGCAACAGACTCAGAGCTCCCAAATGAAGACTATCCCCAAAATCACACGTTTCCTTTGAAGTCTTTCTTGTATCTACATGTGGATATGGGGTCTCCAGAGTGCTGCCATTCAAGGGTCTCGAGAGTTCCTTACAGGCTACATGCAAAGGTTAGCACTGCTGAGGTCAGGTCCCTTTAAGGTGACATTTTTAAACAACAAAGCTTGAAAATGATTTTCCAATCAAACAGCAGACTGCTTATAATCTTAGCATGGACACAACTGAACCAAATAACATTAAGCTGGCTCTAGCCACACAAAACCCACAAATTTGTTCTCACTATCATCTTACTCTTACCAAATACATTCATTCATTCGGTATTTGTGTTCCCCTTATGGGCCAGGTACTTAGCTAAGCCCTATAGCCATGAGCAAACTACAACAGACCTGGCCCTAGGTCTCCTGAATTTATTTAGAATCCCCAACTAGATATCAAATAGTAACGCAAAAATATTTAAATCACAGGTAGATAAAGCTTTAAAGGAGAGGAACATGGTAGTACAGAAAAGGTGAAATAGCAGGATCTGCCCTTGAGGTGAGTGCAGCAGGATGGCAGGAAGTGAGAGCAATGGGTTTGAGGTCAAGAGAGAAGTCAACAGATATTACGGTGCCCCTTAATGTGTTCTACCCTGAGAATGGTCTCAGTGGCCCCAGGGGTCAGTTCAGCGTGAAGCTAACAAGCTTTAAGCTTCAGGACCCCTCACTCACTTGGGCCCCTTCCTACCTACCTTCTTTTTCCATTCTAAATAAACACTCTAATTTTACACTGTTTTAAGAAGGTCCTAAATTTTCACAAGCTTCGGACCCCACACAACCCGCGTCCACCCCCAGGTGGCGCTAGACTTGAGGGAACACTGGAGGTGGACAGTTGGGGGCGGGGCGACACAAATAGCTGTAATCTACCCAAGCCACCTCTGACAAAAATGTGGGGAAACATTAAACGCCATGCCGTTGTAAACATTAAACTTTGGAGCACTGATTTCCTACGAGGGATGGGGGTGGGGGTGAATCTGCTTTCTTTGTGGTATCCACTTTGGGAATAGTTAGCCCTACTAACCATTGACCCAGCCATAAAAAATGAGAAATGTGTATCCCCGCAAAGGTTTCGGGCCCCAGCAGGGGTTTTCCACTTTAGTCCAGTAGAGATACTGTCATTGTTTAAGGAGATAAAACAGTAAAAGCTGGATGGTTATTGAGAGTCCTTGTAAATGACAGATAATTCAAAATTTGCTCTTGAAAAATAATTTGCTTTGTGCTATTTATTCTCCCAACTAGGTGAGAAAAGGGAGCTCCAGATCTTAATCGTTAACCCTCTCTTTACTCCAGTTAAGCTCTCCCGGGGTGCCGGGTGTGGAAATGGGCACAGAGCCTAGTTCCGCCAGGTCTGGGTGATCCACCAAGGCGCCATGGGACTCCTGGGACAGTACATTGTGTCCCCAATTCCTGTAGCACTCCCATGACATCACAGAGTCCCCATTTTTCTACTGGGCACCTTTCCATTCTTTTCTTCTTAACTCACTGCTCTGAGTAAAAAAAGGAACCAATTAAACATTACTAATATCCAAGTTCACAATTGAGGCAAACCTTTCCTTGTGAAGTTACTGGGCCCATTTGCCTGAAAAGCTTAGTTTGGGAAATAGAAAAGCTCTGCTCTTACATGTAGTGTGTGTAAGACATCATCTTGAAACTGACATAACCCCGGGGCGTCCATCTTGAGGAGGAAGGAGAAAGTGTAGGATACTTTAGAAGTACAGAAGGAAAACTACATCCTCTGTTTATAAGCAAAGGAAAGAAAACGGACCCTACTGCTGTTCAAAAATCTTAGTAAAATTGTTGGCTCTCTCCTCCAGGAGCAGGGTATGATGGAAGGATAAAGAGCTCGGTATTCTGCCCCGTGCGGATACCGTCCCTTCTCCCCACTGTGCATCAGCTGCATGACCTCACCAACCCACCCTGGACTAAAGGTATTGCTGCTAGAGTCCACTCACATGTGGGTCTTTATATAGCCTGATCTCTCTGCAGTGTTTGACACCGCTGACCAAACTCCTCTTCCAGAAAAACACATATCCCTGGGCTTCAGGATACCCACTCCTCATTTGCCACTCTTCTCTGTCTACTCTGCAGCCCTTTAAATATTAGCACTCTTTGGGGCTCTTACGCTCCATTTCACAACAGTATTTACTCATTTATCTACCCATGTATTGATTATTTAATGAGCATTCAAATAACAAGGGACACAATGACCTATACGGCTTATAGAGGTTAAAACACTTACCCCAGGGCGCCTGGATGGCTCAGTCGGTCAAGCATCTGACCAGCTCAGGTCATGATCTCAAGGTCCTAGGAGGAGCCCTGTGTCAGGCTCCCTGCTTAGCAGGGAGTCTGCCTGTCCCTCTCCCTCTGCCCCAACCCCCCACCCCCGCTCATGTTCTCTCTCTCTCAAATAATAAAATCTTAGAGTAAAATAAAACACATCTCCCCAATCAACCCTACAGTGTGTGTGCCATTACTGTCCCTATTTTACTAACGAGGGATCTGTGGCACAGGGAGATGAAGTACCTCGATCAAGGTCATAGAGTTAGTAGCGGCGTCAGAATTAGTACTGTCCCGCACCCCTACCCATTTCCTCTGCTTTCTCCTCCAAACCTGCCCCACTCAAACCCCTTCTGCAAAGTCACTGATTTCCAAAACGCAAATGGAAAATGATTTCCCTAAGACCTTGTAAATCCAACTCCTCACCTTGCCTCGTCCCCCTCTAGTCTCATTGAGCCAGCTCTCTCTCCATATACCATGTCCCAGCCATATGGGACGACTCTGAGCACCTCCAGTGTCCCTGATCCATGCCCTCCCTCTGCTTGAAACCCTCCGCCCCAAGCCTCTTCACTTGGCTCAGCCCTACTCATCTATTAGGTATCACTACACCCTCTGAAAGCTTCCCTGCTCTCTCCCACTCATGTCCAGGTTAGCTGCCTGCCCTGTGTACTCCTACCTCCTACAATCACCACCACTCAGTACACTTCACTGTAATTGCCCGTTTCATTGTCTCCCTCCCCCCTTGGGATAGAAGCCCCAAGAAGGCTACAGCGTGTGTCTAGCTGACCAAACAGCCTACCCCTGGCATGTGGTCATTACCGAATACACACTGTTCAATGAGTTAAGGATTTATACCCAAGTGCCTGGCATAGAGGAGGTGCAGTAATGGCCCAGGTATTATCTGCAAGCATAAAGTGGTTTATTAAGCAGGTATGAGTCCATTTTATTTTGGATGGAGCTGCCGACACCATGCTCAGTAGGAGCAGAGCTGACATTTTCAGTCAAGGTTCCATCTTAAACCAGAGGGGTGGAGGGTAGGGGAGCCCTCAGGGCTCCCTGTCCCCAGCTGCCACAAACACGCTAACTCCCCAGGATCCCACACTCAGGGCTCAACATTTCCACCTGGTGGGATCAGGGTCATACCGACACAGTCCAGGCAGAGGGCTGGGCTCTCTACAGTCTTTTCCCTGCTCTGCTGCTAACCCAATGGGTCATTTCTCCTCTCAGTTCCTTCATTTGTCAAATAAGGGACTTGAGGGCAAGTAAAAACAAGAGTGACTACAAAACACTCTACAAACATAAGCCCCCATCTTCTCCAAGAAGGCTTCTAGACTTCACTAGGTAAACACACTCAAGCCCTGAGAGATTCAGGGCAGAGCCAAGTAACCTGAAGGCCAGCTCAAGGGGGAGTACAGAGAGGAGGGTGCTCTGTGCCTTGTGTCTCCAGAATGCCAGCCTCCTGCTGTGCCAATAATCTGAAATCTGATGGGAGCCGGAGCCAGATGTCTCCAGGAGTGCAAGCTGGCATGCAAACAGGAGTCATCCAAATGCCTCCCCCACCACCACTAACTCCCGGAGTTGCAAATTATTAACCTGCTTAGCTCTCCTGCAGAGATAAGAGCTACTGGGGGATAGATGGGTGTTGGAAAGTCCCCTTCATGCTAAAAAGCCTTTCAGGAGCAAAGAGCCTTCCCTTAGAGCTTCTCTGCCTTTCTTATCTACTGCTAATCCCAAATTTATACCAGCCTTGCAAAAATGTCCAATCTTCAACTGGGGGCAGTAATGATTCATCCCAAGAGGACTCTCATCCTGTTGAGACTAGTAAATAAGGCTCCTGTTCACACACTCCACTACCTGGAGGCCTGCAAGGGAATAGCTGGATTAGTCAAAAAAATAATTAATGCACTGGCTGGCACATTTTGTCAAAATTGACCACACTTGTCTGAACATCCTCAGACCATCCATCCCTGTTGCCACCAGGAGCCTGGAGAAATCCACTGGCCGATAAACCAACTGGACTACACTCACATTTATGAATTTCCAACTGAATCCCCTTGAAAAGACTGTGTAGGAAAAGTAAAGCAGAGAGACAGAACCAGCTTGGCCTCAAGTCAGAAGTAGCATCGTGGGGAAGAGCATGGACTCTAGGTTTGAATCCTGCTCTGTCACTCCCCAGGTGGGTGACACTCCCTCTTCAAGCCTCAGCTTCCTTCTCTGTAAAATGGTCCGGCTATCTCCTAAGTTAGGTTTGGTCTGATCATTGAATGAGATGATCCAGGTAGAGCACTTGGCACAAAATAAATACCCAAGAAGTGTGTGAGGGCAGGTTGGGGAGAAGGTGCAGGTCGGGGTGTGTAAATGATCTTTGGTGATGGAGAAAAGAGTCCACACTCCACCAGAGATGTTTAAAACTAATCCCTAGTTAGTAGCTGTCTCTATCCCCTTTCACCGCTCCCCAACCCCAATGGGACAAGGCTGCCCTGACTTGGTGCCTACTTCTAGAACAGATCCCAAAGCAATTCATCTAAATTCTGAGAAACATCAAACATGTATAGTAAAAACAGCCTTAAAACTAAGGAGTCTACAGGAATATGTTTAACAAAGGACATGCAAGCCTTGTACACTGGAAACTACAACAGTGTTGAAAGAAATTAAAGACCTAAACAAACAAAAAGACATTCTGTTCCTGGATCAGAGGACTTAATATTGTTAAACTGGCAATACTCCCCCCCAAACTGATGCCCAGATTCAAGGCAATCCCTACTCAAATCCCAGCAGCGGGCTTCTTTGCAGAAACTGACAAGCTGGTCCTAAAATTCATATGGAATGTATATGATCCAGTAACTCCACTACTGGATATTTGCCCAAAGAAAATGAAAGTACCATCAAAAAGATACATGCATCTCTATGTTTATTACAGCAATATTCACAAGAGCCAAGATAGAAAAGCAGCCCAAGTGTCCATCAAAAGATGAATCAATAAAGATGTGGTGTGCATGTGCATGTGCGCACGCGTGTGTGCGCGTGCGCACACACACACACACACACGCACTCTCTCTCACACACTCACCCATAAAAAATAATGTGTTCTTGCCATTTGCATGGTATGGATGGACCTAGTGGGTATTATGCTATGGGTATTATGGGTATTATATGGGACCTATGGGTATTATAAAATGAAATAGGTAAGCCAAAGAAAGACAGATACCACCTAATTTCCCTTATATGTGGAATCTAAGAAACAAAACAAATAAACATAAAACAGAAATTTAAATACAGAGAACAAACTGGTGGTTGCCAAAGGGGAGGTGGATAGGAGATGGGTGAAACAGATAGAGAAATACAAGTACCCAAAATAGCCAAACAATCTTGAAGGAGAAGAATAAAGTTGTAGGACTCATACTTCGAACTTTAAAACTTCCTATAAAGCTACACTCATCCAAACACTGTGCTATTGGCAGAAGAACAGACCTATAGTTCAATAGAGCAAAACTGAGTCTAGAACCACATCCTGACATTTATAGCCAGCTGATTTTCAAAAGGGTTCCAAGACAGTTCAATGGGGAAAGAATAATCTTTTTTATATTCATTTTTTTAAAAGATTTTTTGGTATTTTGTTATTTTGTAAGTAGAGAGGGGGGAGCTGGAGGAGGGGCAGAGGGAGAGGAGAGAGAATCTCAAGCAGGTGTCTCCCTGACTGCAGAGCCTGCCACGGGGCTTGATCCCAGGACTCTGAGATCATGACTGGAGCTGAAATCAAGAATTGGGTTCTCGGGGCACTTGGGTGGCTCAGTTGTTAAGCCTCTGCTTTTGGCTTGGGCCCTGATGCCTGGGTACTGGGATTGAGCTCCACGTTGGGCTCCCTGCTTGGCAAGGAGCCTGCTTCTCCCTCTCCCACTCCCTTGCTTGTGTTCCCTCTCTCATTGTGTCTATTGTGTCTTTGTCAGATAAATAAATAAAATCTAAAAAAAAAAAAAAAAATGGATGCTTAACCAACTGAGCCACCCAGATACCCCTATTTTTTTTTTTAAGATTTTGTTTATTTGAAAGAGAGAGAGAGAGTATGAGCATAAGCTGAAGGAGGGCAGAAGGGGAGGGAGAAGAAGACTCCCTGCTGAGCAGGGAGCCCAATGCAGATGCCCCAATAATAATCTTTCTAAAACACATATAATAGGGGGTGTGCCTGGGTGGCTCAGTCAGTTAAGCGTCTGCCTTCAGCTCAGGTCATGATCCTGGGTCCAAAGATGGAGTCCCTTGTCAAGGTCCCTGCTCTGCAGGGAGTCTGCTTCTCCCTCTGCCCCTCCTCCCACTCATTCTCCCAATCTTAAATTAATAATAATTAATTGACAAATAAAATCTTAAAAAATAAATAATCTTAAATAAATAAATATTTTTAATATTTTATAAATATAATCTTAATAAATAAAATCTTTTTTAAAAAACCCACACAGGGGCGCCTGGGTGGCTCAGTGGGTTAAAGCCTCTGCCTTCGGCTCAGTGTCCTGGGATCGAGCCCCACATCGGGCTCTCTGCTCAGCAGGGAGCCTGCTTCCTCCTCTCTCTCTCTCTGCCTGCCTCTCTGCCTACTTGTGATCTGTATGTCAAATAAATAAGTAAAATATTTTAAAAAAAATAAAAAAATAAAAATAAAAAAAATAAAAAACCCACACATAACTGGATAGCCACATGCCAAAGAATTAAGTTGGACCCCTCACACCATATATAAAAAGTAATTAAAAAAATGGATCAGAGACCTAAAATGTAAAAGTTGCCACTATAAAAGTCAGAGAAGAAAACATAGGAGAAAATCTTCAGGACCTTGGGTTAGGCAATGGTTTTCAAATGACACTAAAAGCACAAACAACAAAGGAAAAACATAGATAACCTGGACAACAATTTAAAACTTGTGCTTCAACAGACATCATCAAGAAAGTAAAAAGACAACTTACAGAATGGGGAAAAATTGCAAATCATGTATCCAGAATTTATAAAAAAAACTCACAACCAACAATTAAAAAAAAAACAGATAACACAATTTTTAAATGGGCAAAGGATTCAAACAGACATTTCTCCAGCAAAGATACAAAAAAATAAACTACAGGGGCACCTGGGTCACCCAGGTCACAATCCCAGGGTCCACATCTCAGGGCTCTTCCACCACCCTTCCCTGCCTCCCACGCCCTCCCTCCCCTCAACTCAAATAAATAAATAAAATCTTTCCAAAAATGTACAAAAGGAAAATAAACTCTATGAGCACATGCAAAGATGCTCGACATCACTAGCCATCAGGGAACAGCAAACCACAGCGAGACACCACTCCACGCCCACTAGCATGACGGTACTCAAAAATACAGATGATAACAAGCGTGGTTAGGACGTCGGGAAGTCGGAACGCTCCCACGGTCAGCAGGAGTGGAAAATGGTGCAACTGGGCAGTTCCTCAAGTTGATAAATATAGATTACAAACAGATACATATCATTGACATATAGGTAGATATTGTAGGATTTCGTTTATACAGAATGTCCAGAATAGGCATATCCACAGAGACAGAGAGATGAGCGGATGTCCCCATGCTGGGGGGCGGGGACTTGAGCGTGGAGAGTGTCTACTAACGGGTATGGGGCTTCTTGTTGGGGTGAAGAAAAGGTTGTGGAACCAGCAGTGATGGTTGCACAACCCTGTGAAGGTGTGAAACCCCTGAATCCTACTCCAGGGACCCACAGCTCTCTGATGGGTTCAGGCCCCCTCCCTCCCTCCCTACCGCAGAGCACTACCCCACTCACCTAAATTCCTGCCCACTGTCGCCATAGCAGCAACGACAACACAGCTGACACTTATCAAGAATTCCTTGTGGGGTATGGTTAGAGCTGCCACCCTGTGCCAGCTGACAGGAAATGTCCTGAGAGGGGCTGCAGAGGGAACTTCAGCAGCTCAGCATGCAAGCCCTGTGGGATTACCCCCACCCCACTTTGGGGATCTCAGCCCCTAACATTCCCTCATGTCACTCCAGTGCTCTGGTAGGCTTGCCAGATAAAACATGGGACGCCCAGCTAAGTTTTCATTTCAGATGAGCAACGAGTAACATTTTCGTAGAAGGAGGTCCCAAATGGCGTGTCATTCATTGTTTATCTGAAATGAAAATTGCCTTGGAGTCTTGCATGCTTATTGGCTCTATCTGGCAACCATCCACACCCGCCTCCAGGTCATTTCTGAAACACACCAAGCACACTTTCACCTCAGGATCTTTGCACAGGCTTTTCCTTCTGCCTGAAATTCTCTTCCCCCAAATCTCCACAGGGCTCCCCTTCAAACTTCAGGTCTTTGTCCAAACAGGACCTCAACATATGGAGGTCTCCAAACCAACTTCTGCTGGGCTCTCTGATGTTCCTTCCCCTGAGGGACACCCTGACATGTTCTATATTTAGTTGCTAATTGTCTGCCTTCCCCTCGGTTTACAAGAAACTCCTTGAGAGCACGGCTTCTTTTATTCACTGCTGCATTCCCAGTGCTTAGAACAGGCCCTGGCACGGAGCAGACAGTAAGTGAATATTTACTGAGTGAATACAGAAGGGCTGCGCGTGGGTTATCTCCTCTACTCTTCCAAGGAGCCCATGAGACAAGTACTGCCATCAGCCATGTTTCATAGACGAGGGATCGGAGACACAGAAAAGCTAAATACCTCATCCAGGGGCCCACCATAGCCTGCAGTGGGGCTGGGTCCAGATGTAGGTTCAGACCCCAGAGTCCACACTCTGCCCACCTCACTACATTGTCTCAATGTCCCAGGCAGAGGGGCACCTCGGGGTGAAGGTACCAGGTATTTCGGCCTCCAACCCTGTCACCTGTTCTGGGTGAGAGGGAGGAAAGAACCACCACCACCACGTCTATATTTGCATCAGAGTCCAGAATCACAGAATTTAATCACAGTACTTGGATTTGCCTGAACACTTACGGTTCAACATCGAGTGTGTCAAATAACCACTTCAACGCCCATGCAATGGAGAAGACTGTGTGGGTATCTGTACTCACTTTTATTTCTTCTTGAACGTCAAGATTGTGGAAATTTAAATCAGGTTGCTCTTTCAAAAACTGGTGGAAATAACACTGGTTTCGTACTTCGTCGAAGTGCCAACTGGAGTTTCCGTATACACTTAACTAGCAAACAGAAACCAGCAAATCACTGACTTAGCATTCATATAATGGCACTACCCGAAAAGAAATGATCATTACCATCCCTGGCCCTGTGCAGGCTGAGAGCATAAATCCTCTGAGTTTTCCTTCCGGGGAGAACACTGGATAAATCAGTTCTTTAAAATGCCACCCGCTGGCCTAGCGCCGCACAAATGTGGTTGGGATAGATTTGTAGAGTAGAAGCTGTTCATGACAACCAGGATGGCAAACCGAGGCTCTCAAACGCAGAACAGGCCAAATTAGAGAGCCCACATTTCTAGCATATTTTCTCGAACCTTCTATCCAGGCTCAGAACTCCTGTTTGTGAAGTGATGCAAATGATGGTCATTTGGAGAGAAAGACACATTCCACTGGTCTTGGAGGGGTTTTTTTGTTTTGTTTTGTTTTAAATATTTTATTTACTTATTTGACATACAGAGATCACAAGTAGGCAGAGAGGCAGGCAGAGAGAGGGGAAGGGAACCAGGCTCCCTGCTGAGCAGAGAGCCCATGCAGGGCTTGATCCCAGGATCCTGAGATCATGACCTGAGCAGAGGCTTTAAACCACTGAGCCATCCAGGCACCCCTTGGAGTTTGTTTTTTTTATTTACTTGACTGAGAGAGACACAGCAAGAGAGGGAACACAAGCAGGGGGAGGGGCAGAGGGAGAAGCAGGCTTCCTGTTGAGCAGAGAGCCCGATGCGGGACTCAATCCCAAGATCCTGGGATCATGACCTGAGCTGAAGGCAGATGCTTAACTGACTGAGCCATCCAGATGTCCCTGGTCTTGGAGTTTGAATCGTCACAGAGTTAATATTTAAATTGTATCTCAGAAAATTATTAGAATCATCCACTTAAAAACCCAACTAGCTCTCGGGAATAAAAGAAATCTGGCAACGTCTAGTGCTGGTGCCCAGCAGAGTTTGACCGGGGACTCTTCTCTTTCGAGGAGTACTCCCATCTGTGACTACAGAGCCTGACTCGCAAATCCTTTTCAGTTACCTGGGCTCCTTCCATGTGACCATTCCTCAGGGCTCTAGCTTGGGCTTTTGTTCATTTCATGTTAAATAGAACATGGTGGGGGGGAAGCGCCTGGGTGGCTCAGTCATTAAGCATCTGTCTTCAGCTCAGGTCATGATCCCAGGGTCCTGGGAGCAAGCCCTGCATCAGGCTCTGTGCTCGGCAGGGAGTCTGCTTCTCCCTTTCCCGCTCCTCCTGCTTGTGCTCAGTCACTCTCTCGAGTAAATAAAAATCCTTGGAAAAAAATAGCTCATTCCTTTTATGGCTGAGTAGTATTCCATTATATGGCTATACACAGGGGGTTTATACATCTCTCATAATACATATCTTTTTGTATGTATCAACTATTAGGCTATATAAGAAAAAAAAGGGGGCGCCTGGGTGGCTCAGTGGGTTAAAGTCTCTGCCTTCGGCTCAGGTCATGATCCCAGGGTCCTGGGATCGAGCCCCACATCGGGCTCTCTGCTCAGCGGGGAGCCTGCTTCCTCCTCTCTGCCTGCCTCTCTGACTGCTTGTGATCTCTGTCTGTCAAATAAAAAAAAAATTATTAAAAAAAAAAAGAAAAAAAAAAAACCTACAATGTTAGCTACAGTGGAGAACAGATAGAAGGATGGAAAAACTGGATGCCAGAAGAGGAAGCTGTTACAGTCCTATCAGGAAGAGATAAATCTTTTATCTATTTATTTGAGAGACACACAGCATGCGGGGGGTGGGGGGAGCAGAGGGAGAGGGACAAGCAGACTCGTTAAACACAGAGCCCATCATGGGGCTCGATTCCATGACCCTGAGATCAAGACCTGAGCTGAAATCAAGAGCTGGATGTTTAATCAACCAAGCCACCCAAGTGCCCCTGGGTGGCAATTTTTAAAAGCAGATGGCGCAGCTGGACTGTGCAGTCATTAGCCCTCTCATTTACTGGCTGTGTGACCGAGGACACAGTGCTTACCATTGCCCATCTGCAAAGCAGGAACTAAAACCTAACTCACAGGACTGCAGCGTAGGTTAAATGAATGAATATGACACACTTAGCCCAGAACCTGGCACGTAGGAAGTGTGGCAGTAAATGTTTGCTAATATCATCATTAGCAAGCGTGCAGACTGGAGAAAAGAAAAATTAAGGAGCTAACACTGCCAGGATTGCTGATGACCTATTCACCAGGCTGCATACTAGTACTATTCATTCAAATGGGGGTATAAGAGGTTGATGGGGAGAAGACTACACTGTCAGCCTCGACACATGTCAATTCTGAGTGCCCTTGGTTCATCTAAAAGTTGATGCCTAGGAGCCAGTCTCTTTGTTTATGGAGAAGGTCAGGAGAGTAGAGATCAGAGGATCGAGGGCAAAAGGCTCTGCAGAAAGCAAGAGAGATGGAGACCAGAGGGACTGGCCTGAGGCAGAGGTAGAGTTGCCAGATAAAAACAAGACGTACAATTAAATCTGAATTTCAGGTTAACAATGCATTAATTTTTAGTATAAGTTTGTCCCAAGCAATACTTTATACTAAAAAACTACACATTGTTTATCTAAAAATTCAGATGTCATTGGGCTTCCCGGATTTTTATTGGTAAGTCTAGAAACCCCAGACAAGACCGACCTGGCCTCTGCCATTGAAGAAGTGAGTAGGAAGAAGGTGGGTATAGGAGAGGCAAGGTTGGGGAGCCTGGGTGGCACAGTCGGTTGAGCATCTGACTCTTGGTTTTGGCTCAGGTTGTGATCTTGGGGTCATGAGATCAAGTCTCGCATCAGGCTCTGTACTGGGCGCAGAGTCTGCTTGGGTTTCTATCTTCCTCTCCCTCCACTCCTCTCCCCGCTGTCTCTCTCTCTCTCTAAAATAAATAAATCTTAAAAAAAAAAATGTAGAGGCAGCTTTGATGACTTCTGCTCTCCCTTTGAAGTAGAGTTTGCCGCTGAGCATGATAAGATGGGGAGATGGCAGGTAGGATATTTAAGAAAGGGGGGGGCGTGGATAATAAAATTCCCAAGAAGACAGGGTGGCTCAGTTCATGTGGGGACAGTGAATGTGTGAGGTCTCCAAAGGCATAGATACCAAGGTGCAGGGGAAGAGAAAGTGGATGGGCAGGTTTATTTATGGCTAGGGTTTTATTGGACAGGGGAGTCACAACATCAGAAAAGCAAAGGGGTCTAGAGAATAAATAGCAAGACAGTTACAGACCTAATGGGACATGGAGTCTGAGTTGGGCAGAGTGGGAAGTGAGGAAGGAGAGGCTAATAGGAAGTATAGGTTTTAATTTGCTACAGTACATCTGTTCTACAATGAAATAAAAAGTCCAAATCCAAATGATTAGGAGGCTTGTGTAGTCTAGTTCTATTTCTTTGGGAAACTTTCCTCTTCCGCAAAACAATATCCATTAATTTTTTTCTTTAGAATTTTTTTCTGTTATTTTTTTCTTATTAAAATAATCAGTTTAATCAGTGAAAATCTGTTCCCTTTGTAAATGAGACAAGTTGGTACCTACCCAGTTGTTGGGTGGTAAGGTTGTGCCACCGTCACGCCTACAATCATGCCAGATGTAATAGTCAGTGTATTTCCCTGTCCGATTCCGACTCAGTTGAAACCAAGCATGTTTATCACTGGTATGGTTTGGTATGAAATCAATTATTAATTTTAAACCTAATGAAAGTATTTCAAATGTTAAGAAGAAATTATTTTAGAATAATACACATCAGTTAAGGAAAAAAAACACTTTAACCCCCACCACCCCTCCCCACCCACCTGCCACTCAGTTTACCTTTGTCATGTATGGCTGCAACCAGATTCTCAAAATCTTTCATCGTTCCAAAAATAGGATCAATTTCTCGGAAATCTTCAACACCGTGTCGGAAATCTTTAAGGGATGATTTATAGAATGAAGTAATCCAAATAGTTTTTATACTTAAACTTGCAATGTAGTCCAGTTTCTCTTGAATACCTAAAGAAAAAAGGCCATGAAAAATAAAGTTGAGTTCCTTTAGTTGAAGGATTAAAAATAAAACCAACATGCCTAAAATTGAAGTATTTATATTGAAACAGAAATATTTGGAATTTTGTTGAATTTGAGGGCAATTCAAATAGAAAGGTCTAGTTCTACAAGCAGCATCAAATCGTCTTCTAGCAATAACTTTGACATTTAACACAAATGTAGAACATTTTAAAAATCTGTGTGTGCATTGTTCATATATTATATTTAAAACTAAGGCTAGGGTGCCTGGGTGGATCAGTCGTTAAGCGTCTGCCTTCAGCTCAGGTCTTGATCCCAGGTTCCTGCTCAGCAGGAAGCCTGCTTCTCCGTCTCTTACTCCTCCTGCTTGTTTTCCCTTTCTCTCTCGCTATCTCTGTCAAACAAATAAATAAAATCTTTAAATAAAATAAGATAAATAAATAAAATAAAACTATGGCTACAGGGGCACCTGGGTGGCTCTGTTGGTTAAGCATCTGACTCTTGATCTCAGCTCAGGTCTTGATCTTGGGGGTTGTAAGTCCAAGTCCAGTGCTGGGCACCTATGGAGCCTACTTTAAAAAAATCAATTTAAAAAAAAAAAAAAACAAGGGCGCCTGGGTGGCTCAGTGGGTTAAGCCTCTGCTTTTGGCTCAGGTCATAATCTCAGGGTCCTGGGACAGAGCCCTGCATCGGGCTCTCTGTTCAGCGGGGAGCCTGCTTCCCGCCCCCCACCCCGCCTGCCTCTCTGCCTACTTGTGATCCCTGTCAAATAAATAAATAAAATCTTTTAAAAAATAAAATAAACAAAAGGGGCGCCTGGGTGGCTCAGTGGGTTAAGCGTCTGCCTTCAGCTCAGGTCATAATCCCATGGTCCTGGGATCAAGTCCCCACATCGGGCTCCCTGCTCAGCAGGGAGTCTGTGTCTCCCTCTCCCTCTGCTGCTCCCCCTGCTTGTGCTCTCTTGCTCTGTCAAATAAGTAAATAAAGACTTAAAAAAGAAAATAAAAATAAAACCAGGCTACAGTATTAATTTATTCTACACATGATTTTTGAGCACCTAATCTAGGCCGGGTGCTAGGCTAAGGGCCAAGGAACAAAGAAGAGTAATGCGTGGTCTAGGCTGCACCATCCAACGGGACAGCCCCGTGCCTCGTGTGGCCATTGTTGAGCACTCGCAATGTGACCAGTGTGACCTGAGATGTGCTATGAGTGTAAAACACTTACAGGATTCTGAAGAATATAAGAATGTAAACTATCACATTAATACATTTATGTTGGTTGTATGTTGGAATGATATGTTGGCTTAAGCCAAATACTTTAAATGAATATGATTAAGATGGATTTTAAATTAAAATTAGATTTTTTTTAAAGATTTTCTCTTTAAGTAATCTCTACACCCAACGTGGGGCTTGAACTTACAACCCCAAGATCAAGACCTGTGTGCTCTACTGACTGAACCAGGCAGGCACCTCAAAAGTTAAATTATTATTAAAATGAATTTCTCCTCTTTCTCTTTTTTACTTGTTTGAATGTGGCTCCTAAAGAATTTAAAATTACCTATGTGGTTCACATTTTATTTCCTTTGGACAAGGCTGAAGCCAAGAATTTATACAGAAGAGAATTCTAGATATGGCTATATAGAGACATGGGAAGGAAACTCTTTGTACTTGGAACCTTGTAGGATAATTAGCAGATAGCGTGGTTTTTTGTGTGCCTCTGGTTCAGAGTCCTAAATGCAGATCAGAGACTCAAGTATAGTATTCAATCTCCAGTAACTATCTGTGGGGCCTGTATGTGGCTTCCTATAATCAGAGGCTGTCATAGGTCACACAGCAAGCTGGAGGTCACTGAGACCAAAACAAAGCCCTCTGATTCCTGGCTTGGGAGCTCTACCCATGACTGGCTGCTTATTTTTGTCCTCTCTGTACCTCAGTTCCCCCATTATAAGTGTCTGTGACACCTCCAAGACTGTTCTCAGCCAACAAAAGGATTTTGATTTAAATCGGAACAACAATACAATGTATCTTAAGAATAGGCCACAGGAACAGGATAAAAATAAAGGGTCTGGACAGACACAAAGTAAACAAGGGATCCCAGGCCCCCACTCCAGGGGCAGAAGGCAATCACCAAAACACAAATTGAAACCCAGAACAGTTTCGAATAGTAACAAGCAGATCCCCTCAACCTCAAGAACAAAGACCTATTGATTACAGGCTAGTCCCTCCAGGCAAAGCTAGTAGAAACGGCAAATGTAGGAGCTGATGAGACCTTGCCCTGTGCACCGGAATTTGGGCTCTATCAGAAGATTACAAAAGGAGGGCAGGAAGGGGGAAGTTTATCTTTGGGTTTTGGGGTTTTAGCTCTATTCTGTCAAAACATCACTTTTCTAGGCTACACGTAGGCAACAGGTGCTAACAGGCCGCGGCGGCATGGGGGGTGTGCAAGGGAAGTCACCCAGATAGCTTACAAAGCGCGATCAGAGGGTACTGGAAACAGTCCAGAGCCCTGCGGGAGCTCTGGAGAGGGGAGCACATGTTCTGAGCAGGAGGCGAAGTAAACATTAATGCAGAAAATGGGTTTCAACTGCACCTTGAAGGACAGATAATATTTCAATTGGTGAAGATACAAAAAATCTTCAATTGGAAGATACAAAAAAGAGAAATTTAAGTTCCTATTTGTAATACTTTAAAGTTAGATTAAGCTCATCCTCAGTCCCACACTCTATTAAATCATTGTTTTATTTTTTTCAAACTAAGTATTCTAATAAAAAATTATGTTATTTTGTTTTTTATCGTTACCCTGAACTAGGGTGACTGTGTCAACCAAGTTGCCCAGGACAGTTTCAGTTTATGCCTGCAGTCTGGCAAAATTTTACTTTTAAAAGTGTTCTGGGGGGGTGGGGGTAGGCTGGGTGGCTCAGTCGGTTAAGTGTCCAACTTTTGATTTCAGCTCAGGTCATGATCTCAGGGTCGTGAGATCAAGCCCCATGTGGCCTGGAGCCTGCTTGGATTTTCTCTCCCCCTTTCTCTCTGCTCCTCCCTTACTTCTCTAAAAACCTAAACCAAAACTAAAAACAACCCCCAAAAACAAAACAAAAAGAAGTATCCTGGGGGAGCACCTGGGTGGCTCAGTGGGTTAAAGCCTCTGCCTTCGGCTCAGGTCATGATCCCAGGGTTCTGGGATCAAGCCCTGCATCGGGCTCTCTGCTCAGGGGGGAGCCTGCTTCCTCCTCTCTCTCTGCCTGCCTCTCTGCCTACTTGTGATCTTTGTCTGTCAAATAAATAAATAAAATATTAAAAAAAAAAAAAGTATCCTGGGGGCACCCAAGTGGCTCTGTCAGAAGCCTATGTGACTCTTGGTCTCAGGGTTGTGGGTTCAAGCCGCACCTTGGGTGTGGAGATTACTTAATAAAATCTTAAAAAAAAAAAAAAGTGTCCTGGTTTGAGCAATAAAGTATAAGGATATTCTATACATAAGTCATTTGGAAATGATTAGTGTAACTTTAAAAAAGTAATTTTTTACTTTGTGTTTCATTTTGTTTTTACTAGTAGGTTATTATTTTAAATAATCCTCAAGTCAGGTAATGTCCAACACACCCCACTCATGCCTTTTTCAATTTCATCTTTAAAGGCTCAGCCTATACCTTTTAAAGACAGGACTTAATTTTTTTCTACATTATTTATGCTTTATTCACTAATAAACTCTCAGCCAGATTATCAAAGTAGGTCCTACATATACTGGGAAACCAATTCCAAATGGTCACTCTGAAGACATGAACTGGAAGGTGCACAGAGGCAGGAAGCAAGTGAGGAGGAAGTCTACTCCATGTCAGAAGTGAAAATCAATTAGCTGAGTGTATGTACTTAGTGGGCAATAAATGAAACAACCCAATGGGGGCTCAAAGGCCTCCGGTAAGCAGCCCTTCGTCCTGCGAAGAACTGCTGGGCTGTGCTGAACAGCTTTTCAAATATCATAAACAAGGAGACACTCAGTGTGACCAGTCACAACGGAATGTGCTTAGTACACAAGCCAGGCATAATTCAGTTTTGAGGATTGAGAGCCATAAAGCAACCTCATCCCGGCCCCACCCGAATCCAGCCTCTGCACCCACCTCTCAGGTCTCCATTCCCATCCTGGTCACTGTCCTTGAAAGATCTGGGGTAGATCTGGTATATGGGCCCCTCCTGCCACCAGTCCAGGCACTTGGGTGAGACGGCGATGATGGCTATGGTGGCCCCAGTGAGCACGAGCACAGAAGCCACGGTGAGCCAAAAGAGCACCTCCCGGGGCACCCGGTAGCGGGCCTGGCCGGAGAACTGGAACAGCACCTCCTTGGGCATGCCCGCGTACGGCCTGACGCCTTGTAGGGCAGGCTCGGCGGGGCCAAGGATGGCCACTGCGCTGTCTGGCGGGCTGCCCAGGTCCGGCCCCTTCTCCAGGATGTCTTCATTCTGCACAAACCCGTTGTTTGTCTGGCATCCCCGCAGACTCATCCCGATGGAGTCGCTCTTGCCTTTATCCTCGGCCATGTCCCACTGCCTGATCCCGTCTGTGTACCTTCCTGCAACAACAAAGCTGGAGAGGCGGCTGACTGAAATGCTTGGTGGTGTTAATGAGCTTTTGTGGTTCATAAATAAACCTGGCTGGACAAAGTCCGGCCAAACAAGAAAGGGTAAAGGTGAAAGGGGTTTAAAAAAATTCTCCGTACATCAGCCCTTGAGGCTGTTGTCGCTACAGTCCTAACACTGAGGGAATCCGCCCTCGATTGGGACAGGGGCATGGAGGAGGAGACACTGAAAAAGGAGGCAGCGTTCCACTGCAATTTAAGATGTTTCTCAGTGAGTACACTGATGTTCGCAGCAGCATTATTCACAATAGTCAAAGGGTGGAAACAAGGCAGGTGTCCATCAAGAGATGAATGGACAGGGGCGCCTGGGTGGCTCAGTGGATTAAGCCGCTGCCTTTGGCTCAGGTCATGATCTCAGGGTTCTGGGATTGAGTCCCGCATCGGGCTCTCTGCTCAGCAGGGAGCCTGCTTCCCCCTCTCTCTCTCTGCCTGCCTCTCTATCTACTTGTGATCTCTCTCTGTCAAATAAATAAATAAAATCTTTAAAAAAAAAAAAAAGAGATGAATGGACAAAATGTGATCTGTGCATACAATGGAATATTACTCAGCTGTAAAAAGGAAATCCTGTTGGTTACAGCATGGATGAATCTTAAAGACACTATGCCCGGTGAAAGAAGCCAGTTACAAAAGGACAGATTGTGTATGATTCCACTTCTATGAGGCCTCTAGACTCATTCATGGTGACAGAGAGTGTAGGAGGAAGGGAGATATGGGGAGTCATAGTTCACGGAGTACAGCACTTCCATTTGGGAGGATGAAAAATTTCTGGAGACGGATGGTGGTGACAGTTGCACAACAATGTAAATGTGCTTGACGCCTCAGAATTGTGCACTTAAAGAGTTAAAGAGGTAGATTTTATGTTAGATTTTACCACCATAAAAAAAAAAACAGCTTAAAAATTTCATTTTAGCTAGGTACGAGAAAAAGAAACAAATCACTGAATTTTGCAAGGGGGCAACAAGCCCTTCTTTATGTTTGGTTTTGAAGGTCTCTTTTCTTCCTACAAATCCAAGAGGAAGAATGTCTGGAGACAGGGAACAATGCTTTGTTACAGAAGCTAATTTCATTATATCTCAGGCCAACCATATAAATAAGCATTTGTACACTCCACTGGACCCCAGGTGCCCTCAGTCTTGTTTTCTGTTTTTCAGTTTCCATTCCTGGAAGCATTTTCTGAAAGTGGGGGAGGGGAGGTGGAGAAAAAGGATTCTATGTCTTGCAAGTTCAAGGGCTTAGCTAGAGGTAGATATAAATGCACTAAATACCTGTACTTCAGAGTTATTTAATCAGGGACGCCTGGGTGGCTCAGTGAGGCGGCCAACTCTTGATTTTAGCGCAGGTCATGATCTCAGGGGTTGGGGATCAAGCACAGAGTCTGCTTGAGATTCTCTCTGCCTCTCCCCCTCTAAAACAAATAAATAAAATCTTAAAAAAAAAAAAGGGGGTGGTTATTTAATCATTGACATGGTGTAAAATACAGCATGCACCGCCTTGAGGAAATGGCATTAAAGTTAGGTGTGCTTTCCCAGAAGATTCCACAAGCCCTTCAAGAATGTGATGACTCATGGTTCCCATTTAATCAAAAGCATTTAAACAACCTTATGACTCATTTGATCAGATAACAAGAATTTTTCTTCTTTAAATAAAGCTATATGAATTCTTAACATTGCTGGGTTTTTGTCTTTGTTTTCTGTAGAATGACTTAGAAACAGTGTATGGCACAGAGGAATAAACCTCATGATCCCGGGGTCCTGGGATGGAGTCCCATGTCAGTCTCCCTCTGCCACTTCCCCTGCTTGTGTGCTCTTTCTTGCTCAAATAAATAAATAAAATCATAAAAAAAGACAAAAATTTGCATATAATGAGGATTATAAATTATAGTGCTATTTATAATAGCAAACACTGGAAACAACCTAAATGTTCAATGACATGACTAGCTAAAAAATTATTGTATGTCCATGTGGTAGAATATTAGTCATTAAGCATATTTTCCAAGATTTTTAACAACATGGAAGAAATCTTACATTATCAAGCTGAGTGGAGAAATGCAGAATATAAAGAAATTGTCCCAATTACGTGAAAAAAAAATTGCATGTATATCTGCAAAATCCAATTAGAAAATAATTTAGAATGTTTATCTCTGGGTTCTAAGATTATGGCTGACACTCATTTTGTTCTTTAAATTTTTTGATACTTCTAATTGTTTTTATAATAAATATGCATTTCTCTTCCATTAGAAAAAAATTAAGTCATGGAAACTGAGTTGGGAGTCTACCTAGAACTTCTAAGCAAGTGGTAGAGTTTAATAATAAGATGACTTCTCCTAGCAATAGCCACCCAAAATTTGTAAACACCCCACACCCATACCTAAAGGAAAGAAAAAAAGCAAACTTCAAGAAAGAAAACAGAAAATAATTCAATGACCAATACCAAAACACTGGACAGAGAGGCAGTTGGCAGTAATCTAGATAAGATACCCAGAAAGCTAAGAATTCCAACTACAAAAGTACCAGGATCACTTACTTTCAAGGAGATTTTAAAATGAAATATCAACTGCAGAAAGCAAAACACAAGACTGTTAGGACTTTTAAATGTGAATAAAGAAATAAGATGACTAAGATAGCTTTAAGAGGCAACACAGATAATCAGAACCAAGAATCAGAGATAATGAGGATAAACCACCCCCATAAATTCAAATCCCAAGTGACTTATTAAATCGTGATAATAAAACAAAGAAGAGTAAAATATCTAGAAAACGGGAGATAGAATATTAAGGACTACCACAAGATCCAGAAACACTCTGTGAGTAAATAAAGAAACAAACAAGCAGAAATAATAGTAAGTGGGGGAGAGCACGCATACATATAATCCATTTTAAAGCCATGATACCATAAAGACGTCCACTAGCTGCAAACCCACCAAAGTGACACGCAACATACAGCCTGTCAGGTTTGCGAACATTTGAAAGAGAAGAACCATTTTCCACATTGCATTTCCCTATTTACAGCTGCTGTAAACCGAGGGTGGAACCTGCTGCAAAGTTATCTCTAAGTACCCAGCCTCTGGCTCAGCACCTAGCCCATTATTAAATGAATAAAAGAATAGTCACTTAAAGACAGAGAGACTGAACTCTATGCTGGAGGAGAAGGAGGAAGAGGGAGAAAGTAGAAAGTACATTCTGCACAGAACTGTAGATTTTTATCACCTAGCCAAACGTTCCTGCCTCAGTACATTTTAATACATGTGATGTGAAGTCAGAGGAAGGGAGATGCAAGCGTGCTCCGTGTGCTCTCGGATCTCAGACACACCACCAGCTTCGAGAAGGCTTCTGTGACCTCAACTGTAACACTGAACTTGGTTCCGGGCTGACCATTATAAGTAGGGTCCAGGGTAAAATGTTTTTTAAAAAACAGTTCTAATGGGGTGCCTGGGTGGCTCAGTCATTAAATGTCTGCCTTCGGCTCAGGTCATGATCCCAGGGTCCTGGGATTGAGCCCCGCATCGGGATCTCTGCTCAGTGGGGAGCCTGCTTCTCCCATTCCCACTCCCCTTGCTTGTGTTCCCTCTCTTGTTGTGTCCCTCTCTGTCAAATACATAAATAAAATCTTTTAATAAATAAATAAATAGAACAGTTCTAATTAGAAGGAAATAAAAAATCGGTTTATCCCAGCTAGGGACAGTTAAATTTACATCAGTTAAACTTACATCACCACTGAAATCAGAGGAGACTCTTTAAACACGCTTTTGCTGGAAGTTAGAGTATTTTAAAACATTTTTATGACCAAATAGAACCCCTAAAATGGCAAAAGAAATATGAACAGAATGAGAGTGTGACAAAATGTCACAATAAAGCCTTACCATGTTTCAGGTACAAAGAATTAATGCAAACATACAAATCAATAGCTAAATTACATTCAACAGGAAATTAAAAAGAGGTTGCAAATTATATATAAAAAATTAACACCACATACAAGTCATTGCATAAAAGTACTTTCTTGATGGAATTAAATATAAATTAAAACACTGTTGAGGGGGAGCGCCTGGGTGGCTCAGTTAAGTGGCTGCCTTTGGCTCAATTCATGATCTCACGGTCCTGGGATCAACTCCTTGCATCAGGCTCCCTGCTCAGTGGAGAGCCTGCTTCTCCCCCTCCCTCTACCTGCTGCTCTGCCTGCTTGTGTGCTCTCTCTCTCTCTGTGTCAAATAAATAAATAAAATCTTAAATAAATAAATAAAACCCTGTTGAGGTTCAGGATGCATGAATTGCATTCCTGCATGCCTTTTCCCTGTCATTTCTTAGATCCTTAACACACTGAGCCTGGGCGTGGACATGTGGCTCACCTTGACCAATGGGACCATAACAAACTCAACACAGAAAAGCAGCTTTTAAAAATTGCTTGTGCGGGGCACCTGGGTGACTCAGTGGATTAGGGCTTCTGCCTTCAGCTCAGGTCGTGATCCCCGGGTCCTGGGATCAAGCCCCATGTCAGGTTCTCTGCTCAGCGGGGAGCCTGCTTCCCTTCCTCTCTCTCTGCCTGCCTCTCTGCCTACTTGTGATCTCTGTCTGTTAGATGAGTAAATAGAATCTTAAAAAAAAAAAAATTGCTTGTGCATTCCTGCTCCTCTATTGGACCTCGGCCGTCACCCTGAGACTATGCCCAGGCTGGCCTGCAGAAGGGTAAGGGAGGGATGAGGGAGATGTGCGAGGAAGTGCAGCGTCTGTCCATCTAGGATCTCTAGAGCAGTGGGCTGACTGGCCACAGATGCTTGAGCAGGCTCAGCCGGGGTCAGTGGAGGCCACCTAGCCCAGCTCAGCCAAACTGCCTGTCAACTGTTTTGTCATGCAAATTAATAAATGGTTGGGTTACTGTTTGGTTCTGGCCTTTAAAGAACAGCTTTACTGAAGGGTAATGGACAAATGATACACCATACTCATTTAAAGTATATTAATTTGGTAAAGTTTAACGTGTGTACACACCCATGAAACCATCACCACGATCAAAAGCATCACCAACCTGCTCGACTGCTGGATGGTCTTCCAAAGTGGCTGTACCATTTTGAATTCCCCAGGCCCCCAGCAATGAATAAGAGTTCTTATTCTTCTTCCTTACTGACATTTAGTGTTGTTACTGATTTAGATGTTAGGAGTATAGTGGGGTTTCGTGGTCGTTTAGCACATTCCTTTGCCGCTGTGCCTTCCTGGTGGCCTCTCCTCCAGACATGAAAAAACAAAACAACAGACGCACAAACAAAAAAAGTGTAATAATGTCCTTATGTGACATCCTTGGCCAACAGTGTAAATGAATCCACAGTGTAATGGGCTGATTTATAAAGTGTTTGGACCTTATGGGTCTCGATGCTTTACTGCTTAAAGACGGTTCTCAAAAAAAAAAAAAAAGTCCAGAATCACAAAAGAAATGAGCCATAATATCTGGTCTTTAAAGAAGTCCTATTGAAAAGGGTCACCCAACAGTTAAATGCCAAGTTCCCTACCCTGTGACAGATATTCAAATTCAGACACATTTAGCTACTCCGGAAAACACGCAATTACCAGCATGGTAGACACTGTCCTGGGACAAAGGGTCTTGCTCCAAATGCACAGAGCATGAATCAAGAGTGCCCGTCATCTGAGAGCACTGTGCATTAGAACTTCACTGGGACACAAATGTCATCATCTGCAATGTAATGCTGGGGAAATGTGGTTGTTGGATACTGAGTGAGTCCCTCCACTCCCCGGCCACACCCAGTGTTCTGGGGATGGATGGGCTCTGTCACCCTGACCTTTAATGGGCACTATCTTCATGAGGCCTGACTCAAAGTTGGGAAATACTCAGCCCTGGTTTGGGTGCTGAATTAGGGTCTCTGAGAACATGGATCAGAGGATAAAGAGCCAATAAAGGTAGAAAAGACAGAAAATATGTCATCCTTGAAGGAAATGACTTTACTCACAGCTAGGCATATACATAAACCCATTGGGAATGTTTCCCTTTACAATAAAACCCACCGAGTGTGCATAATTGGTCAGACCACTGACTTTCTCCATAGCGCTGGTAGGGAGAATCTATCTATAGCCTTCAGTGGCTTCTCACATAAAGAGAACAGTCTGTAACTTGGCCTAGAAGTCGAAGCTTCAGTCTATGCCCACTCTATGTTCTCATCTTATTTCTATCTCCAAATCAAGCCCTCTGCCTCAGTCAACCGGTGATGTTCCCCGTTCCCTCCCCACGGACTAGGAACACCTCGTTCTGGACATCTGTTCCCACCTCTCCTGAGGCCCTGCTCCATCCACCTTCCCACCCCCAACCACCACCAATATCACTCCCATGGACACTCATCTAGCCCTCCCAGAACCCCCTACTTATTTCTATATTCATCCACATAATTTCAGCTACTTTAATATATGCTTTATCTGGCCTTCCCACTCTGATGACTGAGCGCGGTACCTGTTACCACAGTGAGCAGGCCAGGGCTCTGCCAGTGGTCAGCGCTCCAAGTCTTGCTGGGAAAGGAGCTTAGGGATCACCTTAGGCAAGGCCCAGCCAACCCTAATCCGTAGGAATCTTCTGCAGATCTTGTCAAAATGCAGATTGGGATTCCGTGGGTTTTGGGTGGAACCTGAGCTTCTGCCTTTCTCACCACCTCCCAGAGGGGGCTGGTGCTGGGGTCCAGGTCCCACACTGCAGGAGGTTGTGAGGACCAAGGCCTGCAGGACTGAGATGACAGTCCTGGATGAGGGGCTGTCGGCAGAAAGAACAGTGCAATGGCAGATTCAAAGTCTCCAGGGCAGCGCCACTCAGCTCCAGCAACAATGGAGAACTGAGATTGACAGATCTAACTTCCAGAGAAGCTGCAAATCTGCATCCTCATGTAGAACGCTCCAAATTTTATTTGTGGGCAATTAATTCAAATCCACGTTTGAGAGGATCTGTACAACATCACCCTAATCTCCTGAAAGGGCCCTCTGTGTGACCGAATACTGGTCTCAGTCTTTGCTCTGTTGGAAGTTTTAGCTTTCTTTCTATAACAGGCTTTATGTAGAGACCAGATTTTTCAAACTGAAAACATGTTCTAATGAAAAAAATTAAGTCTGTAGCCCTAACAACATTCAACCTGCTAGTTTACATGTAATTAGAACAATGATCCCTAAACTTTGGGATCAAACCACCCCCCCCAAAATTGGGGGAACCAAACTGCAGTACCAACATTTCAATTTGCTCAATAAGGATATTTATTATTTATTTATTTTTTTAAAAGATTTAATTTATTTATTTGACAGAGAAACAGTGAGAGAGGGAACACAAGCTGGGGCAGAGGGAGAGGGAGAAGCAGGCTTCCCGCCGAGCAGAGAGCCTGATGCAGGGTTCGATCCCCTGGGATCATGACCTGAGCTGAAGGCAGACGCCCAATGACTGAGCCACCCAGGCGCCCCTCAATAAGGATATTTAAAAAGTCTACTCCCAGTATTTTTTTATATGAAGGACTTTGTAAAGCCAAAATATGTAGGAAGAACATAAATCTTAGATCAAAGGAAAATTCTTTAAGCAGAATGAATTGTAGTTTCAAGGAAAAGCTACACCGTCCTACTTTTTCTAATTTTGTGTCAGTTAAGTACAAACTTTGATTCAAGTTCTGGTTTGAGGGAACCACTAATTATCAATCCCTTCTGTTTATAGGACATGAAACGAAGATGCCCCCAAAACTAACGGTATGACTTCCTCAGTGCCACCTGCCGCTGGACTGTGCCCTCCACTGTTCCTGCCATTGGGGTTACAATTCTGTGATAATTTACCTCCATTTTATTGAATGACGGTACCTTTACTTGAATCATCATTGATCATTTGGAAGTCCTTATTTAGAAACTTGCTTTAAATCAGGAGAAATGATCTGATTATAGGGAGCACCTCAAATTGTGTAAATTCTAGTCATGGATGTTGCTTGTTCTCTACTACTACTACTCACAACCAAGAATGGGAAATTGTGGGACTGAATCTTCAACAGGAGTTAATTTGGTTTGTTGGAATGTTTTAACAAGAATAAAGGTCATTTTTCATTACTTGCCAAATATTTTAAAAAGTGTAATCTTACAGAAGGGTAAACAAAGTAAAAGTAATACCTACTATCCAAATTTCACATGTGTTACTAAAGTACACTTTACCAAGTAAATTCATAATCAAATATGTGAAATATTTTGTAAACCAACTTTAACAAATATCTTCATATTTTCTAGAAATTAGAGATTTTTATATACCAGTTAATCATACAAAGTCCCAGAACATGCAGACCCTCATTTATTGATCTGGAGCCTTCCTGATGAACATTTCATTATTATAAGGGAGGAAAAATATTTTTTCCTCTACCTCTTTAAGGTCTTGCTTGAGACCCCTGTTAACAAAAGACAAATTAATAAGAGAAAAGCATACACATTTATTTAATGTAAGTTTTATGTGATAGGGGTCTTCATAAGGAAATGAAGACCCGAGGAAACAGTTAATCCTGAGTGTTTTTATGCTAGGTCTGATGAAGAGTGAAAAGTCGTGGAAAGATACAACAGGACAAAGCATATGAGCAAAGTGTAGTAAGAGGCAGGAAACCTAGCACAGCTAAAATGTATTTGGGTTCCTCTCTGTGCCCCTTTGCCTTGCAAGATGATATTCCTTTCCTCTGGATATGGTGGTGCGGGGTGGGGTGGGGTGGGCACCTCTTACAAGAGGGTCTTTTAAGATTTTTTTTTAAAGGTTTTATTTATTTGACAGACAGAGATCACAAGTAGGCAGAGAGGCAGGCAGAGAGAGAGGGGGAAGCAGGCTCCCTGTGAGCAGAGAGCCTGATGAGGGACTCGATCCCAGAACCCTGAGATCATGACCTGAGCCAAAGGCAGAGGCTTAACCCACTGAGCCACCCAGGCGCCCAAGATTTTATTTATTTATTTGAGAGAGAGCAGGAACAGGGGAGGGGCAAAGGGACAACCAGAATCCCCACTGAGCAGGGGGCCTGACACGGGGCTCGATCCCAGGACCCTGGGATCATGACCTGAGCCGAAGGCAGAGGCTTAACCCACTGAGCCACCCAGGCACGCCTCACAAGAGTCTTACTTTACCTTTTAAGTAATCTCTATGCCCAATATGGGGTTCGAACTCATAACGCAAAGATCAAGAGTAGCATGCTTTATGTCACAGAAGGCTTTTATGACCTGCTTCATAGACATGCCTGGGGAATGTGACTGCACAAACTCTGCCACTACAAGCAGCAGATTTGTTTTGGAGGGTATTCATCTTCCACAGCCGGGGTCCCCAAACTTTGTCCCAGGTCAGATCCAGCCCCTATACATGTTTTTGTAAATAAAATTTTATTAAAGCACAGCTGCTTTCCGTTGTGTAAGTTACCTGTGGCTCCTTGCCACAGCAGAGGAGGGGAGAGACAGAGACCACGTGCCCCTCAAAACCTAAAATATTTACTCTCCAGCCCTTTACAAACTTTGTTGACCATAGATCTATCAAATAAAGACAAATAACAAGATATGTTAAGGGAACATCACAAAAGAAGTCACCACTCCAAAAGATCAAAGGATGACACCCTCAGCCACCGTATACACCTTTGTAAAAGCGAGGCAACAGTTGCTGCTTAAAAGGTAGACTTGTACTTTCCTAAGATGAGATGTCAAGCTGAAAGTCATAATCACAGCGGAGGCACTCTATTTTTTATAAGCAGTAAATGGAAGAGGTTTTGGTTTTGGCAATGCACCATTAGTTAGGATGCCACGCAAAAGGGACTGCCCTGCAATGCTACAAAACCAGGGTTCTTGGAGAGAGAAAATCAACCATGGGCATCTTCTATAGCTGCATTTCAATATAATTTTATTTCCTTTTGCATTTTATTATTATTTAAAAGGTTTTCTTTATTTAGTTGACAGAGAGAGCGAGAGAGCACAAGCAGGTGGAGCAGTAGGAAAGGGAGAAGCAGACTCCCTGCTGAAGGGAACCCGATACAGGGCTCGATCCCAGGACCCCGGGATCATGACATCAGCCAAAGGCAGGTGCTTAACCGACTAAGCCACCCAGGTGCCCCATATTATTATTATTTTTTTAATGTAAATTCTATGCCCAACATGGGGCTTGAATTCTTGGGGCAGCAAGTTCCACCAACTGAGCCAGCCAGGTGCCCCTACATTTTTTTTTTTTTTTTTTTTTAAGATTTATTTGCCAGGGGGCGCCTGGGTGGCTCAGTGGGTTGAAGCCTCTGCGTTTGGCTCAGGTCATGATCTCAGGGTCCTGGGATTGAGCCCCACCTTCATCCCTCCCCCTCTCTCTGCCTGCCTCTCTGCCTACTTTTGATTTCTCTCTTGTCAAATAAATAAATAAAATCTTAAAAAAAAAAGATTTATCTGTCAGAGAGAGAGAGAGAGAGAGAGAGAGAACACACAAGTAGGGAGAGCAGCAGGCAGAGGGAGAAGCAGGCTCCCTGCCATGCAAGAAGCCTGACATATGTCTCAATCCCAGGACCCTGGGATCATGACCTGAGCTGAAGGCAGCCGCTTAACCAACTAAGCCACCCAGGTGTCTGGCCCCTAGAACATTTTAAAGTTAAAATTAAAGTTAAAGTTCTATTAATAAGACTTCCTGATTATTGAGGTAGGCAGTAGATCGGATTATATAATAAAGAGGACTTAATTTATATTTATTGATATTACATAATTCGGCCCATATGAATGGATTACTTAGCAAAGCTTCCTCCTCATTCCAACCCTACCCTCATCCCTGCAGCTGCTTAAGAAAACCATTAAGTAATAATCAGATAGTAAGCGCATCCATATATACATATAACTACTATATAAAAACACAAATAGTAAATCCCTGTTGTTACTTACCCTAAGCAGGTCACATAGAGGGACCCCCTGGGAACAACAACACAGGCTGTAAAATTTGGAGTATTCTTCTCTGGCGAACTTCATCTCAAGTTCATACTTTTTGAAATATGTTAAAATGAAAACAATGAAACATAAAATAGATCTGGAAAAATTTATAGCGAGTACCCACAAACCCAAATCTACATTAACACACTTTCTTTTAATCGGATTAATGGGGTACAGGATCCATACTTACCACTTTTAGATGTATTAATTTGATGAAATTTGACAAATGTGTAGTTATGTAACCAGTCCCGCAATCATGAGATCGAACCGTCCCATCACTCCAGGAAGTTCCCCACAAACCCCCCGCAGTCAATCCCCAACCCCGGCAACAACTGACCTGTTGTCACTATAATTGTCTTTTCTTGAACTTCAGAGAGATGGAATCATACCATACGTAGTCTTTTGTGTCTTCTTTCATTCAGCAGAATGCCTTTGAGGTTCACCCGTGTTGTTGCATGAATTAGTAGCTCATTCCTTTTTACTGTGAAACAGCGCTCATTGTTTGCCTGTGGCTTATCCTTTATACCAGCTGATGGAATTTTAGGGTGTTTCTAATTTTGGAGTATCCTAAATGAAGCTCTAATAAACATTCCTGTACAGACTTTCATGGGGACATATGTTTTCACTTCTCTTGGGTAAATCGGAGTGGAATTGCTGGGTCATAGGGTTAGTATAATACTTTAGACAAGAGGTAGCTTGTTGTAATGTTTGAACCAGGATAGAGCAACTTTGATAAAGGAGGATAAAGTTGGAAGATTCACACTACTTGACTGCAAGTACTATGAAGCTACAGTTACTAAAATAACGTGCCAAACTGTTCTCCAAAGTCGTTGGACCTTTCTACCTTCACACGGGCAATGTGTAAGCAGTCCATCTATTCCCCCTTGTCACGGACAGGGGACAATGCCAGTGCCAGTCTCTGTAACTTCATTCTAGTGAGTTGTAGAGGTGTCACAATTTTTCATTTCCTTAATGAGTAATAACTTCACACCCTTAATGAGTAATGACTTCACGCTTTGGCACTTACGAGCCATTTGTTTTATCTTCCTTGATGTAACGCTTGTTCAATTTTGTTCTTTATCGGTTATGGTTTGCCTAAGGCTTGCCTTTTCATTTTCTTAAGTGTCTCTTGAAGAGGTTTTTTTGTTTTTGCTTGTTTTTAAAGCAAGCTCCATGCCCATCATGGGGCTTGAACTCACAACCCTGAGATCAAGAGGCGTATGCTCCATCAACTGAGCCAGTCAGGTACCCCTCATTGTTTTTTTATGCTACTGTAAATTTTTTTTTAAGATTTTATTTATTTATTTGACAGAGATCACAAGTAGGCAGAGAGAGAGGAGGAAGCAGGCTCCCCGCTGAGCAGAGAGCCAGATGCGGGGCTCAATCCCAGGACCCTGGGATCATGACCAGAGCCGAAGGCAGAGGCTTTAACCCACTGAGCCACCCAGACGCCCCCAATTTTTTTTTTCCATTTCAATTTTCAATTGTTTGTTCCTGGTATATAAAAATAGAAATACTCTAGTACATTGACCTTGTATCCTGTGACCTTGGTAAGCTTTTTAGTTGTATTGTTTATAGGCTCCTTATCAGTTTCTACTTACACAATAGTATCATCTTCAAACAGACAATTTTATCTTTCTTTCCAATTTGTGTCCCCCCCCCCCATCTGTGTTTTTAATCTCCTTTCTTGCCTTGTTGCACTTGGCTTAAACCTCCAGTCACTATGAATACAAGAGGTGAGAGCAGACATTCTTGCCTTGTTTGATGTATAGAGGGAAATTATCAGTCTTTCAGTATTAAAGATGTTGGGTTTAGGTGTTACATAGTTACCCTTTGTCAGGCTGAGCAAGTTCCCTTTTATTTCTACTTTGCTGACAATTCCTACCATAAACAGGTTCTGAATCTGACAAACACTTCTGAATGTAATGAAATACGGTTTTCTTTTCTCCCGTTCAGTGTTGAATCACATTGGTTTTCAAATGTTTCCTCTAAGTTGTCCATTTCACAGACATAAATTTTTCACAATATTCCTTTTTGTAAGTCCTCAGGATCTGTGTCCTCCCATTTCTCATACGGATCATTTGTTTTCTGATTAGAAGTTTATCAATTTTATTGATATTTTCAAGAGCTAGTTTTTGATTTTTCTTTTTCTTTCGTATTTCACTGATTTCTGCTCCTAGACTTCCTTCCTTCCTTCCTTGTACTGCTTAGGTTAGAAATTTAAAGTTAATTAGAGATCTTATATTCCTTCTCATGTAAGTGTTTAAAGCTATGCATTTCCCACTAAGCACTGCCTCAGCTGAAGCCCCAACATTTTGGTATGCTGTGATTCTCATTTGCATTCTGTTTAAGTTCAAGAATTTTCTAGTTTTCCTCCTAACTTATTTGACACGTGGATTATTTAGAAGTATGTTGTTCTTCTGTGGTCAGAGAGTAAGTCTTCTAGGATATCAATTCCTTAGATTTGTGAAGACTTTTAAGTAGGGGAACCTTGTCCTCGCTTACTTTCCCCTTCTGCTGATAGGATACAGATGACAAGGCCTGGGTGATGATGTAGTCACAACATGGAAAAGGTCTCAGACTTGAATCCCCACGTGGGAGAGGGCAGCTTACTTCCCGGGAACACTCATTCGGGTGTACACAGAAGAAAGAAATGAACTTCCAGTACTTGAACCATTATAGGTCTGCAGCACCTGGATCACAATGCTGCTCATATTTTTAAGGCTCCCCTCTCTCACTACTACCCTGAAAGGGAATTCTTCATAAAACACACTATATTTTAGATCACACTCTCCAAAGCACATCTGACCCATCTACTCAACAATTTTCATGTGCTTCCATTAAGACAAAAACTTTACATGAATATAAACATATATGAAGTTTATTGTATCAGACAAGGTTCCTGTTTTAAAAAAATAAATTTTTATTGAAGTACAGCATACACACATAAATCCACACAAATATACTATCAACATTCTATAGGATACATATAGCTCGAGAGATTTACAAAGCTGCCTACATGTGGGCCGTTCTCTTCCTCCCCATCTTGTCTTTCATATTTGCTGTTTTTGCAGCCCCAGTCATGGAGGAGGTCAAGAAGACGAGAGAGAAGAGGCACCCTGATACAGAAGTGTGCACAGAGGACCGAACTTGAGGACCGAACTCAAGACTGGCAAGCCACAGCTAATCCTTTCCATCATCTGCCTGCAGCTGAGTTCCTCTGCCACCCGCCTCCAGCCGTTCCCACTGTCTTAAGGGAAAGAGGCAAGGAAGAAGGTAAGAAGAGAAGCTATGCTGCTCTCCTTCCCCAGAGCAGACGCAAGACTCCAGCCAGGGCTGCTGCAAGACCGGTCACTTTACTTCCACCAGTCAGATACTGGTTGCAACATAATGGTTCTTATTTAGTAAGAATGCTTTCTGCATCTTGTCCCACGGAGTGAAATGTGAGTGAGTGTCCTTTGGGATGCTGCACTGTTCTGCTCTGGTGTCATCTACGTGTTGCACTTGGCCTCAGGCTGTCAGTCAAGATATTGTTTTCGATTTTTTTTTTTTTGGTATTGGGGTTATTTTAAAAATACTTAAAAATCACATACATACAGGATTAAAAAGGGGATGTACCTTAAAAAAGACAAAAAAAAAAAAAGAGTAAGACAACCAAATAAAAACCAGAAACCAGTTTTCACAGAAAGTGATGTAACAAGTTCAGAATTGTAAAAATGCATAAATGCTACAAGAAACACCATGAGTAAAAACTACCACCAGAAATCTGCATGTACATGTGGGAATGAGGTCAGAGTAAAAACTTAAATTAGCCATGTTATACACAAGTGATCAGGCCAATAGGAACTTACTTCCTATTTTATGCTGCTGGAAAACAAGAAAATGATGCTGGAAATCTGAGAATATTTCTGAGCGGCCCACTGTTTAGAGACAAGTGTGGGGTAGGAACCTGCCACAACATCAGAAAGGGAAAAAGGTCATTCCAATTTTGGGAAAAGGTGTGTGCGCGCGCGTGCAAACACACACACACACACACACAGAAGGTAACTTGACGCTAGTCTCAGGGACGACCCCAGAATAGATCCTTCTAGTGTTTTCTAATTCTTCAGGAAAGAGAACATCACTCACTTTAAATAAACAGGTGTGACTTCATGAAGTTTTAGGGACAGTTACTTGCCTAACATCTGGGAAATGCAGGACTTCTGCAAGGAATGTAAGCTCTTCCAATATCCTTTATAACCTTGGAGAGATATGAGCTGATCAGTAAATCGCTACATCCTTACCTAACCGGTGCTGACTGATACCTTGGTCAACTTGTATCCTACTGACAGTTTTGGAGGCCTACTATAGGCCATTCATCACAGACTTGTTTCATTCAATATAACAAGACTTACATAGGAAACTTTGGAGTGATCAGAAAAACAAAGCAAATAGATCTTACATGGCTCCAAAAACATCTCAGAAGGTTAATGAATGTAACACAAGAAAACTTCAGAAGAAATGCAGGTCCTGCAAAGGAGATTAAACAAAACACCACCTACACATGTGTGGGATGGGGGGGAAATTACTCAACAGCAGTAAAAATTGTTAACCTCTGAAGACTCACACCGTATCATGTGGGTGCCAGAAAAGCTAGTCCAACATCTGAACAGTTGACAGATGAAGAGTATTAACTAGAACAAAGGAATGACAGCTCTGCTACTTACAAATGTTTAGCTCTGGGTTTTGTACTTTTAGAAAGACTTAGAAAACCAGAGCTTTTGCAGAAAAGGGTCTTGGATGGCAAAAACAATTAAAGCCATGATGTATGATGAATGAACTGGGAATAGAAAGAGTAAAGGCAGGGAGTCAACACAGTAGCTGCTGTTCAACGTTCGATCTCGAGCTAATAAGACAAATGAAGGGAGGAAACAAAGAACTGACTGGGATGGGTAGAGCTGCCCAAGATGAAAGTAGATTCTGGTTCCTGGAGGGTCAGACCAGAGGCTGCTAAATGGTTTTGTATTTTCTTTTTTCCAATCTTGAGATTCCATAAATATATACTTGAAGATCTGACCAGCTACAAAATGTATTACTCCATTTCTGAAGACCACACAAATGACAATTCTTCAGAACTACTATGTTAAAACTTTTGAGTTGTAGTTAGAACTACAACTCATTCAGAATTTGTTTTTAGCCACTTTTTCTCTCTCAAATGGACATTTCTGTGTGTGTGTGTGTGTTCACCTAGTTTTACTGAGATACAATTGAAATGTGTGTTTTTGATGTGAAATCAGTCTAGAAAATATAAATTTATTTTGCTCATGTTCAAGCAATCAGCACTGTATAAATTTTTCATGGTACACATCACTAGTAATAGTGTAGTACACTGTTACACTGTAATAGGGAATATTCTGTCTTACCTGCTATATTCATGCATGTTCCACCCTGAAAAAAGCAAAACACCCTAAAAAAATCATATATATAATACAAACATGGGTTATTGAAAGGAATTCCTTTTCAAAGACAATTTTACATAGCCAATTTTCTAGATACATTTAATTTATGGTTTTATTTATATAATTTAGGTTACCCCTACCTGGAAATGTTTGGTATAGAATAAACCAATTCGAACTCTGTCTTAAAGGTATGTCTTAGTACACTACACGCAAGCTCTAGATATAACTTCTGCATAGCTGAGATCGCTATATAACTATTTC
Source organism: Lontra canadensis (assembly GCF_010015895.1). Lineage (NCBI taxonomy): Eukaryota > Metazoa > Chordata > Mammalia > Carnivora > Mustelidae > Lontra > Lontra canadensis. Next base: position 11,669,699 of record NW_022631055.1, on the reverse strand, counting down.
AACATTCATTCTCAGAGATTATGCAAAACATCAATAAATCCATGGAACACAATAAAGAAATCTGCAACTCCACATACTGCATCATAGAATTATCCAGAGATCAAAACATGAATCTTTTCCTTGGTTCTCCCTAGAAGAAACGATCTACTGTCTTTCAAAAAATTTGCTGTATTACTTCCTAGAATATTTATACCAGTTCTTTGGAAAAGCAGGAATTAAATTTGGCAGCAAGACCAAACATGGATTACTTTTTTATCATTCTTTCTTACCCCTTTCAGTCTTGGGATGGAAATACAATCTCTCAGGAAGGGAATGTACATTGTTGCCATATAATTCTAGTCCTTTACTACTCTATTGTATGTTAACAAATGAAATTGTGATAAAAGGCACAAGAGAGGAGCTCACTTAGGTGACACACCATCAAAAATAAAGTACAGTTTTTTGGCCACTGGGAAAAGTATTTATGAGAAAATGCTTGAGCTGGTTTCTCGTGTAGCCAAGATATCCATTACCTCCTATATTCTTAAACACAAGTCTTTGACATCATCTAAATTAGTTTATAAAAAGTGTCTAAGGGGGTTATTAAGATTTGTATGCACATTGAACAAACTGAAAATTTGTTCAGAATTTTCTGTTGACTGTGGACACTGAACCTCATTTCAGAGAGATCTGGACAGCACAAATACCAGAATCAAAGAAAGATGTTCTTACACAAACATTTAGAAACCCAGTAACTTCTCATTTAAATGGTGCTTTTAGGAGAAAGGAAATAATGAACAGATTAAAGCCTGCTTCTAACCGTGAGAATCCCTGGAATAAAACCAAAATATTCCCCCAAAGCCACAGGTGTTTAATCGCAGGGACAGATTTTTAAAGGTACAGGGGCAGTTTTTCTCTGCCTCCTTTAATGGGCTGTAAGATTACCTGTTCACAGCAGTGTAAATAATACAATTACATAATGTTGGGTTCATTTTGCTTTCAGGTTAAAAAAAAAAAAAAAACACAAAAAAAACACCTTCATGTCCTTGTACTTTTAGGGGCTTGGAAGGTCTGCCAGCCACTGCCTTTCTTGTCACCAGAGCCCTCCACGGGTTTACAAATAGACATGCCCGAGACTGCCATCTGGTGGAAATGATAGAAATTAAAATGATTTTGTTGTAATTAAGTCCGTTGTCTACAAAGTATGAATTAAAAAACATATGGTGGGGGGATGATTCATTCATAACAGCAATAAGAAATATAAAATAATAAGGAATTAACTGAAGAAATGTGTCAAGCATATGGAGAAAACTATAAAACTTTACTGGGGGCATAAAAACACTCATATAGATACAGCATTTTCTTGGAATGGAATTCTTCTCTGCCAAAGATACCAATGACACCCCCCCAAACTAAACTAAACATGTAACAATTCAACATTAACAGGATTTTTATTCTGCAGGGAAATCTTGGCCGAATTAGTCAAAAGTTCACTGAAGGAATAACACTGAGTTTTTGTTCAAATAAAGTAGTAAGGGAGCACTTTCCCTACCAGATGATAATATATATATATTAAAACTATGATACTTACGATGACATACTGATACATAATACAAAGCAATGAAATAGAATGCCCATAAAAATACAAGCATATACAAGAATATATAGTAAAAGGGCATTTTCAAATAAACAAGAAAAGACTGGCTTATGTATTAGCTGGTGTAAAGGGATAATGGAAAATATTACATTAGATTTATGCCACAGAGTAATAGCCCAAAATAAGTTTCACTAGTATTATCTATTTATAACAAAAAAAAGTTGTAAAAGAAATTATATGTAAATATTTACTTACTCAGAATGTGAAAAGATTGTCTATGTATACAACTGAAGGTTGAGACTGTTGAAGAAAATAGTAAAATTCTAAAACTTGTGAAGTTTATTTACTTAAGTAATCTCTACACCCAACGTGCAGCTCAAACACAGGGCCCCAGGATCAAGAGTTCCATGCTCTTCTGAGCCAGCCAGGTGCCCCAAATTCTAAAACTTCTGAATATAAATAACCAAGGGACACTTCTCAAAACTCATCAAATTGAACACCCAAGATTTTTGCAGTTCACTCTATGTAAATTTTACTTCAATTTTCAAAAAAGTAAAGCAAAAAATAAACCCCACTATATTTGACTTCAAATGGCATATGGAGGATAAAAGTGTCATTTTTTAATATTTTTGACCAGAGAACTATCCAATACTCTTCAGAGTTATTTTAGCTCTCATGTCTGCCTTTTCAATCACAGCAGAAAGACTTTATTTTTACTGTAGGAAAAACTGGCACAGAAATAAAGTTACTGTGTAAGAAAAAAGCACAGAAATAAAGTATCATGGCGTAAGATTTTTTTGGGAGGGGAAAAAATCCATGTTACCGAGTTTGCAGTTTTTCAGGAATTAGGTCATTTCTGTATTGTTAGATATCCTTTGTCCTTAGTCCCGTCCCTCAATATCCTTATTTAAAAAGACAAACAATAAATAATAAAATAATTCACAGCTTATTTGAAAGAATGGTTGATGACGTAAATATACAAAGAGCTCTCACAAATCAATGAGTAACTGTATTAGAAAATAAGCAATACACTGAATAGGCTTTAATAAAATATAAAAATCAGCCAAAATGTGAGAAAAACATTGAACAATAAATGTTCAATCTCATTAATAATCAAATAATTGAGAATTAAGTCAAGAAAATATCATAAATTACCATATTTTACCTACCAGTTTGGCAATGCACAATACTTAAAGAAAAAGAAAAGACACATGCATTTTTGTATACCGTTGGGATTATTAATTGGTACCCTCTTCCCAAAAGGCAATTCAGGAACACCAAATTCACCTAGTTTCTGTACTTTTTTAAATTCAAAACTTTATAAAAAATTCAAACATACAGAAAATTACAGAGAAGCATATAAGATATCCTTACCCACCACCCAGATTTAACCAATGTTAACATTTTTGTTTGCTTTTTGGGGGCGGGTTGAGGGATAGAAATAAAGATCTCACTTTGCAATGCTTCTGAATAAATGCTATCCTAAAAATAATTCCTGTGCATGTTTTATATCTATTATTTACTTATAAATTATATATCATATTCCCTCATCCCTCAACTCTGAAGATTCCATTATTTTCTGTGCCACTCTTAATGCATGATTAAGAAAATGATAACTATGAAATTATTTATTTATAAGATTTTATTTGAAAGAGAATGAGCGAGCAAACGAGAGAGCACAAGCAGGGGATGAGGAAGCAGCAGGCTCCCCGCTGAGCTGGGAGCCTGACATGGGCTGGATCCCACGTCCCTGAGATCAGAACCTAAGCTGAAGGCAGACACTTAACTGACTGAACCACCCAGGCACCCTGAAATGATACTTTAATAACACTTAGGATTCTTTTATACCAATTGTTAATACAGTTGGGTTTGGTTTTAAGCAGGTCTTGAACTCAAGATCCTAAGATGAAGAGTCCTACACTCTACCAACTGAGTCAACTGGGTGCCCTGTAACAGGTTAAGAGACTTTTTTTTTTTTTTTTTTAACAAATCTTGTCATTTCTGTTTTGCTTGCACAGTAACTTTGCTTCTGTGTTAAATCCTCTATGATCATTTGGAAGACATTTTAAACAGCATTAGACTTCACACATGGGAGTCCCAACCACAACCCAAGTGCACTCACGAAACTGAAACTGGAATCACTGTTACCAAGCAGGGGCAACTGTGCTTAGCCAACAGCGACTGCAAGATGCCACTGACCTGAGATGCTTCTCAATCGCGAAGAAATTAAAAACATGAAAGAGTGCATTTCGGAATAAATTTTGGCCATGAACGTGGTACCATGACATCCTTCTAGAAGCTGGTATTCCACTCTGCATCATGGTTTTTTTTTTTTTTTTTTATTATTATTAAGAGGGCTTGCTGCCTAAGAAGGAAAAGCCAATAGCAACTGCTGCCGCCAGAGCATGGGACCCTCAGCCCAGCCCCCCCAGCATTTTCACAAAGCACCCCAGGAAAACCTGTTTTGTACTGAAGGGTACTTACTAGTAGGTTGAGTTATACCTCCTGGGAAACACCTGCTTCAAGTCAGGAAAATGGGTCTACAGACAGTCACTTCAACGGCCCAGAAACTGATATACTTATCAGCTCAGCCTGAGACAACGCAAGTTATCGATACTCTTGCCTCAGGGCCCAAAAATTCAGTAACCAAGAAAAATACACAAAAGCAACATTTAAAAGGATCAAAACTAATGTGAAAACCACGACGAACCAAGATCGGGTTTTAAATAAAGACAGAATTGCTTTTGCGTTTGTCTCAGGCTCCAACATAGCAGGCAGGGCTCTGTCGCTGGTCCGGCTGGCTTTACAGGGACAGACGAGAGGTCAGGGACGCTGTGCGGCCACACCAGCTTCACATGTAAATGAGCAACAAGAACAGCCATTTTCATAGGCAGGACAAACAATTTTCAATACTAGGTGCCAAATGGGATGCAGGCTGCTAAGCGCAGAGTGTTGATTATTTGCTGTATTTTTCTTAAAAAGGAACGAAGTTTATGAAAGATGAAGGCAACGTGTACCTGCCAGGTAGGAGCATTTACGAAGCCAGAGTCACTAAAATGGTGTAGTATTTTACAGCGTTAACAAAAACAATAGAACAGAATGGAGAGATGAGAAATGGATGACATATGTTGGAAATTGGTGTGCAACAGGCTGGCAGGATGTTGGCACAATTAGCTAGCAGAATGCAAAAAATTAGATCCCTGACTCCGTACAGTAAACACCAGTAAATTCAAGATGGCTTAAAATTCTAATATATTCTACACTTGAGAGGTAGGATGAAGACTTGAAAACTACTGGAAGAATACATGAACTTGACATGGCAAGGATTCTTTGAACAAGAAAGACAGGAGTACAAACCATATAAGACTGATAAATAAAAAAAAGGCCCCATAAACGAAGTATTAAAAAATAAAAAAGGCTATGTTTTGCAACACATATAAACAAAGGATTAGTATCCAGACTATACATAAAAAACTACAAACAAAAAAAGTGGCAGACCAAAATAAGCAAAGGATATGAGCAATCATTTCAGAGGAAATTCAAATGGCCACGTAGAGAGGTTTGCCTCACGTGGCAACTAGATATACAAATTAAAACAAACTATTTCACAGTCACATAACCAGCAAATTTAAAGTCTGACACTATCAGCATTAACGGAGAATGTAGACAGGTAGAAAAACGGGAATTTCTGTACATTGCTAGTGGAAGTGAAAACTAGTATACCTTTAGTACAATGCATTTGCAATATTAACTTGAAGATATGCATACCTAATAACCTAGTTAATTGTATTTCTAGGCAAAACTAGAAAAAAACTAGTACACGTGCTCAAGGGACACATGCCAGGAAGCCCACTGCATCAGTTTTTTTTAGTAAAGAATTACAGATCATCTAAATATCCCTCAATGGGGAAAATGGTTACATTGTTGTACAGCCATACAAAGGAATATTATACCAGTTTTTGTTTAACCATTAGCTTGTTTTATAGAACAGGGGATGTAGAGGTAATAATGTGAGCAGATAAACTCAAACCCGAGGCTGGGAATAACATCCTTTCCTCCCCATAATACCCCTAGCCAAATTGAAACAAAATGGTTGATGTGTGGGGGAGGGGGTAATGAGATGGCTGACCCCTTGTGGTGGGTGATATCTGCCTCTTGCTGCAACTTCATTCCCCTTCCCCACCTTCTGAATAGGTAAATCTTAACTTTTGGATAGACCACAAATCAAAACCTGTAAATATTATTCATAGCTCAGCCAACATTCTTCTAAGTTTCCTTCCTTGTAACAGAGTTTACGGTTTACTTTCATTCACCAAATCACATATATACTCTCTGAGCCTAGTGATCTTTACACTTTCCAATGTCATTAAACCTTTACTCAAATCAATTCTTAGATGGAATCCCAAGAAATAACATAGAAAAAAAGCAGAACTGCTCCGGAGATTGAAAAACGGTAACCTTGTAGTTATAACATTTTGGGAGTTTGAACTACACGAAAATTCTTAAGACTATGAAGATTATTTTGGAGTATATATAATTTTGAAATGTGAACTCTTCCTGAAATGCTTTTACATTCCTAAAGAACCTGTAATTCCAGGATTAATAAAATCCAGTTACTACAACAGGATCAAAGTTCTAGAACACTGATTGCCAGTCTTACCTAAGATCAGTTTCAATAGCAAATATTAAATATTTAAAATTGCTTAGACGATGCTTACTCATAAGCAAAAATCTCATGAAAATAAACTCCACAGTCCTCTAAATCATGTCACTGTGGAATTCTGCCAAAATAAATTGCACCTCATGTCTTCAAGACTTAATGAGACAAACTCCTCTGCATAATGAGTGCACAAGTGAAAATAAGCACAAATGACCCAGGAGAGGGAAAGAAGGTATGAGACCCCTACATCAAGAGTAATTCTTGGATTGTACTGGTACTCTTCACCTCAAATACATGCCCAAGTATTTTCATTAGAAGTAGATATTATGTAAAATATTAAAGATAAAAAATAGAAAATAAATGGAAAACAGATTTGTTGTACAGATCTAATTATTCAAGAAATCACTATTGCCATTATAAACTAGGGTTATTAGTCAAGGGGAAAAAAATCCCAAAACTTTGACTCCACCCATATTTGAAAGGTATGGTGTTTTGTTTGCCCCTCTAGAGTTGTAGGTGTAAGGGACAGAAGGATAACTAACCTCCTAATACCAAGATCACGTACGCCTCATTCCTGAACTAGAAGAGCAAACCATCACTTACATTTGAACAGGAAACCATGTATTTAGTCAACAGAAGTGTCTGCCAGGTAGAATAAAACCAGGTAGAATAAAACAAAATTAGGGGCAGGAGAGAAGAGACCACAGCCAGGAAAACCAGCAAGAAGAGAACCAGCACCGATGTAGTCACGGCCTGAAAAGAAACTTATTCTTTATTAGTAGCTACCCTGGTTTACTTCTAGACCAAAAGGTAACAAACATAATCCAAAACAATGGGCAAAAATAAACACCTGCTCAGCATTTTCATTAAAGCTTACAGAAAAATTACCAAAATTGAATAGAAAAAAAAAATCTTAAAGCAATTGAATGAACATAGACAATAATGCAAAAGAAATCATCATAATGCCCACCAATTTATTCGCAAAACCAAGTAACTACGAACTGCTTTGAGATAACTTAAATTCTGGTCATAATGACTGTTACATTAGTATTTCACTGTCTTACAAATACAATGGATTTTGTGCATTGTGTTAATATGTGAAAAAAAAATCACAATATGCGATTCCTTATAATTTAGCCACCCAAAACAAACTGTGTTCTAAAATCTTTAACAAATGCTTTCCCTTACTAGTTAAACCAGATTATCTTCAAGACACAAAGGCAACTTAGAAGAGGAAATGTGAATTTGAGAAGTCACTGAAAAATGGGATCTAAATTCAAGACAAGAAAGTATGATTTGGCCAGCAAAAGAAATTCAATGGGCAAGTTCTAGTTAATTTCTGTGATTGAAGCTGAATAAAAACTCAGTTTAACTCCAGCAACATAGATCAATGCTCTGGTTTGACTGTATACTTTCCCACATCCGGAAAACACACACATTTGTCTTCTGATGATCAATTTGTTGTCTGAAAACAAAAACGCCATTCATAACATCAAAATACTTATTTCCTTATTAATGCATGGTCTCATTCAATCAAGTATTTCAGGTAGTTTAGTTTGGAATATAAACTAGTAATGCTCTAATTTCTGACTCAAATGTTGGGCTAATATTATAGAAACATCTCTCCTCAACTGATACCATCTGAAACCTGGTCATTAAAAGACTTTTTTTTTTTAAAGATTTTATTTATTTATTTGTCAGAGAGACAGGCACAGCGAGAGAGGGAACACAAGCAGGGGGAGTGAGAGAGGGAGAAGCAGGCTTCCTGTGGAGCAAGCAGCCCAATGTGGGGCTCAATCCCAGGACGCTGGGACCATGACCCGAGCTGAAGGCAGACGCTTAGCGCTTAACCACGAGCCACCCAGGCGCCCCATTAAAAGACATTTTGAAGACGGACTAGGAAAACAAAACAGAAGACCTCAGAGGGCATGACAGCACCATCTCTTTTCCCCTAGCGAGACTGATTTATTATATGGAAACTTCATCTGAGTTCTAAATTTTGCTACAGTTTCTTATGAAGACCAAGTGCCTAGTCATGTGGCTAGAGAGCCCACCAAGCACTATGAAAAGACATCAAAACCCAACTGAATGCCCCACATATGGGGAAAAAAAAACAAACCAAAACTGACTTAAGGACTTAGGGAGAATTCAGAGTTGCAATCGCTTTTAACTAAATACATTTAAAACAAAAAGCTCAAGTGTCTTAAGTAAATATTTTAATTACCAAGCCTCATAATTGGGCAAGAAAGATGAGACAGAAATTAGGAATTTTTTTTAAATGCCTCTAAGGCAACTTTACTCAACTCTGTTCAATGTTCTGAAAATTGAAAATCTAATAGAAAAACATCAACATAAAAGTCCTGACCCATTTAATGGTCATTAAAAAAAGAAAAGTCCTATCTTTATCTGGCCAACCCCATGTGACATCTCATTTGTGGCAAAATGATTTTATTTCAAATAACACCAACTCACAGTCATTGAAGACATCTTGAAAGACTGAAGTGATCTGAATATATGCAATATGAAAACCAAACTCTTTTGTTAAGCTTAACCTCAAAACAGGAGTTTCCCAAGTTGAAACCCATCATAGGAATTTTCTGACAAAATACCAAATCAAAGATTCCACCTTGTTCGTCTTCCTAAGCAGAACAGTGACCACAGTCACCATCTTCCCCCATCTGAATTTTATGTGAAATCGACATGTTAAGATTCACTTAGTAGAGCACTGTGATGTTTGGAGTCAATGAACACACGACACAGCCATCCCAACGGACAGAGCAGGAACTGTGAAAGTCTGGGGGATGCCACGGAACCTTTCCAGGAGGTCTATGAGATCAGAACTATTTCTAATACTTACTCTTTTTCAACCCACTGATGCTTGCCCTGACTGTGAAAAAGAAATAGGAGGTAAAACTGCAGGTACCTCGGTGGGAATCAACACAGACAACAACTCATTAGCTGCTACTGTATCTTCATGCTGCACTCAGAGAAAAGGAAGGGGGAAAGCCAGTTTCAGGGGACAGTGCCCTCGGCGAGGCAGTAAGAATTTTTATTACACCTCTACCCTGGAGTACGCATCTTTTTTATATCCTAAACGATGACATGCGAAGCACCTGCTTCTACAGCACGCCGGAAGTGTGATGGCTGTCGCTTCTGCTAGTGAGCTGTGCGCTGAACCAGCTGCTTCCAAGGAGCGCCATTTCTACTTGAAAGAAAGACTGACAGACTATGGTGAGTCAGCAGACATTTTCTCGAGAGTAAATGAAGTCAGCCTGTCACTCAAGGAAAATGACTGACAATATTTGGTGCAGAGACAAAAACGTCACCTTTCAAATGAAAATCAGAATTCTGAAAAATCTGTATCCATTGCCATGAGCTTGACAGTTTCCCAATACTTAAAGTATTTTTTCTGATGAGATGTGTTATATTAAGAAAAAAATTTTTAAACACTGCATAATAACATGTCAATATTCAGAAGAACCATGTAATTCAACGAACTTGTATTTTCCAAAAGATCAATCCATGATGTTACCAAATCATGCCCAAGTAGGACATCCATTCAAAACTCCCAACAAGATAGATCAGATGGGTTTTAGTGTAAGAGTACAAAGTGGACGGATAGTTTCAGACTTCACACCGCACCTAACCTTCAAGAAACTACCAGTTCCGAAGTTCTGATCAGGAATCAAATAGAATAGTCGCGATTGCCTAAAACTATTAAAATACTCTCTTCCAAATACACACATTTGTCTGAGGCCAGATTTCTTCATATACTTCCAACAAAGCGCCACATTTGCAACAAAATGAACGCACAATCAGATAGGAGAATCCAGCCCAACATTAAAGGGTCTACAAAAACGAAAACCAGCACACCTTCTCACACTAAATTTTTTAGATTTGGAAAATAATTGTTTTTCAAAAAAACAATGGTACTTATGTTACCAGGCAATGGTTTCATTTTTTAACGAATTAAAGTAGTATGTAAAATTTCTTGGCTTTCATTTCTAATGTGATAAATAACGTAAAGTAAAAACCCATAAAAGCAAAGTTCTTTGGGATCTTTAACCTTTAAAAATATAAACTGAAAAAATATATATATAAATGGGTCCTAAGACTCAAGTATTTGAAAGCAGCTAGACTAGAAAATGCAGATTAGTAAAGACTGAGTTCCATTTTTTTCTTTTGCTAATTCACACATTATTTGTATTTCAAGGGTCACTAAACCACCTGAAAAAGGTTTTTTGAAAGCAGGGGGGTTTGGAGTGAAGAGGGGGTTAATTAGTACTGTCTTATATAGTTTCATTAATTCCTCTTTGGAATTACGATTCACCTACATGGTTTTGTATGAAAAATTTCACAATAAATATCCCAACTATGTAAAATGTTTAAAAATTACATTCAAGACTGGATTTTACTTTTAAAAACATACCAAATAGTAATATGTCACGCTGTTTTTATCAATTCTTTATTTAGGTAACAAGTTGGTTATGTTCACTGCATTGTATGAAACATCACAATATCATACTGGAAAGGTACTATCAGTACAGGGTTGGATCAGAGTGGACAGTATGAACAATAAACCATTTTGCATTCTTCATTCCCTATCTTTTTACAACTCCCCGAACCCAGTAAAGGGACAGATAGCTTTTAACATCATCATGTAAAGCACTTTAACTTACAAGGCTAAAATCTAAAGAATAAATAAAATATATTGTGGCAATAATTCCTTTTAGACCAAAAATCAGGTGCACAATAAATCAAATGATCAGGAAAGCTGTCTGTATTCAAATGTGTGGCTCTCCAGAAACAGCTTCAGGAAAATGTTACAGAACATATCATGAATTCCATTTCACACAGGACCAGATGATGACTCATTTTTAACTACACACAAGGGCAATTACATCCTGCTGAAACACAATTTAAACATATAGGAAGATGTTTACAAAGCATCCACAACATGTAAACCATGTACAAATGGATACATTCATTGCTTCTCCTACCCCAATAGCTTCTTTTCGATAAATATTTTACTCTTCATGTTCAGCATTCATTGGATTTACTACATGCAAAACTCAAAAAGAATTCAAGAATTCAAGGTTATTGTAAAAATAGAATTAAAATAATAATCTTCAAGTACCTTATGTGACAGCCACTCTGTACCGTGCCCAATGTTATAAAATGAAAGGTTACTGAACCCATGAAAATATCTCTGTAATATTTCCTTAGATCTAAAATAGATAATTTTAAATGTATTTATAGTCATTTCAATGTGATATTCTGAGCTTTTAAAATAACGTAAACAATTAAAAATTATACCAAATTACACACAAAACTTGTATCTTAAAAGCTGAAAAATTAAAACTATAGAAACCCACATGTAAAACAAAATCACAATTTACATTATAAAGGCAAATCTCATCATTTAAAAAAATTTGCAGCAGTGAGATGTCAAAGCAAATTATAAATAGCCATAAATTAATCCATTTGGTTTCAAAAGATTTGCTAGTGAGAGCTGAAGGATGTAGTAGGTACATGCATAAAATTTGTAAGGGTTTATAATATTATTGCCAAATACACTTTATCTTGAAAAGCAGGCAATGTTACAATTTGGACATTATTGGAGAACCCAGTTTGGTAATACAGGTAAAATTAGAAAAAAAATTAAATAACAATTAATAATAAATATATGTCCTATAGTAAATTGCTCAAAGGAAATTTCAAGCCACAGAGCTGCAAAAGGCTTCCAACTTGGTGAACTGAGAAAGAAACATCCCATACAATTCTTTACTCTTACATGCTTATATGTTGTGTGTCTTGTCTAAAAAACAAAAAAACAAAAACAAAAACATAATGTATCTTCAGAGTACGGCTAACTATATTCCCATGCACCTCAGGCAGAGTTTGTTATTTGTGGTGAAATAACTCCGTTGGTTCCTAGGGCCCAAAGTTCAAATACAGATGTAACCAGTATGCCTGAGGTCGGCAAAAAATACTGTAGAACAGGCAATGCTACAAGTGGCAATTATTAGAAAACACAAATATGAACAAATGATGGGAAATGCTAATGATTTTCTGCTCATATCACAAAACGGTGGGAATCCACAAGAATATTTTTCCCTTGTATTGAAGAAAATTGTGATTAAAAGTTTTTTTTTCCCCCAATTTTCAGAATCAAAAGCATTTTAGAAGGTTTATAAGGCTACCATGGGTCTTCTAGATCTCCAGCACCCTACAGGAAGAGAAAAGGAAGAATATTATTATTATTTACCTCTACCACTGCCAGGCTGGATTGAATTTCAAAAGAAAACAAAATCAGATGAACAAATTACCTTCCTTTCTCTGTATGAAAAGGCACTTTTACAGAGAGGTGTGGGTAGCGTATACTGTGTGTATACACATGGATCTATCTAATACAGATAGGTAAGTGGTTGGGGTTTTTTTCCTTCCCTCTCCACCATTGCCTTCCTCTTTCTCAAATCACTTAAAAATATTCTGGCATTGGAAAAATAGATCAAAAACATCAGCTACATCCGAAGATCCAAAGTTTCAACTTAAGGCACCGGAAGCAAGTTTAGATACATGATAAATAAAAACATGACAAAGAAAAGTTATATGTTCTACTTTCACAAAATTCTTGTTTTAAGAAATACTTTCCCATGTGACTGATAGCCACCTGCATCTTAAAAACCTATCTTAACAAAAGCAAAATTCGTGTCTGCCACTATTTAAAATACCCTGTAATTCTTGCATTTCTTAGTATCTGATGAAAGCAAAGAGGACAGTCTCACATTCTTTAAAACGCTCATCATGACAACTCAGACATGTCTATGTGTGTCCATACTGGCCAAAAATTAATATTCTGTATCACAAAAAGGGGATAAGAAACAGAATGGATTTGAGTAAGCAAGACTTCTCAAAATGTTTTCTTTTCATCAATGACAAAAGCCAAGCCAAAAGTTCTCTAAATTTTCTAACAGTACAAAAGAATTTCTACGAGGTATTTTTCCAATATACCAAGCCTGATTATTTAAAAATTTTTTTAATTTAAAAATAAGTACAACATGCATAGATTATTCCATATCACATGCTTTATTTGGACTTGAACACTTATAATTTCATTCTAAACACTTGGTTGACATACATTTTGATGTATGTAGTTAGGCTATACAGAATATACAAACCAAAGCTGCATCAATAATACATAGGTTTTTCAAAAATTAGGTTTCAATAAAGAATACAGAGAAAGGAAAAACAACCACACATCCAACAGCTCAGAACGTCTAAAAATAAAACTACAGAGATGTAAAATATAAACAAGTCAAAGAACACACAAATTATCATCCTTGGGGGGAAAAAAAATTACAGGCCAGAATATGCCATTCTTTGAAGAACTAAAATCGCTAAAGAAAACACAAATTTATTACAAAGCTAACTATGAGTGTACTGATATGTAAAATAATGTGAAGCAGTAGAATTCTACAATTACAAGCTTTTCCACAATATAATGTCATCTTGCTTATCAGTAAGTAATCTCTAATCCTATCTAGTATGAAGTTAACTACTGATCTGAATAACTAGTAGCCTCATTTCTGGCATACAATATGAAATGACATATAATTTTATTGAATTCAAAGTACTATAAATAGCCCATTTTAAACTATCTGATAAAGGTGTATGCAAAGGCCTTCTTAAAAAAAAACAAGGCTATATGAGTGTAATAAAACTAGTTTACCAAGATTCAAATAACAAAACAGTTCTATAAATGCATACATTATACTTCCTAAGTAAAAACCAGCAAATCAAAAGATCACAAAAATATTACCACGAAGTCAAGTCATATTTGTTCACCACTCATCTTTGTCCCTGCATCTTCATTATAGCTGTCTAATTCAGCAAGAGCACTGTTTGATTCAGTACGGCTTGCCTGCATTGTCACTGGGCTTCCAGCATCACTGTTCGAAGAAGTAGCTGTGGCCGCTGGGTCAGCAGGGCTTTCTTCTCCCTCTACTTTAGCTAGCCTGTAACTAGTCAGCATCTCCTCCAGAAGTTGTCGGTAGTTTCCCCTATGATTAATTCTCATTTGCCTGAGAGCTTCCACCAATTTTCCCTGTGATCCACTTTCCTCTGCTTCCTCGGAGGCCTTTTTTTAAGATTCAAGACCCCAGTGTCAGTAGACAAACTAGGATATCACATGTATTTCATAACATCATCACAGCAAAACACTCATTTCTCTACCACGAGTCAGAGAGTCTAAGCATGAGAACATTCATTAAATAAGTATCAAGTCTTACTTGTGTCAATAAAATTTCCACTTGAAATATCAAGTTAATTTCAGCAAATTACCATGAGCTAGTTTACATCTTATTCACACTGGCGTTTGAAGCTTCCTCTGAAATTTACTCGGCTATTAGAATTCAACAGCAACACAAGCATTTCCTAAAACTGACTTGCTTAACAGAAAAAAACAGTAATTGGCTAGAATGATTTAGTACAAAAGGAAATTAGTGTTTAAAGCAATAGGAGAGGACAGAAAAGCAGGCCATTAGAACATTAGTTTCTTCATCACTGCTGCTAAATAATAGGTAAGGAGAGGAGGTACAAAATGTTAAACTATATAAATTTCGACTGCATTTTCGGGAAATTCTAATGCTGTTGTGGGTGAAAATTTAATTTCCTCTTTGATCTTACGTATTTTAATAAAAACATTTCTAGATCAAAATAAACTATTTTAAATCTAATAATAAGATATGAACAGGAAACTCACTCCTTCTATGTTTTATTAAATTTTGGAAAACTTGTAGGTTTCTACAACAGCAGCTACTTAACCTTGTTAGCAGGACAAGCTCTAACATGGAAGGTGATCACAGTTAAGAGTTAAGCTGATGGTCTAAATGCAAGACAACCTTACACTGTGTGCCTCCTGATGTGATGAATTAGGGATGCAGAACCACGTCCTATGTTCTCGCCTAAAAATGTTTAATATAAATCTAATAAAGTGAATTCCCAATTTACAGGAAAACAGGGAATAGAGGATCGCATTAAAGGACACCACAAGAAAACAATCATATGATCCAGAATGTAGGACATCCTGTTCAAAGTTGGCTCAGAGTCTTCTTTCTCAGTGGCAAGGGGAAAAAAAAAAGTGGGGGCTTATTACAGACATTATTAATATGCTTGACTGGTAACAGCCTGAGACCATCTTTCAAAATAACTATTATCACAGACACGCTAGAGACAAGTGGGAAAATCGGGACTTGATACTAGATGATAATCTTAATTTTCATTGGTATGATTAATAGTATTATGGTCATGCAGAAAGACGTCCTCACTTTTTTTCTCCTTTCTCAAGTAAACTCTACACCCAACGTGGGGCTTGAACTCATGACCCCAGGATCAGGAGTCGCACACTTTACCAACTGAGCCAGCCAGGCGCCCTGAAATGTTCTCATTTTTAAGAGCGGCATGCCAAAATGATGCCTGCAATTTGCTGTCAAAAGGTTCAGTGGAAAAAAAAGGGAAAAAAAAAGTAGTGTACACACACACACACACACACACACACACACAGCAAAGACGGTAAAATGTAAACTGTTGAATCTAGGGAGAAGGTGGATCATTTCAATTTTGCTAGCTATTTGGAAGTCTTCATAAAAATGGTGGGAAAATAAAACTCAAAAAAGAGGTTACTGATACAGATGATCTGACAGAAACTCTTAACCATCTCTGGAGACTGTTACCCTACAGTTCGGCAACAAAGACACAAAGAGAACACAGATATAACCACATAAAACATGGCAATGTTATGAGGAAAATGAGAACATCTGAACGCTTTAGGGAGGAAAAAAAAAGTGCCCTTATGGCAAAAAGCAAGATATGACACTGTCTGTAGATATGTTTTATGTGTATGCATAGGTCTATGTATCCACTGGTTTTAGGATATTTTTTTTTAAAGACTTATTTATTTATTTATTTGACAGACAGAGATCACAAGTAGGCAGAGAGGCAGACAGAGAGAGAGGGGGAAGCAGGCTCCCCGCCGAGCTGAGAGCCTGATGCGGGGCACGATCCCAGGACCCTGGGATCACGACCTGAGCCGAAGGCAGAGGCTTTAACCTGCTGAGCCACTCAAGCACCCCAGGATATTGTTTTTTTAAGATTTTATTTATTTGACAGAGAGACAGAGGTCACAAGTAGGCAGAGAGGCAGGCAGAGGGGTTGGGGGGAAGCAGGCTCTCTGATGCGGGGCTCGATCCCAGGACCCTGAGATCATGACCTGAGCTGAAGACAGAGGCTTTAACCTACTGAGCCACCCAGGCACCCTGGTTTTAGGATATTATCCATAAAATGTCTGTGGGGAAAGGAAATATAGCCATATACAATTAATCATAATGGGCAGTGAAGTTACATTTATTTTGAGTTCTCCAATTTTCTACCTCATGTATACTAATTGTAAAATGACTTCTCTTTCATTTTAAAAAATTTTAAAGTATGGATTATGTATTTATTTAAAGTTTTATTTATTTATTTATTTGACAGAGAGAGCAAGAGCAAGCACATGTAGGGGGAGCAGTGGGCAGAGGGAGAAGCAGCAGCAGGCTCCTTACTGAGCAGGGAGCCTGATGAGGTGCTCGATCCCAGGACCCTGGGATCATTACCTGAGCCGAAGGCAGATGCTTAACAACTGAGCCACCCTGGCGCCCCAAGTTTTTATTTATTTAAGTAATCTTCACACCCAACGTGGGGCTCAAACTCAAACTCACAAATGCTCTTCTGACTGAGCCAGCCAGGTGCACCAAATAACTTTTTTTTTTTTTTTTTTACAAATTTTTGCAAAATTTGTCATATTGGGAGAACATAATAAAAGGCACTGTTAAGATTTTTCTTACTTTTTCTCCCTTACCTCTCCTTCTGTGCTAAATAAACATGTTTCTCCAAATAAAGTTTCTCATTTGTATCTATTCAGGAAAGGTTAAGATTGAGCAACAAAGTGAATGCTCTGCTAATCATAAACCTTATTCATCTTTAATCAGGTTTTCCAAACGGCAATTTTCTACTTGATGGTATATCACAAAAGACTTTTAACAGATGGCATAAAGACTCCTCCACCTCACATCCTGCCCCCAAAAAACTCAAACCGACAACTCCCTTTTTATTAAAAAATACTTCTAAGGACACTGAAACAATTCTGAAGTGATTATCAACCCTCATTTAATACCAGGATTGCCTGTGGAGCTTAGAAGATTAAACAGATACAAAATGGGGCACCTGGGCTGCTCAGTCTGTCAAGCATCTGGCTCTTGATCTGGGCTCAGGTCATGATCTTAGGGTCATGAGATCGAGCCCCATAATGGGGTTCTTTGCTAAATGGGGAATCTGCTTGTCCCTCTCCCTCTCCTCCTCCCCCTGCTCACACTCTTTCTCCCTCTCTCTCCGAAATAAATAAATGAATAAAACCTTTAAAAAAATCATATAGGTACTAAAAGTTCTATCATTCTATACTCAGATGCATTGGGTTGGAGTGAGTTTTTTAAAGCCTGATAGTAGAACCTCCAATACAGGTTCTACTTACTTGAACTTATTGATAAAAAGGTTGTGATTTGGTTGTATTTCAATTTTGGTGGCTTCTAAAGATAAAGCGCCACTCACTCTCTGACACTTATTATTACAGTAAGCATCTATGCTTCTGTGAATTTTGTAGTAGTGATAGTTGGGGAGGAGTAGTTGCTTTAAAAAAAAAAACAACAAACTTTTAATTAAAACCAAACCTGTAAATCAAACTGGGATAAATTTACAATGGCTGGCATCACAGAGCCACTGAACTGAAAAGAACTTAACCTCATGACCACATTTAAAAGTCATTTTATCTCAAAGCAAATTACATTTCCCTATTGTGATGGGTAAAAGATGGATGGGTGAGACCTCCTCCCTAGCCATTTCACTTGACTCTTCAAAATACTGTTCTACTGCTCTCTTATGGATTTTCATTAGTATCAAAAAAGGAACCACTGTTCAGCTGCATTTTTTGTTTTCACCTGAACTCCTGTATACGCCACATCATGTTTACACATCTATTACAGCAATTAATTCCACCTTGCTACTGTTCATAAGTCTTTCCAATTAGACTGTAAACTCTTTAAGATAAACAGAACTTCACATTCCTTTCTGTATCCTCCCTACCCCCTTAGGGAAGGAAAATTAATGTTTGTGCTTAGAACTTGGTGGACATGATCTCATTTAATCCTCACAGGTATCCTACATAATAGGTACCACAACCCTAATTTTTGTAAGTGAAGAAATTTATAGGCTCAGAGAGATTTAAGTTGTCAGGGTGACAATGCTAGTAGTGAGTGACACAGCTCCAATTTCTGTACTGGTGTAATTAACATTAATATCCCTCTGAATGTTCTTCTGAATACATTATGGTAAGTAACATAGTAAGCGCCCCACATAAACAGACACTTACTAAAGAAATAGTGCTTAAAATTATTGAAGTGGACCACAAATTATTTCATATTCAAATCTACAATGTATTTCCTTGATAAAGACTAATGAAACTAAAAGACAAAAAAGTCATATTAGATTGGATCGTTAAAACTATTCTGCAGGGCGCCTGGGTGGCTCAGTGTGTTAAGCCGCTGCCTTCTGCTCAGGTCATGATCTCAGGTTCCTGGGATCGAGTCCCGAATCGGGCTCTCTGCTCAGCAGGGAGCCTGCTTCCCTCTCTCTCTCTCTCTGCCTGCCTCTGTGTCTATTTGTGATCTCTCTCTGTCAAATAAATAAATAAAATCTTTAAAAAAAAAAAAACAAACTATTCTGCAAAATAAACTGAAGGCAATTATGGAGATGAGTATATGAAACTTTTCCCTCTGTTTCAATTTTCAAGGTGTCACTGTCAGTTTAAAAGAATCAAATCTCTCATGAAAATACTGCTTTATCCCAAATAATACATAGGAATAGAGATCAATCAGACAGCAAACAGAAGGGGAAAATAAATTAAGAACATTTAAAAGATAAATTTAGCTAATATTTACATGCAGCATGTTTTAATGCAGTTGCCATAAGCAAAACGCTTCAAATAATTAACAATGGAGAAACTCGTAAAGAATGCTAATATAAATATTTACAGTGTTTTTTGTGGCATCCTATCTTCTGCTTGTTAGCTTAAAGTAATTTTTAGAGCTGAAAATCCTCAAATAATGTGTTCATGAGATACAATTAACAGTGACCAAGGAAGAATCTAATTAGCTGTTATTTGCTAGGTTCACATAACATTTAGTGAATTTGAAATAATTTTAAAAAGTCATTTAGCGGGTCAAGACCACATAGCTAAGAGAAGTGGTAGGCTATACCATCCCTAAAAATAGACTAAAGTTTAGTATATTTTCAAACAGTATTGATTGTCTCCATAAAAATGGAGAAGCTCTGACAAGTGAAAAAGAAACAGTTTACCAAAAAAACCTAGTATTCACATAGTCCTGAAACTGTAACAGAAAAATGTAAAAGTAGCTATGTTTGTAACTGATCTATTTGAAATTAACGAAATAAAAAGACTGTATATAAAACTTAATGTGAAAAGGGAATACGGAGACTCTCTATGGCTTTTGTCCTCTCTTTCCTCCCTTCTTAAAAATCCAAATGCCTTAAAAAGATTTTGGATTAAGATAAAAATGTGTATTATCTAAATGAAAAACAACTGATTAAAAAAAACTGGACTTGACTGCTTAGTTTCAAAAACTTTATGAAATACTCCTCATCAAAACCAGAATATCTTAACACTATTAAAGAGATTCACGAAAGAATAGGAAATGACATTTCGCAGATAGAGAGGTGGGGTATAGACATACATGTAATCTCTAAATAACTTAGGCAATATTAGAAAGGTGTAAAGAGAACAGTTTTTGGAGTTCCCCTGACTTAGATTAAAATTCTGGTTGTACAATTTGTTTAGCTTTGCAACCTACGCAAACGACTTCCTCTCACTGACTCTTAGTCCTACCTATAAAAATGAGGGTGTTGAGGACATCACCTATGACTTTATAATCCAACAGCTGGTAACTATGAGTCCCCCTTTACCCTTGAAATCAGCAACATATATGGCTACCTGATTAGCAGTATATTTTTAAAGATCAGAATCTAAATCAGTGAAACAGTTTTGGGTGGGTTTTTGGCGGGGGTGGGTTGGTTTGGTTTGGTTTCGTACTCTTTACACCTAACATGGGGCTTGAACTCACAACCCCTAGATCAAGAGCTGCATGCTCTACCGACAAAACCAGCTAAGTGCTCCCAACCTGGCACTTTAGAAGTAAAGGGCTGTGACCTCAGAGCCTTGCGAAATGTAAGAACATCTTAGAGCAAAATGCAGTTTTATTTTTTCTGGTCCTGTAGGTGATTATTCTCTTGGCGTCACAGACTCCTTGGGAGGAACTGATGAAAACCACACACATACTATACTTTGTGTTAAAAACTGCGTACGTCCACAAACACATTTTCAAAACCTTTCTGGGGATTCACAAACCACCTAAGTATCCTAGCTAGACTCTTTTTCCAAAGATTTTAACAGTTGGGAAAATGTCAATATTGCCTGCATTAAGAAGTCTGAACGTACTCCAAAAGGCTGAAAAAACAAATGTGGTTGGTAAACAACTTCAGAAGACTCCCCTAAATAGTGAGCTTTCTGAATTATACTTTGGATGTGTTAGTTTCTGACTTATAGGGGCACCTGGGTGGCTCAGCTGGTTAAGCATCTTGTTCTTATCTCAGGTCATAATCCCAGGGTTGTGGGATCGAGCCGCGTGTGGGGTACCATGCTGAGCATTGAGGCTGCCTGGGATTCTCTCTCTTTCCCTCTTCCTTCGACCCCCCCCAATCCTGCATGCACGCTCGCTCTTTCTCTCTAAAATAAAATAAATAAATAAATAATTTTTTTTAAAAAGGCACATTATAAAAACAAATTTTGGCTTATATTCCACTTGGCTTTTTGAAATACGTTATCCAAAAGATTTTCTTTCAATGTAAGAAAAGTAAATGAATCCCTTTATCTAATGGTATCACCTACAGGCATTCACAGCAGGATAATTCTATCTCTGACATAAAGCAGACATTTTAGGAATCTAAATACATCTTGGATTAACTCTAGCATTCTTTTTTCTTTTTTTTAAAAACTGTACAAAAATTTTATTTTTGTTATTTAAAAAATCTCCAACTGTCAGCTCTGCCACTGCACTTCCTGGTCACGTCTTCCACAACACGGCACTGATCTAAGCCGAGAAACATGTTCAGAACACATTCGAGCCTAATGCACTGTCATAGAAGCACAAGATAAAAGCTAAGAATTCAATTAAATACCTATAATTACTTCATTTTTTTCTGCTTCTTTGTGTTTTAGAGTACATTTCTACTAGTGCACATTTAGTATATTTCTGCTTCTACTACGGGAATTCAAATTTTTTCTAAGGTTGTGATTATTCTGAAAGGCTAAAATAGTATTTCCCCACATAGTAGTATGAGCTGCAATAAGTTTGTGCAGTAAATTGGGAAGTTTGATCTTGGCAATTATTTCACTAGTTGACTGCCAGCGTCTCTTTAATCTAACACTGCACATGTTTCTAACAGATTAAAACACCACAGATACTCCTCTGAGTCTACTATCCTTCTGCTCCAAACATACAGTGGCTCCTCACTATCAAATGTAAAGTTCAAAAGGCCTCTCCAATCTCTCCAAAAATACTTCCTGCATCCTAAATTCTTATTTCTCGCCATAGCAGTTCTCTCCCTGCTCCAGACAAAATGAGGTCCTTTCTTTAAAGATAACTCCTACTTTGTTCCTGCCTCTCCCATCCACTTGAGCTATCATCCTCCTCATTTCATTTCTGTCACTCTGATAATTCTTCCCATCTCTTTTCTCTGAAACTTGGACCTTCCCAGCAATCACTGTGCAATTCACAAGGCAATTAATCACATCCTGTCTTTTATTATTTCTTTCTAACTTGTGTGTTTATCCCTCCATGGCAAGATGCACTGATGGTAGGGATGGGACCATGCCTGATGCTCTTCTACAGGATCTCGTCCCTACGTCAATTCACAACATGTGGCAGCCTGTCTGTGTTTGATCTGCTGAGGTTACCAGAAAGCTTGTATAGAAAGGTAGTAAGTATGCATCTCCTTAACTAACAGAATCATGTAATAATCCTATCCAAGGCCAGCATTTTTATCCTGAGCATTCCTCTTCTGTTTCATGACTCTGTTGTTTATTTATTCACTGTTTAGAGAGCTACTGTGTATAATATTTTTATATTTTTTAAAAAGTTTAAAACATTAACCTAAACATTAATTTAGGGGTGTGAAATAATTTTTAAAATTGTATCTGGAGTAAGAGCAGTCAACTTTCTTAAGGGACCTTGAAGAGATTTGGCAAGGCATAATGAGAATTTTTCAGGATTACACACCAGGATTATATTTCCAAGCACATGAGGAAACATGGGCACTTAAATGGTAATGGTTAGTAATGATCAATAACTACCATCTGAGGGCTTTTTTCTTCTAACCATGATTCTGGATGCTGTGTGGAACCTAGGATCAGTCTCCCTTCACTCCACACCAGCCAACTACCATGGGCTTTTCAATTGTGTCAACAATTTGTCCTTGTTTGCCTGATTTAGGGTTCTCTCTAAATGTAACACATGACTTATCTTTACTTTTAAATGAATTTTCACAGCTTTAGGTACAAGTCTTAATACTTTGAGGGACCGGACACAAAAGAAAGACTCAGAACCACTGCTCGAGACTAAGACATAAAGCCTCCTATTAGCAATATACAGTATTACTTTTATTCTACTCACTGAAACGTATAAATTGCAAATTTTTTCTTTTTTTGCAAGCATACTTTTATTGCTGAGAATAAAGAAATGCTAGGATATTGCTGTGCAACTTGCAAAATGGCTCAACTGAGAGGATACCTCATTTCTACCAGTGGTTGATGTCTCTCTTAAGACCTGCCCCCAAGGAGCTGGAGATTTGGAGATTGAGTCTATTTCTTCTCAGTGAGTTTAATTACTAACTTTGGCTCCCTTCAATCTTTCAAACATGTATGTTAAAAATTAAGTTATTCATTTATAGATGTCCAAAACCTTCAAAACCCTATAAGGAAATACTTATTTGAATTACTGACCCTGAAATGTAGGGAAATTAAAAATTAAAAAAAGAAGGCACTGTTTTGTCTCCTGGTAGAAGTACTAAGAAAAAAAAAAAAGAGGTGCAGCTGATAGCTCACTGGTATTTCCAAGGAAGGTAAAGGGATAGAGTTTTGCTCTGAGGAAGCACAGCAGGTTACAACAAAAAATGGTTATCTCAGTTCAAGACAAAATACCTACAAGTGGCAACGTTAAGGTTAAGAAAGAAATTACCCTCAGGTATTCGACTGAGCACAGAGTGGGCACTGAAAGGTCTTTAATAGCCCATTTCTCTATCATTAAGTGCTAGTGATGGTAGCAGGCTGCTGAAGGAGAAAAGGAGATGTTCAAAAGCATGTTCTTCACCTCAAAATTAAGATTTAAGGGAGAAGCAGAAGGAAAGGCAGACGTACAGGGGGAAAGTAAGTACAGCCCAACAAAAAGGTACTTGATGCCCATTAAGTGACAACAAACTTAACTACAAAACAGAACTGTATCTCTACCGCCATTTCTAGACAGTTCCTTAAACTGACTCCTTAACATGAAACATACTAATAGCTATAGATTTCATTATGTGAATGTATTATAACTAGTATTCACATCATAAAATTATTTTAAGTGCTTAAGAAATAAAACTTACCCCATCACTTTCTCGATGTGGATTCAGCCTACTATAAACAGCTTCAATAACATTGCGCCTGAAATAAATTATGCATTAGTTTTATTAAATTACATACAATTACCAAGCTTCTGAGTATTTAAAATACTTTATCCTCAAAAATTAACTGTCATGCTAAATGTTTGCCAAGAACATAGTTTCTACATTTCACTTAGAATTTGATTCAGCACAAGCCATTTGTTCTCATTTATAAAGGAAAGAAGGGCCTTCACCTTTAAATCACATAATAAATTATTCCCTTCAAAAAAAAAATCCCTTTGGATGAAATTTTAAAGTTCTTCTCTACTATAAGAACCATCAACTCATCTCATCTTTTGATAATTGATATACTTCTTCTCTAAAATTACTTAATTACTAATTATAAAGGAACTCAAAATTAGTTCTTTTTGTTCTACTTACTTGCCAGCGAGACCTCCCCCAGGAGGCAAATTTGGGATATTTTCTGCAGACAAGATGCGCATGACATGGGCAAGATCAGGCATTCCTTCCTCACCAGACTTCTCCATAATTTCTGCAGGTTTTTAAAAAGAATTCCTCAATTAATGTGTTTACTCAAGATTCAGAGACAGGGGGACGCCTGGGTGGCTCAGTTGGTTAAGCAGCTGCCTTCGGCTCAGGTCATGATCCCAGAGTCCTGGGATCGAGTCCCACATCGGGATCCTTGTTCTGTGGGGAGCCTGCTTCTCCCTCTGCCTCTGCCTACCACTCTGTCTGCCTATGCTCGCTCGCTCTCTCTCTCTCTGACAAATAAATAAATAAAATCTTTAAAAAAAAAAAAAAGATTCAGAGACAGGGCAACTATTCGGTAGTTATCAATTTTATTTATTTATTTTTTAATTTAAGCTCAAGTTAGTTAATATATAGTGTATTATTAGTTTCTCTAGTATCAGTTTTAAAATGTAAAAAAAGCAAACATTACCTTACTATCACACAAGGAATAAAAGTAATATAAAAAGTTATCTGCAGGGGCGCCTGGGTGGCTCAGGTCATGATCCCAGGGTCGGGATGGAGCTCCGCATCAGGCTCTCTGCTCAGCAGGGAGCCTGCTTCCCAACCCCCTCCCCCCCACCCCACCCCACCTGCCTCTCTGCCTACTTGTGATCTCTGTCAAATTAAAAAAAAAATCTTAAAAAAAAAGTTATCTGCATACATAAAAGCAAAAACTGGAAGAAATGAAATGTTCAACAACACGGGAAGAGTTAAGAAATTTTTGGTATAGCCACTAAGTGAAATGGTTTGTCGTCACTAAAAGTGATCCTTGTGAACACAGGACAGCTACATGGAAAAACACTCTGACCTAATTTTATACAAGAATTAATACAAAAGTTGGGGCGCCTGGGTGGCTCAGTGGGTTGAGGCCTCTGCCTTCAGCTCGGGTCATGATCCCGGGGTCCTGGGATCGAGCCCCACATCGGGCTCTCTGCTCAGCGGGTAGCCTGCTTCCTCCTCTCTCTCTGCCTGCCTCTCTGCCTATTTGTGATCTCTGTCTGTTAAATAAATAAATAAAATCTTTAAAAAAAAAAAAAAAAAGAATAATACAAAAGTTAAAAAGTTATTAATACTGTAATTACCAAAAAAAGTGACAGATGAGTAATGACTATATGGAGGAGAAAAATCAGGAATTGTTTCATAAGGTTATTCATATTTAATTGAAAATTAGTTGATACATAGTATTAGTTCCAGGTATACAACACAGTGATTCAATAATCATACACACGACAAAATGTTCTTTACAGTTTAAGTGTAGTCACCATAAGATGTTACTACAGTATTACTGACTGTATTGCCGATCCTGGACTTTTCAGCCCTATGACCTCTTTGATAACTCAAGTTTGTACCTCCTATTTCTCCTCACCTAGTTCACCTATCCTTCCTTTGGCAACCATTGGTTTGTTCTCCTCACACCAATAAGTCTATTTCTGCTTTGTTTTTTAAATTCCACATGGAAGTGAAACACTGTCTTATTTCACTTTGATCCTGAAGTAGTTATGTTCCACAACAATTTAAAATTAAAAAGGTGGGGCATCTGGGTGGCTCAGTTCATTGAGCATCTGCCTTCAGCTCTGGTCATGATCTCAGAGTTCCAGGACTGAACCCCACATCAGGCTCCCTGCTTCTGCCTCTCCCTCTCCCTCACCCCCTCTGCTTGCTTTCTCTCTCTCATAAATAATATCGTTTAAAAAAAAAATTGGGCATCTGGGTGGCTCAGTCGTTGGGCGTCTGCCTTCAGCTCGGGTCATGATCCCAGGGTCCTGGGAATGAGCCCCGCATCTAGCTCCCTGATCAGCAGGAAGCCGGCTTCTCCCTCTCCCACTCTCCCTGCTTGTGTTCCCTCTCTCACTGTGTTTCTCTCTGTCAAATAAATAAAATCTTATAAAAAATAAATAAAAATTAAAATAAATAAATAAAATAAAAAAGGAAAATAATCACAGAACTCGCTAAGGCTTAGAACAAAACATTTACACACTCTATCTGTATTTACAATTTATGGAAAATACACCTTCAGAGCATGATTATTAAGACATAAACTCCACAAAAATCAGAGAATGCCAACTTAAGACAACATAAAAGCAGTGTCCTCAGCTGCCACTATGCCTCACGAGGCCCTCACCGTCACCATAACCTCCCTCACCACTCCCATTCGACTCTGCCCAACTCCCCTATCTCCAAAGGGTCTAACAGAAGCCTTCACCTACTTCTAGATCTTCACATGTGCTCTTCCTTTGACTTGAAACACTTTTTACGCATTCCAACCAACCCATGTTGTATATTCATCCTTCAGGTTTCAACTTCACACGTTGCTTTCTCAAATTCTTCTCCAACCCAAGCCTGAAGTTGTGTACTAGTGCTACATACATCTTTCCACTTTCCACTGCAGATGTTCACTGTATCACAGACTGCAAGCTTCTTGAGGCATGACTGTCATTTTTCAGCCTTATACTTGTATCTCTAGAGTACAGGATTTCTCAGCTTTGGCACTCATTCTGGACTAGTGACTTTTGGGGGCGGCAGGTGGAGGCTGTTCTGTGTACTCCAAAATACTAATAAGAAACATCCCTGGCCTCTATCAGGCTAGTGACACCCTCTCAGGACACCAAATATGTCTGCAGACATTGCTACAGCCAAAGAGAGAGAAAAGGAATGAGTGTGTATGTTATTGAAAGTGGAGAGAGGAGTCAAATGAGTTGTAAGGTAAACAAATGGGGAATCTAGGTAAAAGGTTCTACATTGTATATGGGAGCTCTCTATATTATTTCAACTCTTCTTCAAGCTTAAAATTACTGCAAAATAGAAAGTTAAAAAAACAAGTACAGTTGATTCTTCAATGACTCAGGTTTCAACTGTGTGAGTCCACTTATATGTGAGTTTTTTTTGTAAATATATTTTCTCTTCATGATTTTCTTAATAACATTTACTTTTCTCTGGCTTTCTTTCTTTTTAAAAAATTTTATTTATTCATTTGAGAGAGATAGAGCACAAGCGGGGTGGGGGGGGCAGAGGGAGAAGCAGCAGCAGACTCCCTGCTGATCAGGAAGCCCAACATGGGGCAACATGGGTCTCAACATGGGGCAACACAGGGCTTGATCCTGGGACTCTGGGATCATGACCCGAGCCAAAGGCAGATTGCTCAACCAACTGAGCCACCCAGGCGCCCCTACTGTCTGGCTTACTTTATTGTAAAAATACAGCACATCATGGGGCGCTTGGGTGGCTCAGTGGGTTAAGCCTCTGCCTTCGGCTCAGGTCATGATCTCAGGGTCCTGGGATTGAGCCCTGCATGGGGCTCTCTGCTTGGCAGGGAGCCTGTTTCCCCTTCTCTATCTGCCTGCCTCTCTGCCTACTTGTGATCTCTCTGTCAAATAAATAAATAAAATCTTAAAAAAAAAAAATACAGCACATCATATATAGAACATACAAAATATGTGTTAATTGACTGTTTAAGACTTTCAGTCAACAGTAGACTATTGTAATTAAGTTCGGGGGGATTGAAAACGTATATACATTTCCAACTGAGGGGCGAGTGGGAGAGGAAGGCAGAAATAGTGGGTGTGTTTGCACCCCCATCCCTGATGCTGGTCAAGGGTCAATGTAAAACCAATACTCTTTCATGACATCAAATGCTGACTCTTATCAGTAAGATAAGAACATATGGTATAATGAATTCCTATGATTAACTTGGGAGGAATTAAGTGTTAGTGGAATTACAGCACTCGATGTTCATCATAAGCCCCAAGGCAAATTTCACTGGACTCTTCACTCCTAAAAGCATAATCAGCAAAAGGAGAAATAAAATGGCAAGCTTTAACAGACTATTTTCAGATGTTTCTCTTTGATGGTATAATAGACATATTTGTCTTCTCCCTGACAAAAAATTCCCACACATTGGTCCAAGATGTGATAGTAAATCTCAGGCAGACAGATGCTTATTTTTTAAAGCCTTGTGTTGAAATACTTTTTCCTAACCCTAAAAGAACTATTTGATAAACAAGGGAGAATACTTTTCCTTTCCTTCTAAAACGGGAGGGGGAGGGGGGAGATCACCTTTCTTACTTACCTTCAACCCGTGATTCCAAGTGCTTATCCAGCTCTGAATCTTTTCTCACTGCTTCATCTGAGACCTTGGGAGCATTTGAAAAGCAAACTAGTACAATACTCATGTTATCTCGACTTCCCTGTATTTTAAAGAAAAAAGAAAGAAAGAATTGTATTTCCATAGTCCAGCAACTTTCTACTATTTAATTCAAAACAGTTAATTACATTAAGCAATTATAGTTTATTTAAATGACCAGAAGGTACACACTCAACACAATCATTTCCATTCCAAAGAACTATCTGAAGTATTCCCTGAAGAAATAAGATCTCTAGATAAGGACAGATCTATAATTACTTTATGACTTTTAATTCTGTGAACCTATTCTTACCCACCAGTACTCCACAACCTAAGAAATGAAGGTATCTTCATATGTACTACATCTTCTAAACTCTGTTTCCCACTCAAACTGCATATTCCCAGAGTGGCTTCTGCCCAGAAACATGCTCCCAAACAAGTGTGCACATTTTCACCTAGCTAATTAATCTGCACCAGAGCAATGCTAACAAAATTCTATTGACTTTGACATAGCTGAAAATTACTGATCATTAGGATACCCAAAACACTATACTGAACAATTACAAGCAGAGAAGAAAACAGACTGTAAACTGTTCTGAGGATAAAGCAGCAAACAATGGAAGGTAACTGGATGGCTGAGATACTGTAGTCAGATATAATAACTTTCAGAGAACAGACACTAGATTTTGTTTTTGTTTTTTAAAGATTTTCTTTTTTCATCTATATATCTGATACAGAGAGATACAGAGGGAGAGCATGAGCAGGGAGAGAGGCAGAGGAAAAGGGAAAAGTAGACTACCCGCTGAGCTGGGGAGCCCAACGTGGGGCTCAGGGCTCGATCCCAGGATCATGATCTGAGCCAAAGGCAGACGCTTAACCAACAGAGCCACCGAGGCACCCCAAGAAAGAAGTCACAAATCGTATCAGTCTGCAGAGGGGAACCAAAACTGCTAACTTAGGGACAAATTTTACTGTTGCCCTGGTAATCATACTACCATAGACAAATCATCTATATTGTAAAAAGTAGCATTATTACCATGAGATTATGAGAAATAAATTCTAAAATTTCTTGTACCTTTTCCTGTAGGTATACATATTACTTTAACTGAGTTTCTTAGAACAGTAACTTACAACACTGATTTTTTCAACCCAACCCCCCTAAAAATACTAAGTCAATGGAGGTGGTAGGCAACTTTGATGGTGCAGTTTGCCAACCCAAGTGAAAAAAGCCAAGATCATACCCATTTCTAGTCTTTTCAATCATTATGGCCAGAATCTAGGCAGGCATGGTCTGGTTCAGACTTGCCACCTTTTTGGAACCCACATGGACGCAAAGGCCTTGAAAAACTCTTGCCACCACCTCCTAAAATTCAATGTAGCAAAGCTTGAAGACAGTGGAGGTCAGGCCTTAAGAAGGCTTCAAAAAGAATAACTCTTTCCAGAGAGTGGGAAAAAATATCACGAGTATATAAAACCAGATTCTCCATAACTGAAAAAAAAAAAAAAAATCAGGATTTCCAAAAAAATCAGGACTGGCCCAAACTAATTTTATTCTTTAATGAAATCCACCAAGACTTTCACAATGACTTCATATTGGAAAATATGCACTGGATGTATGAATACATACAGATATCCACACAAACACTATGGTTCCAAATAGCATCTCTGCCCCCCCAAAAAGGTCAATACATTTTACAGGAATCATGATTGACCATGTAAGTTCAGATCAGGCAAAAGCTTTATACCATAGATATTAAAATTACACACACACACACACACAATTTCCATTAGGTTCTTATGTTATAAAAGTTATATCTTATCAATTGGGAAATTAACTGAAATACAGTTTCAGGAAGTTTAAATATCAAAAGATAAAGTAAATAATTTACATTTACACCTCAGCTATGTGTGATTCCAATGATGTTTCTTCTATTTCTACATAAAGACAATTTTCAGGGGTGCCTGCGTGGCCAGACAGCTGAGCAACTGACTCGGGTTCAGCTCAAACCCAACCACTGCTCCCAAGCTCTGCACTCAGCCCAGCGCCTCCTTAAGATTCTCTGTCCTTCTCCCTCTGCCCCTCCGCCACCATCTCTCACTCGAAAATAAATCAATCTTTAAAAAAAAAAACAAAACAAAACCCAGGGTGCTACAGTGTACCCAAAGAAATATTAAAAACGAGGGAAAACAGATTGGTATTCCATGTCTACAGACACCCTGCAAACCAGTGTGTAGTAGTTCACAGTGTTAACATCTGATAACACTATATTCCTCTCAATGACATCCTATCTTTCCAAAGCCAGGGTTTTGAGAGTTGCTATGATAAAAAGCAAGTCCCAGGGGCGCCTGGGTGGCTCAGTGGGTTAAAGCCTCTGCCTTCAGCTAGGGTCATGATCCCAGGGTCCTGGGACTGAGCCCCACATTGGGCTTTCTGCTCAGCGGGGAGCCTGCTTCTCCTTCTCTCTCTCTGCCTGCTTCTCTGCCTACTCGTGATCTCTGTCAAATAAATAAAATCTTAAAAAAAAAAAAAAAAGCAAGTCCCATAAAAAAATCAACGTAATACAGGAAATGAGGGTGGCGTGCCCAACGATTCCAAGATTTGAGAAGCTGTGCAGTAACCAACACAGTACCCATATCTCATTAGTATGTAGTCCTTTTCTTATTTTTTTAAATTTGTTTATTTATTTTAGAGAGAAAGAAAGAGAAGGTGAGGGGGAGTGGTACGGGGTGGCAAGGAGTAGAGAAGGGGAAGAGCGAGGAGGAGAAAGAGAATCTCAAGGAGACTCCCCACTGAGTGCAAAGCCCCATGCTGTCTCCCTCCCACTCCCACGACAGATCCCACCACTGTGAGATCATGACCTGAACCGAAACCAAGAGTCAGACACTCAACCAAGTGAGCCACCCAGGGGTGTCCCTGTAACCACAGTTTCTTAAAGAATGAAATAAAAGATTTTTTCAATGTATATGTATTATTTTGTTAAGACATATATAGACTCCTTAAGTTTGGCTCTAACTATATAATATTTGTATCGGCTAAGTATTAATATGGCTAAGTAGAATTGCAAAAAAAATTGAGATAGTTGGGTACCATGGGACCAAGAAAGCTTGAGAATTACTACACTATAGACTATACTTTTACATTCAGTCCTTCCTTTTCAAAATACCCAACCACACTCCACTCTAATACTATCTGTGTCTACTTTTGCATCATTCAGAATTATGTTTTCTGAAAACTATAATGGAAAAACTCCTGAGTTTAGAGCTAAGCAATTTTGGGGGGCATATGGGTACATTTTCCATGCTGTATTACTAATCTGGAATGGTGCTGCCTTTGGAAAATAAGCCAAAAAGACACAAAGGCCCTGAAAATCTTCTGCCACCACCTCCTAAAACTCAACGTAGCAAAGATTGAAGACAGTGGAGGTCTTGACTCTTGGTTTCAGCTCAGGTCGTGAGCTAAAATTTCCCCTCAATTTTATCCAACTATCAGGTACTATCTTATGTTTTAAAATAAATAAGCTTCTGGGCGCCTGGGTGGATCAGTGGGTTAAGCCTCTGCCTTCAGCTCAGGTCATGATCCCAGGGTCCTGGGATCGAGTTCCGCATCGGGCTCTCTGCTCAGCCAGGAGCCTGCTTCCCTCTCTCCCTCTCTCTCTGCCTGCCTCTGCCTACTTGTGATCTCTCTGTGTCAAAGAAATAAATAAAATCTTAAAAAAAAAAAAATTCAATATTCTTAAAAAAAAAAAAAGAATACATCTTTTAAAAAAATATGACTTAACAGCTATCTTTTAATGTCAAAACTTTATTTCCTTACTTGCAAGTTGGAAACGGATTTTTATTTCATTCATCTCAGGTCACTAGGAGGACAAATGAGTGTTATTTATAAGTTATGAAAGGCTATGCAAACAGCAGTTACGTGGCTTATGCAACCTGAAATTAGCGTAAATACCATGAATGCTACTACTAGCATTGGCGATGAAATGGGAAAACTGCTTTCTTAGGGGCTATTTTCTCCTAGAGTTAAGTATCTCAAGAGAGTAACGCCTCACTAGAGTCATCCAACACTTACTGCTTCATATTGCTAAGCAGCAATCCTGAAAAAGATTATCATTAGCCATAATAACGCTACCTTTTATAGTTGTGAAAATTAAATGTATTAAGACATGTGTGAACTGCTTAGAACAGCATTTGGCTGTACATAGAAAGCAGCAATTTACTGATGCTATTGTGATTATGACGATTATCACAATCTCCCCAGATTTCATGAGTTAACATATAAAACCTCTTATAAACTATCAGGGCATGACAAGTGTTAGAAAATATTGACACATCATTTAAATCTATTATCAGGGAAACTTCTACTGAAAAATCGGATCTACTCTCTCTCAGTTTGAAGTCGCTAGCACCTCCTGAGCAGTCGCCAAGCACTGAGCTAAAATGCTTTCCATGGATCTTAAAATTTTGTATTCAGTCTTGTAGACAAAGTTCAAAGCAATCATACCCTATTTTAATCATATTGTTTTGTAACAATGCTAACAGTCAGTTAGTTTTACACTACAAACAAGTGACAAATGATGGAGTTAGAAAAACAGAAATGGGTAAGAAGTTTAATATTTAATTCCGAAAGTAACACAGAAAGATTCAAAATATTCATAGGGCTGTTCTGTTTCAACACAAAAGTTAACTAAGCTTCTCAAAATTGACTTCAATTTGGGGCGCCTGAGTGGCTCCATCGGTTAAGCGTCCAACTCCTGATTTCAGCTCAAGTCCTGATCTCAGGTGGTGAGAGGGAGCCCTCCCCCTCTCCCCCACCCCGTGCTCAGCAGGGAATCTGCTTGAGTCTCCTCCTGTCCCTCTGCCCCCACACACTCCAGCAAACCTCTCACTCTCTCTAATTAAACAGTAACAACTGACTTCAATTTGAATGCAGCTTCATTCAAAGAAACCATAGTGGCCAACTTCCACTAAAATTGAATGAATCATGTGTTCCTCCAACCTTTTGTCCCTATTACTGTCATTTATCATTTCCGAGATTCCAGGAATCCAGGATATTTAATACCACCAACAGGAATATTTAATCGCAGATTAAAGCTGTCAAGCAAAGATCCACCACCAGAATCAGTTCAACCCCATTCAGAAGGGTGGAGCCAAATTTCCTGAAAGCTAATAATATCCTTTCAATGGAAGGGAGAGGCAGTTTATCCACAATACAAACTTCTTTTTTTACTCCAAATTACAGACCTAATAGATTTTGGCTATTCCCTTCAGAACTACAGGACATTCTTTCAACAAAATTCCATACAACATGACAAATGATTTAGACTGATACCTACAGACATGGAGATCTCTCTACAACATACTGGTGAGGAAAAAAGCATACTGTAGAATAACAAGCATAATGATCTCCTTTTTATACAAATATACAAACTCACGGGCAGGCAAAAAAGAATAGAAAGATATATACCACACAATGAGCACAGCCTAATTCAAGTGAGTGGCAGATTTTTGAATGTTTCTTTATAACTTCTAAAATTACCTGGAATTGTTTTAATAGTTAAGTATATAGTTATTTTATAATCAGGGGAAATGCTGTCTTCATCTGCTAGGCAGGTGAAAAAACATCTGCTTGCTTTTGTCTCAAAAAAGCTGCAGGTCAGAATCTCTCCATGTAGAGTCCAAGGAGAGGACATTTTAGAGCCTATTCAATCACTGACAACCATCGATACTTTCATACTTAACCTATCCAGTTAAGTTAAAAAAAAAAACAAACCATATATAGTACACTTAAGGAACAAAACAACAACAGAAAAGCTACAGGAACCATCATTTAAAATCCTTCAGAAAAAACGCTGCCAAATGGAAACACCATTTCTCTATTTGAAGCTGTCTCTTCCCATTCTACAAAAAAGAAGTAGACACTTCACCAAAACCTGGGTATTTCCAGACTCAAGAGATCCTTCATTAGAAACTTTTTGGCCGTGTCTGTATCTCCAAAGCAACTTAAAACATGGTGGGGAGACAGAACAGTTCTAATCTAGACAGAATAAGTAAGTCAGAACCTTTATTTCATATAACCAAAGGTTAGTTTTGCCTCAGTTATCTTTTCGATCAGAGCCATATACTACTCACATATTCTAGGCACTGGTCAGTTAACTCAAATTTTGACTGACTGCTGTATAGGCCCTGTCAAAAACCCACCTGAAACTAAATATTTTAAAGACATTCAAGGGAATTGCTGAATATGTTAGTCTGCATTTGCTTTCCCTATCACTATATGAAGTTAAGATTCACAGAACGTTACAAAACTAAATTAAATGTTACAGATTCACAGGAATTCATCACAGCATTATGTCTTATACTACTCTTTGGTTTTTATTTAAGATTTTATTTATTTATTACTCTTTGGTTTTTAATCAGTAATGACAAAAAAACATCTATATGAAAAGAACTCTGGTATCTTCTACCAAAGTTAAGGTATGCTCTACCATGTCATGTATCATTTATACAGAGCCACATGTAAATCCATTTTTTATTTTATTGCTAGGAAAGAACTTCTTTTACTAAATGATAAGAAATACACAATTCATACTTCTACTTCAGTTTTCATCTTAGCTGCTAGGAGGCTCAGATCTAAATTACAAAACTTGACTTAGCCTAGGTCTCTGGTGTGTCTTCCAATATTATACATAGCTTTTGATCTTTTGTATGTTTACTTCAGAAGTGTACCATAAACACAGTTCATCAAACTGCTTCAAAATCTGGCATAAGACCTCTACTGGCAATACTGAGAATTTAAATCAAAAGGCACAATTCTACATAGATGTCTCAGCCACAGCAACAAGCCATAAAGTAGTACTTAAATGACAACAAATGCCAAAAGGTTATTAAACTTAATTTTCAACCTAGAAGGTTGAGGCAAACGAGGATACTTCCCCTCCCCCCACCTTGCAAAAATAATATGTAGTGAAGAAAATGATTCAAAAACATACAGGTTTTCCCTAATGAAAAGTTTTTAAAATTTAAGTTTGGTTCATTTTACTTACCGTGCCTTTTCAAAATTAACAGGGTATTTTAACTGTAACAAAAAGACTTACATACCTTATGTAAACAAGTGTCCACTACCCAATTGCACACATTTTCCAGGTCATCAGATACCTCAAGCCTAGATTTAACAAATTCACAGAGCTCCTCATTACTCATAACATCCCAGATCCCATCACAAGCCAAGATGATAAATTCATCCTCTTCTGCTCTTAAAATTTCATAAACCTCAGGCTCTGGAGAAACAAGTTGTTCTGTTGGGCCCTTGCCATCAACACATTTGTAATCATAGTCCCCCAAAGCACGAGACACTGCTAATGAACCATTAACACGCTGTATCATTACGCTGCCTCCTGCATTCTGGATTCGCTCCTTCTCCCTTGGATTGCAAGGTTTGTGATCCTGGGTGGAAAAGCAGACTTGTCCATTCCTATACAGAACAGCACGTGAATCACCACAGTTGATAAAGTAGATATGCTTGGGTGAGATCAGGACCCCCACTGCAGTTGAACCGCTTCTGTCCATTCCATTTCTGAGGTCTGAAAAGTTACGCATGTATTCATCGATTTTCAAAAAGCCAGTTCTGATGCCATTCTTGACATTTTCCACGGAGGGCTCAAGAGCGGATCCTGATTTTGCAGCTGCCCTGAAGTCTTCGTTATTAGTGATATGTTCTAATAAATGTGTTGAGCAGTAATTTGCTACTCGAGATCCAGCATGACCATCATAAACTGCAAAAAATGACCAGTCTTCCAAGCCGTGAGGAATGCCTACAACAGCTGTGTGTGCGTCTTCCATTTCCACTCTCCATCCTTGCATGCTGCTCAGGCCGTAACGTAAACCATTTCCAGCACCATGAGCATTATGTTTCTCAGTTTTGGGTTTGTCCAAAAATGCACCCATGTTTAATAAGGAATCTGAAAGAAAACAAAAAGCAGCCAGGGTTATATGCTGAAATCTGTCAGAGAATTATCTATAATATTCCATCTGTTCTCTAGTAACTCCTATCTCAAGTGTGTTTTTCAGTATTCTCTGAATTTACTGGAACAACAAAAAAGAAACCAAGAAAATTTCCCCATACATCCTTATTCTAGAACAGTGGTTTCTCAATCCTGCCACATTAGAATCATCGGGCCAATTAAATCAGAATCTCTAGGGGTGAGACCCAGATATCGGTATTTTTTTAAAAGCCTCTCTGGTGACTTAGATGTACAGTAAGTTGAAAACCACTGTTCCAGGAAAGGGAAACTAAGAAACACAACCTGATTTAAGTTTTCTTAAATACTCAACTTATTTTTTATTTTTTTAAAGCTTTTATTTACTTATTTATTTGTCAGAGAGAGAGAGGGAGAACACAAGCAGGCAGAGCAGCAGGCAGAGGCAGAGAGAGAAGCAGACTCCCCGCTGAGCAAGGGACTCGATGTGGGACTCGATCCCAGGACCCAGGGATCATGACCTGAGCTAAAGACAGCGGCTTAACCAACTGAGTCACCCAGACGTCCCTTAAATACTCAATTTATAAGAGAACTCTGGGGTTCAATATAGAAGACTGATCCATGAGAATATTCAGAATGGTGTGGCATCTTTTCTAACATACTGAAGTAATTTAGTATATTTCAGGAAGATTTCCAAAAGCATGGATTTGTAAGATATTTTCCCTCAATGATCCTGACTACCCCAAAACTTAATTTTTTTTTTTTTTTTTTAGATTTTATTTATCTATTTGACAGACAGAGATCACAAGCAGGCAGAGAGGCAGGCAGAGAGAGAGGCAGAAGCAGGCTCCCTGCTAAGCAGAGAGCCCGCTGCGGGGCTCGATCCCAGGACCCTGAGATCATGACCCAAGCTGAAGGCAGAGGCTTAACCCACTGATCTACCCAGGTGCCCCCAAAACTTAATTTAAACATCAAATCTCCATTCTCAAACATTTGATTTTAATCAAAGCTTTACCACATATCAAATTGAAAGCTATTATTTGGATTCTGTTAGAACAATGTAACCTCAGGGATGTGCTACAGAATATACTTAACACGCTGGTGGGTTTTATAATCCACAAAGTAGCATTAGGACAACTTTTACGCGGTGCTGACAGAGACTTACAATCCACACACAGGACTGTAACGTATGACGAGGCATCCCTCTCCCTCCTGACGTCACTGTTGTTTTAGAATAAAGCTTTCCCAATTTCAAATGACTTGGTCTAGAGTGCTGGTTCTCCAAATAAGCATGCAGATGCCCCGGTAGTTTCCCACCTACAATCCTGGACCTGATACTAGCTGTGTGACCTTGAGTAAGATTCTTAGTCACTTGTAGCTCAAATTCCTTCTGTGGATTAATTAGCCACTTTTACCTTCTCTCCTCTGTCAAATGGGGGTCACAACAATAGTACCCACACAGAGTTGCAATGAAGAATGAGTTGACGTAATGTGCTTAGCACAGTACTTGAAACAATAAAATCATAAAATGTTTGTTGTTACTTGCTCAAAATGTAGATTCCAAAAAAAAAGATTTTTTTCCCCCAGTATATCTTGGATGGGGGACCTTCAAAAGAGCATGCTGGCAACTGAAAAAAATCACATTTTGAGAGACACTAATCTAGATCAACGGACTTTCATTTGGATCTAGTTATCTTTGTGAGTTACCTTTTCCAGCTATGACCATTATTAACTATATATATATATATATATATATATATATACACACACATATATATATAGTAAAATCCTGATGAACCACCATGTATATATTTATAAATTATAGCAAATCTCTAATTTTTCATGAGTTATATATACTGTATATTACATATAAATATTAAAAGGAATTCTGAAAGTTTTCCAAAATACATAAAATTACTTTTCATTCAAATATAACACAAAATAGCAATGTTATAGAATACGTTTATTTTTTTAAAGATTTTATTTATTTATTTATTTATGAGAGAGAGAGAGAGAGAGAGAGAGCGCGA
The DNA here is from genome assembly GCF_010015895.1 of Lontra canadensis. Taxonomy (NCBI): domain Eukaryota; kingdom Metazoa; phylum Chordata; class Mammalia; order Carnivora; family Mustelidae; genus Lontra; species Lontra canadensis. The sequence goes on along the minus strand of NW_022631055.1, from coordinate 11,631,004 downwards.
GCGCGAGAGAGAGCACGAGCACACAAGCAGGGAGAGCAGCAGGCAGAGGGAGAAGCAGACTCCCCGCCAAGCAGGGAGCCTGATGTAGGACTTGATCCCATGACCCTAGGATCATGACCTGAGCTGAATGCAGACACTTAACTGACTGAGGCACCCAGGGGCCCCAGGAGTCACACACTCTTCTGAGGGAGTTAGTCAGGGGCCCCTGTTGTTTTTTGTTATTGTTTTTTTAGTGATCTCTATCCCAAGTGTGGGACTTGAACCCACAACCCCAAGAACAAGAGCTGCATGCTCAACCAACTGAGCCAACCAGGCACCCCCTCAAACCACTTTTCATTTCAATCTGTCAATTAAAAAAAAAAAGTGTTGTCCTTTTCATCACCTTGATGCTCTAATTAAGGTGCCACTGTTTTACATTTCAACAAATAGGCTGAAAATCACCAGAATTTCTCATTTCAAAGATTAAAACAATAGTTCAGAAATTCCTATTTCCAAATTTGTTTTTAAGTGAAGAATAAATAGAGAAGGAAGAAAGGGTATTCAGTAGAACACTACAGGGAACATTAAGAATGAAAAGGAGGGGCGCCAAAGTGGCTCGGTGGGTTAAGCCGCTGCCTTCGGCTCAGGTCGTGATCTCAGGGTCGTGGGATCGAGTCCCACGTCGGGCTCTCTGCTCGGCGGGGAGCCTGCTTCCAACTCTATCTCTGCCTGCCTCTCTGTCTACTTGTGATCTCTCTGTGTCAAATAAATAAATAAAATTAAATTAAAAAAAAAAAAAAAAAGAATGAAAAGGAACCTGGAAGGGCAGCTTTGGAAAACCATCCAATGAGTACCCCCCACAACACACACTCTCCTGAATACTGTGGAAGTTACACCAAGAACAGCTGCTGCTTTCACTGCTAGGATTCCTACCTGCTGTCTGGTTCTTTCTAAAGTTGCTTGCTCAAGATTCAAAGTCCAGGAAATTAGTATCTGACTGAGCTCAGGTCACCAGCACACCTAACAGGCTTTATCAGGGACTACATTCTTTCGCAAATAGGTCATTTTTTAAAAAAGATTTTATTTTATTTATTTAAGTATGCTCCACAACCAGCGCAGAGCCGGAACATGTGGTCTGAACTCATGACCCTGAGATCAAGAGTCAGATGCTTGGGCGTCTGGGTGGCTCAGTGGGTTAAGCCTCTGCCTTCAGCTCAGGTCATGACCTCAGAGTTCTGGGATGGAACCCTGGGATCGCATAGGGCTCTGCTCAGCAGGGAGCCTGCTTCCCCTCTCTTTCTCTCTCTCTGCCTGTTTCTCTGCCTACTATGTAACCTCTGTCAAATAAACAAATAAAATCTTAAAAAAAAAAAAAAAGTCAGAAGCTTAACCCTGAGCCACCCAAGTGCACCTCAAGATTTTATTTTTAAATAATGTCTACACTCAATATGAGGTTCGAACTTAAAACCCTGAGATCAAGAATTGCATGCTGTGGGGCATCTGGATGGCTCAATCATTAAGCGGCTGCCTTTGGCTCAGGTCATGATCCCAGGGTCCTGGCATCGAGCCATGAGTTAGTTCCACATCAAGGCTCCCTGCTCGGTGGGAAGCCTGCTTGTTCTCCCTTTCCCACTCTCCCTACTTGTGTTCCACTCTCTCGCTGCGTGTGTCTTTCTCTCTCTCTCTCTCTCTCTCTGTTACATACATACATACATACATACATACATACATACATAAATATTGCATGCTGTAACTGAATGAGCCAGCCAGGGTGCCCCACAGATTGGCCATTTTTAAGTCCCAAACTGGTATTTTAAAATTGGGGTTGTCCCTTAATGATTTATTTTTATTAAGTTTTACTTATTTATTTTTAAGTAATCTCATACCCAATGTGGGGTTCAAACTCAACTCTAACATCAAAAGTCAAACACTCTTCTGAGCCAGCCAGGTGCCCCTGATTTAATTTTTTTAAACATGAAATATCACACATATGAGAGATTACATAACATATACATATAGCTAAAAAGTAAAAAAATGAACACCTATGTACCCATCATAAAATTTAAGAAGTATAACATTATCAAGACCACTGAAGCATCTTATTATCCTGAATTTTATCATCAGTATCCCTTGTAGTTTTTAACCACTTGAGGCACAGTTTTCTATTTTTTACATTATACATTGTACTCTAGTATTTTGGGAGTTTTTGGCTCACCACTATACTTCTGAGATTCATCCACATTGACGCAGAGCTGTAGTTCTCTATGCCACTATATGTTCATGTATAATTTTTATCCATCCCACTATCAATGAATATTTGAGTTGTTTTTCATTTTTTAATATTATAAAACAGTGAACCATCTTGTGAACCATCTTGATGCCCATGAAGTTTTCCTAAAAGACATGCCAAAATTCCCCAGTACTTAAAGTATGCAAATTTGACAGGTACTATACATGATCTTTTTTTCCAACAAAGATCACGTGACAGGGGCGCCTGGGTGGCTCAGTCAGTTAAGCGTCTGACTTCAGCTCAGGTCATGATCTCAGAGCCCTGTTGTGTTGAGCCCCATTAGGTTCGAGGCTCAGCAGGGCATCTGCTTGTTCTGCTCTGTCTCTGCCTCTCTCCCCACTCATGCTCATGTGCGCACACTCAAATAAATAAACTCTTTTGGAAAAAAAATCACAAAACAAACCATCACCTTTCCAAAGGTTTAGTTCCCAAATGCTCATTTGCTAACACTACTTTCTTTAAAATAGTTACCTTCTTGATAAGTAACCTTTATCTTGAATGGGAAGATTGTGTGTGTGTGTGTGTCTGTATTTTCTTTTATCTAAAAATATCTACATACTGCTGTGGAATTAGCAACTTCTATTTTAAGTTGTATTTTTCTTCAAAAGCAAAGAACTTTGCTATGAGATAATCAGCAAACTTCTATGCAATAAAATGTATTTCCTGGTCACTTCTCATATAGGCACTGTAGAAACTACTTTTTTTTTTTTTTAAAGAATTATTTAGGGGCGCCTGGGTGGCTCAGTTGGTTAAAGCCTCTGGCTCAGGTCATGATCCCAGGGTTCTGGCATGGAGCCGTGCATTGGGCTCTCTACTCAGCGGGGAGCCTGCTTCCTCCTCTCTCTCTCTCCGCCTGCTTGTGATCTCTGTCAAATAAACAAAAAAAAACAAAAAAAAAAAAAATTATTTATTTGAGGGGCGCCTGGGTGGCTCAGTGGGTTAAAGCCTCTGCCTTCGGCTCAGGTCATGGTCCCAGGGTCCTGGAATCGAGTCCTGAATTGGCTCTCTGCTCAGCGGGGAGCCTGCTTCCCCCTCTCTCTGTCTCTGCCTGCCTCTCTGCCTACTTGTGATCTGTCAAATAAATAAACAGAATCTTTAAAAAAAAAAAAATTATTTATTCGAGAGTGTGCACGCCGCCAGCAAGGAGTGGGCGCGGGGGGGCGGGGGGTGTCGGAGAATCCGACGCAGACTCAGTGCTGAGCCGGAGTGCAAGGCGGGGTTTAATCCCACCATCCTGAGATCACAACCGGCGCCAAAATCAAGACTTCAATACAACCAACTGAGCCACCCAAGTGCTCCCAAAACTAACTATATTTTATTTTATTTTATTTTATTTATTTATTTGACAGACAGAGATCACAAGTAGGCAGAGAGGCAGGCAGAGAGAGAGGAGGAAGCAGGCTCCCCACTAAGCAGGGAGCCCGACGTGGGGCTTGATCCCAGGACCCTGGGACCATGACCTGAGCCGAAGGCAGAGGCTCAGTGGGTTAAAACCTCTGCCTTCGGGGGCACCTGGGTGGCTCAGTGGGTTAAAAACTCTGCCTTCCGCTCAGGTCATGATCTCAGAGTCCTGGGATCGAGCCCCACGTCGGGCTCCCTGCTTAGTGGGGAGCCTGCTTCCTCCTCTCTCTCTGCCTGCCTCTCTGCCTACTTGTGATCTCTGTCTGTCAAATAAATAAATAAAAAATCTTAAAAAAAAACAAAACAAACAAAAAAAAAACTCTGCCTTCGGCTCAGGTCATGATCCCAGCATCACTGGATGGAGCCCCACATCAGGATCTCTGCTCTGCAGGGAGCCTGCTTCCCCCTCTCTCTGTCTCTGCCTGTCTCTCTGCCTACTTATGATCGCTATCTGTCAAATAAATAAATAAAAGCTTTTTTAAAATTAAAAAATGAAAAACTAAAGTTAGAGGTCTTGTTTTTATAAAATTAACTACACTGATATGCTAACAGCTCTTTATAAACTCCTGGTTCAATTTCTTTGCTGCAATAATTAACCTATGAATGATGCAGTCAATGATTTTTACCTTAAGTGACTATGATTTTCTTCCATAAAAGGTTGTCTTTATTAAAAAGTCATTCACTGCTAAAAATATATATTTGCCTAGCATCTCTTTGCTTTTGCTATTCACCCCCCAACAACAGTCATTATTACTGAAACACAAGTTAGTAAACACTAAGGAGAAAGTATGTTACAACATCTATAGTTTATTAAAATAAAATCAATTGTAAAGCAAATTGTCCACAATGTGTAATTATTCTGATACTGACTTCACACCTGCACTGTATACTATGCATGTTTCAAAGGCATGTGATGACAAAGAAATGCATTTTAGCTTTTTGCCATACATTCCATGTTATTTCTGTCACTTTGACCATGAGAGAAAAAGCAAGTGTTCCTCCAGTGATATGATTATCTTCTACTGTTCAACAAGAAACCCCAAAGGGCCTTGTAAACATTTATAATTTAGTGCAGTTTTGTACTCTACTGATGGATTTATCAAACATCTCTGAAAAAAAAAAATTCATATAAAGTTTTTTATACTCAGAATGCTTAATTTTTAAATGCCTTGCTAACTTGTTACAATTTCATGCTATCGTTTAGTTACATGTCAAGCAACACTGTACATTCAAAGAAGGCAAAGTTCCAATACAGATCCATGTATCAAACAGTCTTCTTCAACAATCCCGGATTTTTTTGCATTTGATATTTCAGATCTGATTATATCATAGTTTTTACCCCAGAATGAGAGTTTATACTGGAATTAGGAGTTTTAACATTTTTTATGTGTATGCCTGTGTGTACTTATAGCTAAAATCAATCTAATTTTTTATAGGAATTTTTTACTGTCTCTTGCTCATTTTTTGAAGCAGCTTCATTAAAACCTGATCATATGAAAATCAACATAATTACATATAAACCTCACTGTGATACCACTGACAACAAATGCAAGTGAGGAAGTGAAAATTCTACCCTTCCCTTCCCTAGGATCTCCCACCAGCACATCTGACCTACTAACAGTGTGAAGCCAGTGCCAATCACTGTATTAAGTGCAATTTGCCTTTCTGCCTTATGAAAGACAATAAATAGAAGTTCTAATTTTTAAAAACTTAATACTAATGGCTTATTCTGCAAACCCACATTTAGAGATCAGTGATGTATACAACTCTGTGGGCCACAGTCTTTTTGCAAGATTGAGAATGTATGCACAGTAGCATTATCTAAAGACTGAACATATCTATATCTTTTTCCACTGCCTTCTTTGAGGAAAATACATTAATGAAACCACAGCAGCATATTATATAATAATTGTACTCTGAAGTAAGAATCTGACAAGTGATACTTTAAAAGGGGTTCTCATACCTGGAAGACCGGGGACTCCTTGTTGTCTTTTTATTTACCCTAAGTAACTTGCTTAAATCACTTTAAGTAACCACATTTTTATTTTTAATTTTTACTATGATTTTTTTTAGGTAAACTCCAAGCCCAACGTGAGGCTCAAACTCACAACACAGAGATCAAGTGTCACATGCTCCATTGACTGGACCAGCCAGGTCCCCAAGTAATCACATTTTTAAAATCACTTAAATGGTTTCACATGTGTTTACATATTATATAGCATTCAATGCTGGGATGAACCTACAATTTCTCATTTACAATTAGTGCATAAAATACGGCAATAAATTATTCAAACTTTTAATGTATCTGCCAAAAGAATACTTCAGCTTCATTCAATTAATTTAAAATTATAAATAATACAGTAAGTACTCATTCAAATATTTTCTTTCCCCCTCCCCCCTTTCTTTTTTCTTTTTTAAGTAAACTACCCCCAATTCGGGGCTTAAACACAACCCCAAGACCAAGAGTTCCATGTTCTAACAAATGAGCCAGCCAGGTGCCCCTCATTCAAGCATTTTCTGAGTACCTACTGCATGCCAGGCACCATATCAGATACTAGGAATAAATTGTTCCCTTCTTAAAACAACTCCTCGTCTGGTGGAAGATAAAAACCAGTACACAGATTATGAAGGCACACTGTGATACAGGGTACAATGGGATAAATACAGGTATGCCAACAGGAGCTGTAAAAGATAGCCTCATGCACTTAAAAATTTTCCAGAGGTTGGGGAACCTGGGTGGCTCAGTGGGTTAAGCCTCTGCCTTCGGCTCAGGTTATGATAGGGATCGAGCCCCGCATCGGGCTCTCTGCTTACTGGGTAGTCTGCTTCCCCCTCTCTCTCTGCCTGCTGCTCTGCCTACTTGTGATCTCTCTCTCTCTGTCTGTCAAATAAATAAATAAAATCCTTTAAAAAAAAAGAAGTTAAAAAAAAAATTTCCAGAAGCACCTGGCTGGCTCGGTCAGTGGAGCATGTGACTCTTGATCTCAGGGATATAAGTTTGAGCCCCGTGCTGGGAGTAGAGATTTCTAAAAAATAAAATCGTAAAAAACAAAAACAGAAAAGCTTTTTTTCTAAAGGAAGAAGCCTAAGCTGAGACTTACATGATGGAAAGGGGAGACGGAATTAGCCAGCATATACAAAAGCCAAAAGAAGAGTAAGAGCACAATTAATTTGGTATAGCTGGTGTGTGTTTGTGTGTGAGCACATACATGGGCATTTCAAGGGGAAAAGCAGAAGCACTGAAATCCCAAGAATAAAATTTTCACTGAAATGTCCATTATCTACTTATCTCAGAATCATGTATTTAAGAACTCAATAAATGTGCCATCCTTTTCTTGCCTCAGAAGGTAGTAAACCCATCTGACAATTGCACTTTTCACTGAGAAGACAAATCTGGAGGAATGTTCTAGAGGTCCTCAAATTTAGATGAGTTATCTATAGTTTACATTCTTCTGTAGAATAAGTCTCCACATAAAAAAGTCTGATACCTTTGAGTTTGCTTACAAACCGGCTCTAAAAGGGAATAAAGGGTGAGAGGTGGGCAACTTTTACATATAACAAGTCAAATTTCAGGGAAGAGACTTGAAGGGCTATTCAAATACACTGAAATCTTAACACGATGTTCATGTTCATGTAACATGTAACATGTAACATGATGTTCATGTAACATGCAAATACAGATAGTGAAGAGGATACTCACACAACTCATCACCAGATAATTAAAAGAGTTCCAAAGCTGAATTCCAGGTTCCCTTTTTTCCTAAATCCTCCAATTCATTCATAATCATCTCTACTCCATCCAATGAATCCATAAAGACAGAGGCTTTCTTCTCCCCTTCCCCCTGAACATGTCTAGGGACTAGAACTTCATCTAAAGAACTGCATTCGTAGCTGCTGGAGAAGAAAAAAGGCTAGTCTCTGATAATAAAACACCCAAGATTCAATGGACTAAATTTACTACTATTTCTAAAAGCATTAAACGTCGTGCAGTTAGCTAACAATTATTTTGATGACAAACTCTCTAGCAAACAAGAAAAATTATCTGAAGCATTGTTCTTTAAAAATTCCTTTGATTTTGAAGTTCTATGTCTTTTGCCTTAGTTGACAGACTGGGGAGGATTTGTTCCCATCAATCTTACTCCAAGAGGGACACATGTACTTCAAAGCTGCCCTCAGTTTACCATCAAGCCCAAGTACATTTCGCATTTATAAACAAAACTGAAAGCACAGTAGGAATCACTTAATAACAGGTCATCAGAGAACAGAACTTCATTTTTTCAAATAACAAGTAACTTGTAAAACTGAAGGAAAAAACAAGTACTGCACCAACATTTGTAATAACAGATTCTAATAAAGCCTCAATTCAAAAGCAGGACTATTCTATCATAATTTGGACACTACATTATTTTAAAATCGTGCCTTCCCCCCTCCCTGCCTTAACTGTCCTTGCCTATGCAAAGTTACATTCTTCCAGAAATGTCAGATTTGAGTCTTACCTTTTCCAGAAATCCTTTCTCCACGATACTCTATTGAACTCCATTAATAGTTACTTCTTTCCCATCCATTTAGTACATGCTACTTTGCATAATTAATGGTCCCTCTGTGTATACCTCCTACCTCCCAAAATAGTACGTTTATTTATTTTCCTGCCAAAACAAGTACTGGAATAAATGTTAGAGGACTATTTTTAAAGATTAGTTTGAAAGAAGTGGTTTAACAAAGCAACACTTCCATTCCCAATAAGTGATAAATAATACGTTATACAGCCTTTACCATAAGGCCATATCCTTCCAAGAACTGAAGTAGATTCCAGGAAGGATATAGACATGCACTGTATTACACTGAAAAGAGAAAGCCATAGGCAAGGAAAAAAAAAACAAAAAACAAAAACTGAACTCATTATTCCAGCATCAACAGAAGAGCCTCATTCTGTCAGAGCAAGACTTCCAGGGAGGACAGCACACAGGTGTGTGATCTGGGGTAATGGATGCTAAAGTGGTGTCCACCCCATTAAGGCAATCCAGGGTTTACACTATATGAATGAAACTGTGCACAAGACAAGTATCAACTAAATTATATATTTGGGGGGCGCCTGGGTGGCTCAGTGGGTTAAAGCCTCTGCCTTCGGCTCAGGTCATGATCTCGGGGTCCTGGGATCGAGCCCCACATCGGACTCTCTGCTCGGCAGGGAGCCTGCTTTCTCCTCTCTCTCTCTGCCTGCCTCTCTGCCTACTTGTGATCTCTGTCTGTCAAATGAATAAATAAAATCTTTAAAAATAAATAAATAAACAAATGGATGAATGAATGAATTAATTACATATTTGGTTATTGTACTATATGCTTATTTCTTTTTGGATGTCCCCTATCTTTAATATAGTTTAAAAGTTCCTACCTTATCTCAATTATCTTATGTCAAATTATGGGGGGAAAGTCTCACACCCATGTTCTAGAGAGGGTTTTGAAGTCACACTCAATGCTCTCAGTCTCCCTTAAGTCAGTAATAACAAAAAGCAGGAGTAATAACAGTCTCCCAATCGGAAGAAAACCTCTGGCTTAAGCAAAAGAGCATGCCTGAGTATATACATATCTAAATCTCAAAAGACTGAACAAAATGGCCCCCAAAGAGCCAAGAAATCCATAGTGGGCTGTAAGAATGGATATTTTCTCATAATAAATAAAGCATATGAACTTGCACCCAAAACACAAACACGTGTAATAAACATACCATCTTAAGATAATGAACTGAAGGAAACAATAAACAGAATGCCTAAACATTAGTTCTGATTCCTGGCTCTACCAAGTATCTGTTTTCCTGGTGGGGGGCAGGGGGAGCTGCAGAAAACAATAGGAGCATTTCTTCCTGTTCTGAAATTCCATGTGGTTAGAGACTGACCAGTAAGTAAACTACCTACTGCTTCCAACAAATATAAAATTATATGACATCGTAAGACCAAAATACAACTCACAATGGATAGTTCAGTATCACTGGGCAAGTTTGTATTTCATTTGCAGTATCAGAAAAAGGTAAGTAAGGAGCACCTGGGTGGCTCAGTGGGTTAAGCCTCTGCCTTTGGCTCAGGCCATGATCTCAGGGTCCTGGTATCGAGCCCCACATCAGGCTCTCTGATCACTGGGGAGCCTGCTTCCCCCTCTCTCTCTGCCTACTTGTGATCTCTCTCTATCAAATAAAGAAATAAAATCTTTAAAAACAAAACAAAAAAAAAAGAAAAAAAGAAAAAGGAAAGTAAGTAAAGTAAAATTAAGTAAATGAATTGAGGATTTTAACCAGCTTTCTCACTTTCTGAATGAAAGTCAGAGAACTTATGTAGGCTTATTGCCCAAGGCTCCCAAAATAATCACAACCATACTCTTTTCTCCAACTTGAAGAAAACAAAACCTCAGTTAAGTCAAGCATGTTCTCTCCTATGAAATCTTACAAACTACTCCAACCAAAAGTATTTACCACCTTTCTGAACTCCTGGAAGTAGGGTCACACACAAGCCTTATATTAAATGTAACATTTATATCATTCCAAATGTATTTGCCTATGTCATATGGTTCCAAGTTTCAATTTCAACCTTTATTTCAAACCAAAGACACTCTTCTTACTTAAAATTTACCATTAAGAACTAAGCTTGCTTGTTCTTATGTTTTCACTATTCATCCATGGAATTTACTTTTTTTCTTAAATGATTTTAATTTTTATTCATGAGAGACAGGAGAGAGAGGCAGAGGGAGAAGTAGGCTCCCCACTGAGCAGGGGGCCCGAGGTAGGACCCTGGGATCATGACCTAAGCTGAAGGCAGACACTTAACCAACTGTGCCACACAGGCACCCTACTTTTTTTTTTTTTTTTAAAGGAATCACTAATTTGGCCTGGTTATCTTTTTGAAAAGTTTAGTTTTATACTCTGTGTAAAGAAAGTCAATGCTTCTCCATGTTGCTGGGCACTGTCTGCCTTGAAGAGTGACTGCTAACTCAAGGAGGAAGTAATACCACGCCTGAGCCTCTCTGAAATCCCACAAGACTATGATACGGGACTTTTAAATCCATGAAGATCAAGTGAGCGAGAGTGGAGACAATAGTGAAGCCCGGGAAGTGGCAGAACCAAGACTGTGATGTGGTTAAAATGATGCTAACTGTGAGGCTACAAGCAACGCACTCGAAACTACAGAGTGGAGGTGAACACGGGGCAAACGAGCGGACGGACGGAAGCCCACTGGAAGAGGCAGGTGGACTTCCCATAACCCTCCTCTCTGGGTCAGCGTAGTGAATGAAGGAATACCACTCCCTCACCCCAGAAAGAAATGTAAGTTTATTTCTGAAGAAGGTAAAACAGGACCTTTAGAACTGGAGAATACCAGGGAGAGATTAGGGCTGGAAACTAGCCTTAAAACATAAGATTAAGTAAAAGTTTACACACTTATTGTTTGATACACTAGCCTTTTTCCAACAGTCAGTTCCCAAATGTTGGCAATCAGATGTATACCCTCTAAATAAAAGATGAGAAGAGGCTTATTCATACTCTTTAGAATCTCACTAATTCTACAAGAAAGATTTTATGTATGGACACTGGAAGTTACTCAAAAAAATAGGTCAAATCACCCCACAGTGAATCCCATAGCCAACAAACCCCAGAGACAGACACAGAGCTTGCAATCAACTGTTCAACATCCACTTTAAAATTTAAGCAGTCCATGGCCGAACACAGAATTTCCCTAAAAAAAGACAGAGGGGCCAAAACAAGCAGACTGGAAGAGAAAAGCCTAGAAAGGGACTAGGCTGTGCAAAGAAAAGTTAATCACAAAAGGAGGAGAAAGGAAGCATGCAAGCAAACTCCTTTCAAAAAGGTAAGAGAGATTCTGAATCCATGAAATAACAGGATGTTTTTAAAAGGAAAAACAAAACATTCAGAGGCCTTAAAGATCTCCTGTAAAGAGATCTTTCTCTTCTCATGGAAGAGAAAGCCGGGAAAATTAAAGTTGAGGGAAATGCCCAGAAATTACAGCTACAAGACAGATGGTACAAGAGGAGAGGATCAGCCCAGGAAGTTCAAAAGTCAAAAAACGGAGAGTATGGGAATACAGAAAATTGAAAAGGAGAAATGCAAGCACACCCTGGAGATACTGCAGGTTTGGGTCCAGACCGTGGCAATAAAGTATCGCAACAAAGTGAGTCAAATGAACTTTTCCATTTCCAGGGGCATATAAAAGACTCTTAATCTCAGGAAACAAACTGAGGGTTACTGGGGGGAGGGGGGAGGGACAGATTGATTGGGTTATGGACACTGGGGAGGGTTATGTGCTATGGTGAGTGCTGTGAAATGTGTAAGCCTGCTGATTCACAGACCTGTACCCCGGGGGCAAATAATACATTATATGTTAATTTTAAAAAAATCTATATCTAGACCAAAAAAAATTATGTTTATACTACACTGTAGTCTATTTAGTATGCGATAGCAAGATGTCTAAAGAAGCAATGTGTATACTGTAATTTTAAAATATTCTAGGGGTGCCTAGGTGGCTCAGGTCATGATTCCCAGGTGCTGGGATGGAGTCCTTCATTGGGTTCCCTGCTCAGCAGAGAGCCTGCTTCTCCCTCTCCCTCAGCCACTCGCCCGGCTTGTGTTCTCTGGCTCGCTCTATCTCTGTCAAATAAATTAATAAAAATCTTTTTATAAATAAATAATAAAAAATACTTTATTGCTAGGGTGCCTGGGTGGCTCAGTTGGTTAACCCTCTGCTTTCGATTTAGGTCATAATCCCAGGGTCCTGGAATCTAACCCCATGTGGGTCGGTCGGGCTCCCTGCTCAGCGGGGAGTCTACGGTCTTCCTCTCCCTCTGCGATAGCCACCCCCCCCGCCCAGTGCTTAGGCAAATAAATAAGTAAACGAAAATACTTTATTGCTAGAAAATGCTAACCAGGGGCGCCTGGGTGGCTCAGCGGGTTAAAGCCTCTGCCTTCGGCTCAGGTCATGATCCCGGAGTCCTGGGATGGAGCCCCGCATCGGGCTCTCTGCTCAGCAGGGAGCCTTCTTTCTCCTCTCTCTCCCTCTGCCTGCCTCTCTGCCTACTTGTAATCTCTGTCAAATAAATAAATAAAATCTTAAAAAAAAAAATGCTAACCATTATCTGAGATTTCAATGACCCACAATCACTGATCACAGATCACCGTAAGAATAATAATGGGAAAGCTTGAAAAAGTCCAAGAATTACCAAATACAACAGAGACACAAAGTGAATAAATGCTGTCAAAAAAATGGTGTGGAGAGTCCAGCTTCACGCAGAGTTGCCACAAATCTGCCTGCCTCTCTGCCTACTTGTGATCTCTGTCTGGCAAATAAATAAATAAAATCTTTAAAAAAAAAAAAAAAGAGGTATGCCTACAGTTTATAAAAATAAGGAAACTTCCAAACTGAAGGGCGGGCATGAATTTCAAAATTGAAAGAGCTCATCCTGCGACAAGCACAATAGATGGAAACGATTACAAAGGTCCATCAAACGTTTCAGAACACAGGAGATCCGTGTAAGAGCCTATAAGCTATCAGACAGAAAAAAGGTTTAATTCAAAAACTGAAGAACCAGAATGCCAACTGGTCTCAACTGGGGGGTAATCCTATTTTGAAAAAATGAGGAAGTATGGGGGAGTATGCATATGTGTATGGTTGGGGTAGTGGAATGAAAGAGCTACATTTCATTATTTACTAATGAGAAAAACAATTCCTACACCAGGCAGGGGCTGGGGGGTGGAACAGGGGCACCTGCATGGCTCACTTAAGCGTCTGACTCTTGATTTTGGCTCAGGTCATGATCTCATGGACTGTGAGATGGAGCCCCACATGAGGCTCTGTGCTGGGAATGGGGATGCTTAGGATTCTCTTTCTCCCTCTCCCTCTGGCCCTACTCCCTGCAAGTTCTCTCTCTAGTAAATAAATAAATCTTAAAAAAAAAAAAAGTCAAAAAGTACATTAGAGATTTAAAAATAAATTCCAAAGGAATCAGCTGTAAGAGTTTGAAAAGGTTGGTTCTGGGGAATTTTCTCCAAAAAGAGGTGCTCACAGAACTGTATAGTTCTTTAAACTATGTAAATGTTTACTTTAATTAAAAAAAGAATTAAAGAAGCATAAAGTAAAATAAGAGTATTCTATGAAATAAGATCCTCCATTTCATATCATGAGCTAATTTCCCTAATATATAAAAATGTCTCACTGGGGATTAATACCTAAAATATATAGAGAACTTCTACAACTCAACACCAAAAAAGAAAAAAAATCCAATTAAAAAATGGATAGAAGACCTCAATAGTCATTTTTCCAAAGACATACAGATGGTCAACAGACACATGAAAAGATGCTCAATACCACTCATCACCAGGGAAATGCAAATCAAAATCACAGTAACACCACACACCAGCTAAAGTGGCTAGTATCAAAAAGACTGGCTGGCTCAGGTGAAAGAGCATCCAACTCTTGATCTCAGAGTCATGAGTTTGAGTCCCACATTGGGTGTAGAGAATTTTTTTTCCTTTAAATATTTTATTTATTTATTCGACAGACAGAGACCACAAGTGGCAGAGAGGCAGAGAGAGAGAGAGGGAAGCAGACCCCCTGCCGAGCAGAGAGCCTGATGTGGGACTTGATCCCAGGACCCTGAGATCGTGACCTGAGCAGAAGGCAGCGGCTCAACCCACTGAGCCACCCAGGCGCCCCAGGTGTAGAGAATTCTTAAAAATAAACAAATACATTATGATACACTAGTATCTTATAAAAAAAAGAAAAGACAAGTGTTGGTGAGGATGTATATTCATTCCTTTTCTGGAAGTGTACACAGAACTGGAAACCATGCAGAAGAGAAATCAAGCAGTTGGAAGACAGTACTGAAAGAGATACTCCCTGTTATATACCACGTTGTACCCTTTCCATTTTAAAACATTTAAATGTAATAAAGTTAAATTACATGAATTTAATGCCATTAAATGAACATTAGTTCAACGAGGAAAATTCCTTTATAGTGAATTCTCTTCTAGCAATCAAAAGCTCTAATTCATAGGGTGCCTGGGTGGCTCAGCTGGTTGGGCGACTGCCTTCAGCTTTCGGGGTCATGATCCTGAGAGTCCTGGGATCAAGTCCCCCATCGGGCTCCCTGCTTGGTGGGGAGTCTGTTTCTGATTCTCCTTCTGACTCCCCCTCCCTTGTGCTCTCTCTCTCTCATTCTCTCTCAAATAAATAAAATCTTAATAAGGGGGGGGGCGCGCCTGGGTGGCTCAATGGTTAAAGCCTCTGCCTTCGGCTCAGGTCATGATCCCAGGGTCAGAGGATCGAGCCCTGCATCGGGCTCTCTGCTCAACATGGAGACTGCTTCCTCCTCTCTCTGCCTGCCTCTCTACCTACTTGTGATCTCTGTCTGGCAAATAAATAAAATCTTTAAAAAAAAAAAAAAAAGCTCTAATTCATAAAAATCTAAACCTTTATAAATATTGATATATTGACACCCAAAGGTTTTTTTCTCTGCAAATAAATCAAAGAGACAATCACCTATGGTAACAGAGTGAGAAATTAGGACCCAGTAGATATATCCTGTTCATTTTAATATATCATTTCCTTGAAGAAGTAAACTCACTGGTGAGTCCTACTATCACAAAGAATAAATAAAAAGCATAAATTCTAGGGGCGCCTGAGTGGCTCAGTCAGTTAAGCGTTTGTCTTTGGCTTGGGTCATAATCCCAGAGTCCTGAGATTCAGTCCCACACTGGGCTCTCTGCTCAGCGGGGAGTCTGCTTCTTCCTCCGCCCCTTACCCCTGTCCTGCTCTCTCTCTCACTCTCTCTCAAAAATATATTAATAAGGGATGCCTGGGTGGCTCAGTTGATTAAGCGGCTGCCTTCGGCTCAGGTCATGGACCCAGCGTCCTGGGATCGAGTCCCACATCGGGCTCCCTGCTCAGCAGGAAGCCTGCTTCTCCCTCTAACTCTGCCTGCCACTCTGCCTGCCTGTGCTCACTCTCTCTGACAAAAAAAAAAAAAAAAAAAAATATATATATATATATACACACACATATATACATATATATAAAAATAAATAAAATCTTAAAAAGAAAAAAAAACATAAATTCTACACTCAATGCATGATGAAAACTGAGGTGTAGGGGCGCCTGGGTGGCTCAGTGGGTTGAGGCCTCTGCCTTCGGTTCATGTCATGATCCCAGGGTCCTGGGATCGAGCCCCACATCGGGCTCTCTGCTCAGCGGGGAGCCTGCTTCCACCTCTCTCTCTATTTGCCTGCCTCTCTGCCTACTTGTGATCTCTATCTGTCAAATAAATAAATAAAATCTTTAAAAAAAAAACTGAGGTGTAACAGTATCTAGAAGATAGCATCAAGCTATAATAAAGTCTATCATAAATTCATAAAGAAATGCCTATACCATATAACTAAAGGAAAAATCCTTCTCTTGAAGGAATTTAGAACAAGAGTAAATAGCTGGTGCCGCTACGTTGTAAATACAAGTATCAAATTCTACCTAAATGAATCACACTTCTGTAAGAGACCAGACGAAAAAAATTCTCATGGTGCATTTTATACTTTTATAGATATAACATTAACATATCCTTCATCAGACACCAAGAATATAAAAGCTATACTATAAGGCATGTTAGGAGAAATCCACTATTTCTGAAAACTCTTTCAAGACATTTCTTTGATCTAAGACTGCAGTATAAGCGTATTTTGAGAGCATTTGAAACAAATGCAAAAGTAATACAGATTTTAGCTAGCAAACATACAGCTACACAAAACAACTTTTCCACATTTTCACAATGGCAGAAAACAAAAAATTTACAGATGCGCTTGAGGGAAAACAAAACTACACAGATACAATTAAGGAGTAGAATTCTATCTTTTATAGGGATTAGTGTATAAACTCAACATACAGCGAACATTATGTAGACTCAAAATTACCCTTGCAGGGGCGCCTGGGTGGCTCAGTGGGTTAAGCCGCTGCCTTCGGCTCAGGTCATGATCTCAGGTTTCCTGGGATCGAGTCCCGCGTCGGGCTCTCTGCTCAGCAGGGAGCCTGCTTCCCTCGCTCTCTCTCTGCCTGCCTCTCTCCCTACTTGTGATCTCTCTCTGTCAAATAAATAATAAAATCTTTTTAAAAAAAAAATTACCCTTGCAAAACCGTTAAAATGAAAGCTAACCTTTATACAGGCCCTTTAGTATGACCAGGTACTGAGCCTATATTAACTTCATCTGTATCACTCAATTCATTTAATCTCCACAACACCCTCATGAGGTAGACATTACGGTCCTCAGTTTATAGAGGGCACTGAGTCACAGAATGGCTGAGTAACTTGTCCGAGGTAAGGAACCCAGGTTGTCCAGACTGTAACCCAGGCTCTCTGGCTTCAGAGTCCATGCTCTTAACCACCACCAACATACAACGCAGATAATATTTTAAAAAGTACACCAGGTTTGTTCTAGTTGAAACAAATCTGTTTCTTCACATGAACAAAAATATCTGTATGTCAGAGCCTTGCTTCTGCTCTCTCACACTACTCTGTATCACTAACAAACCCTACCACTTCTATCTCCAGACAGAGCCCAAATCCATCCCTCTCTCTCCATCTGGAGCTGCAGCAGCCTAGCTCTGTCACAGTCATCCCTTGCCCACACGCTACAATAACCTCTTCACTAGCAGCTCCACTTTTACCTCCCTGCAATTCATTCTCTAGGGTGATCTCTCGCCAATGTAATGATATCATGCCACTCCTGACTCCTACTGAATTTAGACGAAAACCCAAACTTAGTGCAGCACTCTACAATCTGACCCCCATCCAGCTCTTTGGCCTCACTTCCTGTAACTCTTTCATCATCACCTACTGCTGGCTAGCCACACTGGCCTTTTTTTTTTTTTTAAAGATTTCATTTATTTATTTATTTGACAGACAGAGATCACAAGTAGGCAGAGAGACAGGCAGAGAGAGAGGAGGAAGCAGGCTCCCTGCTGAGCAGAGAGCCCGATGCGGGGCTCGATCCCAGGACCCTGAGATCATGACCAGAGCCAAAGGCAGAGGCCTTAACCCACTGAGCCACCCAGGCGCCCCAACACAGTGGCCTTTTCTATCCCCTCGCTACGTCACGCTTGTTCCCCATCTTTGGACTTTTGTTTGTACTGTTTTCTCTTCTTGGAATCACCATTAACTCTACACCCCCAGTTCATGGCTAACTCCTTCTTGACATCTAGATCTCAGCCCAAGTGTCAACTCAGAGAGACCTTCCCTGACTACGCAATCTAGAAGTATTCTCCAACCACTATTATGGCACATTTTACTGTTTTACTTTACTCATAGCTTGCTGAAATTTTTTTCATTAAATTCTTTTTTACCCCAATAAGAATGTAAGTTCCCTGAGTGGAGAAACTGTATCTGTCTTACTCACTGTCAAAATGACTAAAACTAATCATGGCACATAGTAAGCACCCTGTAAAATATTTGTGGAATGAATGAATGAATGAATGGGCAAGTGAGCACCAAATGAACCCCCTGGTTGATGCTCACATTGGGGGAGGTGTGCTACAACTGGAAATGGCTGAGCCGCAGCTCACAACTCAAGCTCATTAAAGCTAGAAAATATAAACACAGCAGTCTAGATTCATATAAGGTTCAGTACTTTAACTTGTCAAACATATGAAGTACTGCATTCACTAAGAACCACATTTTAAGAGGGACCCTGACAAACATAAATACATCCCAAGCAGAAGAATGAAAATAGCTCAAAAAACACTTGAAGAACATACGAAGAACATCTGAAGAAGCTGGTACTGCTTAGACTAGAGAGGAGGTATTAAGTCCTAACAGGGCTGGTGGTGAATACTGAACACTTACAAAAGAAGAAAAGGCTTATGCATTTGTTTCAGAGGGCAGATCTAGAACTAGTGGATGGAAGACAGGTGTCTAATTAACACTGAGACTTTTTTTAAAAGATTATGTTATTGGGGGTGGGAGGCACCTGGGTGGCTCTGTCGTTAAGCGTCTGCCTTCAGCTTGGGTCATGATCCCAGGGTTCTGGGATCAAACCCTGCATCAGGCTCCCTGCTCAGCTGGGAGCCTGTTTCTCTCTCTGTCCCTCTCCCCTCTTTGTGCTCTTTGTCTGAAATAAATGGACAAAGTATTAAAAAAAAAAAAAAAAGTAAACACAAAGAAAAACAGAAATATTTGTATTCTTGTTTTTTTTTAAAGATTTCATTTATTTATTTGACAGAGAGAAAGTGAGAGGGAATGCAAGCAGGGGAGTGGAAGAGGGAGAAGCAGGCTTCCCGCTGAGCCCACGACCCCAGGATCATGACTTGTGCCAAAGGCAGACGCTTAACATCTGAGCCACCCAGGCGCCCCCAAAAATATTTGTACTCTTGTTTAATAAGGCAAAAATCTATACATATAAAATATACAAAAATTAAAATGGCTGCTACTAAGGGCAGCTGGGTGGCTCAGTCGGTTAAGCCTCCAACTCACCATTTCAGCTCAGGTCATGATCTCGATTCAGGTCGTGAACTCAGGGTTGTGAGATTGAGCCCTGTGTCAAGGCTCTGTCTTTAGCACTGACTGTGAGTCTGCCTGAGGATTCTCCCTCACCCTCTCTCACTGCCCCTTCCACTCTCTCAATAAATAAATCTTAAAAAAAAAAAGGGGGGGGGTTGCTATTAGACTGGATAATATTATGAGGGTTCACCACAATATAAAGTATTTTTAAATATTAGGGGCTCCTGGGTGGCTCAGTCATTTAAGTGTCTGCCTTCAGCTCAGGTCACGATCCCCCTGTCCTGGGATCAAGCCAGGCATCGGGCTCCTTGCTGAGAGCCTGCTTCTCCCTCTCCCTATTGCTCCCCCTGCTGTGTGCTTGTTCTCTCTCTCTGTCAAATAAATAAATAAAATCTTTTTTTTTTTTTTAAGATTTTTTTCATTTATTTGACAGAGATCACAAGTAAGCAGAGAGGCAGGCGGTGGGGGGTGGGGCGCAGGCTTCCCATGGAGCAGAAAGCTGGATGTAGGACACGATCCCAGGACCCTGAGATCATGACCTGAGTCGAAGGCAGAAGCTTAACCCACCAAGCCACCCAGGTGTCCCAAACAAAATCTTTAAAAATAAATGAAAGTAAAAATACTCTCTTAATGTCAATACTACTGAAGTAGACAGGTACATGGGAGCTCAATATATACTATTATTTCTACCTTTATGTATGTCCAAAATTTTCTATAACCTAATTTTTTAAACTAGTTTAATGTTGACACTCTAGGTTCTATCAAAATTAAAACCACTTCTTCCCTCAACAACCACACTCGGATACTGGTGATTATAATGAAATATAAATTTCAGGACATGTAAAGCAAAACCTGCCAAAATAACTTCTATTCCCTCATAATTACAAATGCCAGAAACTACTCATACTTCTATCAGCCCCAGGCCAGAGGTAAGAACCTTTAGCTGTCTTAACAGCACGAGGGGGCAGACTACAAAGCAGTTTGGTCAGAAACCAAGCCCCTCCAGGGACAATCAGGTGACTAATTTGAGAGGGTTAATGGTCCTCTGGCCTCTTACTATTTTCAATTAATTTCTGCTCTAGAGACTCATTATAACAAGTAATCAGAAAATGCTTTTATTTTATTTGCGGCTCTAAGGAATAAGCAAATACTTCCATGGTGCTCATTCTGTTGCAGACACTGTTTTAAATGCTTCACCAACATTCTACCCTTTAGAAAAACAAATATTCAAAAAGCAAACACTTCTCAAAGAGACCTTCAACCAAAATCTTTAGACACAGCAAATTATAAAATTTCAACCACACATATTCAGATACTGCAAAATTCCCCCTCCCCTTCTTAAAGCTGGCACACTATTTCATAGAGGGGGCACATGGACACTGGGAAGCCTTGCTTAAGAACAGCACAATCTGTCAACCGCATCTGCTTCTTATCAAAAGGATAAGGTGGTGTCCCTCAGGCCCATGGACACAATTTTTTAAAGATTTTATTTATCTGAGAGAGAGAGAACGGACTGTGAAGCGGGGGTAGGAAGAGGGAGAAGGAGAAGCAAACTTCCCATTGAGCCAGGAGCCTGACCTGGGGCTCAATCCCAGAACTCTGGGATCATGACCTGAGCCAAAGGCAGATGCTTAACCGACTGAGCCACCCAGGTGACTCCCCATGGACACAATTTTTCCCAAGGATTTCTGAAGACTACATGTTGTTCTTTTGACCAAAGGTAATATAAATAGCAGTAATAATAAACTTACTATTTTTTGTGAGATCTAAATGCCAGACTTTATATGAAGAGATGGATATGCACTGTCATTTAAATCAAACAATTTAGGGGCACCTGAGTGGCTCAGTGGGTTGGGGCCTCTGCCTTCAGCTCGGGTCATGATCCCGGGGTCCTGGGATTGAGTCCAGCATTGGGCTCTCTGCTCAGCGGGGAGCCTAATTCGTCCCCCTCTCTACCTGCCTCTCTGTCTACTTGGGATCTCTCTCTGTCTGTCAAATAAATAAATAAAATCTTTTAAAAAAATCAATCAATCAATCAAACAATTTAGTAAAGGCACTACTATTAATGTTCCTATTTTACAATCGAGAAAACTGAGATACCTAGTAAAATCAGATAATACAACTTAAATGGCAAGGCAGAATTCACACCAAAGCAGACTGGATTAGACCTTGCATTCCTAAACTCAAAGATTAAGTGGTTAATGGCCTGTAAAATTTGTCTTCTTTTTTAAAAATCAAAAATAGTAACATAAATGTTTGGGGACTCAAAAGGCAAGGGTACTAAATGTAATGTGGTACTCAGATTGGATCCTGGCACAAAAAAAGGGAATTACTAGAAAAACTGGTGAAATCCAAATAAAGTCTGGAATATAGTTAATAGAACAGTACCAATGTTTTGTTTCCTAATTTAGACAAATACACTACAGTTTGGGAAGAAATCAGCATTAAAGGAAACCGATTAAGGGGTATAAAGGAACTCTGTACAATCTTTGTAACTTTTCAGTAAATGTGAAACTATTTCAAAATTAAATTAATAGGTAAGCCTCGGTTAGGTAGAACACTTCATACCAACTAAAGTGTTGGATGAAGCAAGTATTATAAAATGGCTCTGGAAAATCTCTCCACCTGTGACTTTGCCAATCATGATAGAGTGGCTTAGAAATGTATCCTAAAAATATCAAGATTATGTAATAACTGAAAAATCTGACACAATGATTCCATTTCTGAGAAGTTATCTTTTAAAAATAACACAAACTGTACATAAATATTGTATTACTATTTTAAAAGATTAAAAATATTAATAGAATCTCTCGGCATATCAAAAATATGTTCCTCTACAACACAGAAATAGAAAAATGGTTATAGGGGCCCCCGGCTGGCTCAGTCGGTGCACATGTGACTCTTCACCTCAGGGTTGTTGAGAGTTCGATCCCCACACTGGGCGTCAAGATTACTTAAAAATAAAATCTTAAAAAAGGAGAATAGTTATATATTTGGAAATCAGTAATTCCCCATAACATCAAAAGAGAAAAATCTTTGTGTATAATGATGTTTGTTACAGTGTTACTTAAAATAGGAATAACTTGCATTTCTAACAATAGAGGAATGGGCCAAATACATAGCAGTCGTTCTCAACCAGGGGAGATTTTGGCCCCCAGAGGGCATTTGGTAATATCTAGGGACATTTTTGATTGTCCCAAGTGGCGCAGGGAGAGGATACTGGCATCTAGTTAGTAGAGGACAAGTAGCCTGTAAAACACCCTACAGTGCACACATCTGGCAGCAAAGAATTAATGGGTCAAACGTTAACAGCGCTGAGGCTAATAAACCCTCATGTACAGTATGAAATACTATACAGTCATATCTACTGAAAATGTGGGGGAACATATTTACAGTTTAGGTTGGGGGGAAAGCACAATGTTCAAGCTATTCGATTTTAAAGCCAATAAAGAATCCCAAGGGAATTCAATCCTTCACTCCTCCACTCACTCTTAAATAAAGCCACTTACAGCAGCAGAGTAGACAAAATCAGGCCACTCCCAGTCTTCCAAAGAATAATGCAGAGGCAAATGAAACAACGGTAAAGACTTCAAGGAACCAAAGCACAAGGCAAATGTTTTATCTCTAACTAAACTGTTACTCTTTCAAAGATGTAAAGGGATGCAAATTTTATCATAGTGACATAAAAATTATTTTCATACTGAAGACATTTGAAAATAAATCAACAGGCACTTTGAAAGGCTTTATCACAACTCCATACCTCTTCTCTGCCTCCAAAGCGGAGTCCTCCAAAAGCCTTGAACAGGGGGGGAAAAAAAAAAATCCCTCTTCAGGGAAGGCTTACAATAATGAAAAGATTTACTCCTATCACCTGTGACAGAAAGTCAGCACAAGAATGAGAAATCAAATGAACACTGTCCTATCTCTCATCTACTCTCCTCAAGACCTAATTCGTCTTTCCTAAAAGTCCTGTTTTCCATGAGAGCCCTTTTTCTCCTTCCCCTTCTGCTATTGGGGGAACTTTAAATTCTAATCCCTAAATTCTAACCGTTTGTTTAATCTCCCATGTATATACACACAAATAAACTTTTGTCTTTTCTCTCGTTACTCTGTATTTTGTCAGTTTAATTCACAAGCCCCCAACCCACGAATATGAGAGGCTAGGGGAAGTTTCCCTCAATTTCATTTTCCTAAGCTCTTTCTTGTAAAAAATACTAAGAGCAAACCCTGCTAAACAAGAAATGACTACGGAAGAATTAGTAATAAACATTAATCATAATGAAGTAGAAATAGTAAAATAACTAACAGACTGGAAGGTACTAGAAAGTAGTTAAAGTAAAAGGTCGCTCATATGTGTGAATTTCTTCTTTCATGGGAAAGATGGTCATATCTGTTTAGAGCTATTAAATAAATGACAGAGGAATACACTAACGAGAAGTAATTAAAATTAGGTGTCAGAAGATTACTAAATATTAGAAGTAAACTAATTTCCACATTTTTGAGATATCATTAAGAAAGAATTTCAGTTTATTATACAATTACAAGCAAACCATCAGAGAAATAGATATTATAAATTATCTAAGTCACAGAAAGAAAAAAATGCCCAGAAGAAAGACAGTAAAATATTTTGAAATTTTCAAAACAAGGGCAACAAACGCAATAATACATATTTTAATTAATAGCAACCTAGGTCAAATTCAAGGGGGAAAACGCCACTTTAAAAGACAACAAATATAATCCACAAAGAAAATTTAACTGTAGTGACAAACCAACAACCAAAATATGTAAGTAAAAACTACAAATTAAGACAAGGGGAGGGGCGCCGGCTCAGTGGGTTAAAGCCTCTGCCTTCAGCTCGGGTCATGATCCCAGGGTCCTGGGATCGAGCCCCACATCGGGCTCTCTGCTCAGCAGGGAGCCTGCTTCCCTTCCTCTCTCTGCCTGCCTCTCTGCCTGCTTGTGATCTCTGTCAAATAAATAAATAAAATCTTTAAAAAAATTTTTAATTAAATTAAAAAAAAAGACAAGGGGAAAGAACCAGAAGGAAAGGAATTAATTTGGCACTCTTAGGCTATGGTAGATCAAACAATTATTATTTTTTTTAATGGGCAAAGCTGGAATAATCTGAGCAACAAAATAAAGCAGTACTGGATTATAACCCAAAATATAAAAATTCCATGAGTCCATACTGATAAAAATGAATGATTAAATAAATGAATAAATGGGAGAGAACAAACAAATCTCCAGGGCAGAAGAATTCCAAATAGTTTATGTAGCTCATCACACTCAAATATGCGAACCATCACCTTCCACCCCTTTCAGTGTGGTCTGGGCATAATGACTTCCTTTTCAAAGAGCTCAAAATGAAAAGGGGGACAAAGAGCAACTTTTAGCAGAGAGATGTGACACATTCTTTATCACTGGCAAATGATCAAGGTCAACATCAATAATCATGTTCACAATATCTTCTCTTTATATAATGTGATGAAAATAGCACTTTATCTCTGTGGTCTTCTGCCCCAACCCCCATAACCCCAGTCTAATCATAAGAAAAGCATTAAACAATCCAAATAGAGACATTGTGCAAAATACCCTGACCAGTACTCCTCAAGTTTGAAATGATCATTTAAAAGGAAAAAAAAAAGGGGGGGGGGGGTGTGAGCAGCTCCCAGAGCCAAGAGAGGCCTAAAGAGACATGATGATTATAAGCAATGGAATCATGAGACAGAAAAAAGGTAGCAGGTAAAAACTATGGAAACCTTCATAATATAAATAACAGGGATAACAGGAATGAAAGTACAGCATAGGGAATATGATCAATAATATTATAATAACTCTGTATGGTGACAGATGGTAACTACACTTATCATGATGAGCATTTTGTAATGTATATACATGACAAATTACTATGCTGTACACCTGAAACCAATAATGTTAACTATACTTCAATTTAAAAAAAAACATGAGGAGGGACGCCTAGGTGGCTCAAAGAATTAAGCATCTGCCTTCAGTTCAGGTCATGATCCCAAGGTCCTGGAGATCAAGCCCCACGTCAAGCCTGCTTCTCCCGCTCCCTCTGCCTGCAGCTCCGCCTACCTGTGCTGTCAAATAAATAAATAAAATCTTTTTAAAAATATTAAATTTAATACATATTAAATTTTAATAATATTAAGAAAATATGAGGAAACCAGAGTAAATAAGTATGGGTTTTAGTTTATAATAATATTATCAATAATGGCTCCTTAATAGTGAGGGCTCAACTGGGAAGTTCCCACTTGGGGTTTCTTACATCATTGCACAGATATTGGCTGTGACCCCAAAGTAGAATTCTCTGTACCTCCTTCATCTCCCCCCACACCCACTTAAGATAGGAGAGAATAATTAAGTTTTAGGATCAGTACTGGGTACAGCATCCAACTAATAGATATTCCAGAAAGAACAAGGAATGCAAAGAGAAGAAATTTATCAAAAAATTTATCAAATTTATCAAAAAAATGATTCAGAAAAGTTCCCCAGCACCACACCTAAGGTATCAAGACTGAAAGTGCCTTGCCAAACTGATGAAAGCAGAACCACAACAACAACAAAAAAGGTAACTGAAATTTCACAACAATGATAACACAAAAACCCTGAAAATTCCCAGAGGGAAAGAAAAAGGTCCCAAATAGAGAATCAGGAACCACAACGGCATCAGAAATCTGAGAGTAGTATCTGGCAAAGTAAAGATGCTCGTAACTTACTCTGGAATTGCTGGGTTATGAGCGTATCCACCCTAGAGAAATTCTATACACAAGAGAAGCACATGACGACACTGATGCAACGTAATACTCCACAGGAGTTAAAAATACGGGTTACAACTACATGTCTCACCATGAATAAATCTCAAACACAAAGCCAACTGGGAAAAGATACAGTGGGATTCTATTTATGTAAAGATATAAAATGCGCAGAACAATAAACAGATTAGATGGGTGTCTATCCAGCAAAACTATTAAAAACATGCTTGATTAGTGTAAAAGCTAAAGCTATTGAACTACTAAAACCAACTGAGTAACAGTTACTTCCAGGGAAAAAAAGTCAGAAGATATGGAATGATAATATTTAGATAAAGCTGGTGGCATTTTCTTCCTTTCTGAGAGCAGTTTGAAGCAAACACAGCAAAATGTTAATGTCCATTAAATCCTGAGATAGGCACATGGATCCTCTTGTCAAGAATCAAATTCTCATGCTGCAAGAAAATGGTCCTGCTGTTCAAGAAGCTGCATACGCTGACAAGAAAATTCACGTCTCAGTCCAATTTCACTTCAACACACTAATTCTGCACCAATTTCTTTTACAATTAAACGGTCATTAATACCCATTTCCTTGACAAATATTACAGTAAAATTTAGTCAACCCAAAAATATGAGTACTTGCTCTGTTCAATTTATGGAGTGTGAAAATGCTATGTAAACACATATGTAGAAGAGAAACTGTTTAGCCAAAATAAATGGCACTTCTGTTTTAACAGACGCCTGGTCTAACACTTATAAATAAAAGATCAACTCATTTAAATTTATCTGCCTACTAAGTTTTGCAGGGTTCTCTGAAATTACTTTCAAAAGAAAAGAAAGCTTTTAAAAATGGAACAAAGGAAGAGGAGAAAAGTTTCAAAAGTGCTGAAAAACAAAACATGAGACTTACCGATTCAATATATTCCCCAAATCCAATTATCTTTAAATTTCTCTAGACTATTATCAAATAATCATCTGTACATAGAAAAAAGCCCTAGGGTAGCATAATCTTAAGTGAAATTTTTTGTTTTTTGTTTTTTAAAATAAACTCTATGCCCAAGGCGGGGCTCAAACTCAGCACCCCGAGGTCAAGGTGTGCATGCTCTACCAACTGAGCCAGCCAGGCCTAATGAAATGTTTTTATGATGAAAATAATCATTCAGAGGCGCCTGGGTGGCTCAGTGGTTAAAGCCTCTGCCTTCAGCTCAGGTCATGATCTCAGGGTCCTGGGATAGAGCCCCGCATCGGGCTCTCTGCTCAGCAGGGAGCCTGCACCCCCCACCAACTTCTCTCTGCCTGCCTCTCTGCCTACTTGTGATCTCTGTCAAATAAATAAAATCTTTTAAAAAAATAATAATCATTCATATATACATACATACATACATATGCAGTTTATATATATATACATGTGATAAAGGATTTTCTCACTCAAGACAGAAGGAACACAGCCCATTTATCTCTAACCCTCACCAATACAGCATCAAAATGTTAGTAAAGATATTTAAGTATAAAACAACAATGAAAGAAAAGGCATGCCATCAATGGGTAGAGATATCAAAAATCTTTGGAAGATGGGAGCAGATGGAAGCATGGTGACTGAATAATGAAAGAGAATGCAAGAATCAGCAGTTCAGAATATGCAAGTAGCGAATCAGAAGTGGAAAGAGGACTCCTACCCAGGTTCAGAACTCAAAAACACAGCAGGGTGCTTGGATACAGTAAAATGGAGAGAACAAGAGAATGAAGAGAGGGAGGGGAAGCTAGTGAAAGATGCAGAGAACCATTAAATTTCCCCCCTCTTCTAC
Source organism: Lontra canadensis (assembly GCF_010015895.1). Taxonomy (NCBI): domain Eukaryota; kingdom Metazoa; phylum Chordata; class Mammalia; order Carnivora; family Mustelidae; genus Lontra; species Lontra canadensis. The sequence goes on along the minus strand of NW_022631055.1, from coordinate 11,603,225 downwards.
TCCACATCCAAAGCTTCTGCCAGACTTTTCACCCCAAACAAAAAATAGAAGTGTTTTCTCAAGAAATTTAAAATGAATCTTATATACATATTTAAGAAGCAGTATGAACAGACAAGTCAAGGATAATCAACCACGTAAGGAAACCCAGCAGCATGAAAGGCAAACCAGTGGGATGACACCACTATCATGGGAATTTCAATGATGAAGAGAATTTCTTTTAAATGAGAAATCAGAATCTTCAGAGATTCAAAAAGATACTGTGGAGACGTCTGGGTGGCTCAGTCAGTCGAATGTCCCCTTGAGTGTCCAAGTCTTCATTCAAGTGTTTTAAGATCAACATTGGGGGGACGCCTGGGTGGCTCAGTTGGTTGGACAACTGCCTTCGGCTCAGGTCATGATCCTGGAGTCCTGGGATCGAGTCCCACATCAGGCTTCCGACTCCGTGGGGAGTCTGCTTCTCTCTCTGACCTTCTCCTCGCTCATGCTCTCTCTCACTATCTCTCTCTCAAATAAATAAATAAAATCTTAAAAAAAAAAAATCAACATTGGGCATGGAGCCTGCTTAAGGTTCTCTCTCTCTCTCTGTATCGGGCACCCCCATATTCTCTCTCTCTCTCGGTCTCAAAAAAAAAAAAAAAAGAAAAGAAAAAAGAAAAAGAAAAAAAAGATACTGTATCTTGCTTCCATAAAACAGGAACAGGGTGCTATGAAAACGGAACACAGGATGAGAAACACCCCTTCAGATTTAAATGCATGACTCTGCCCTACTGCTCCCCCTGCCAAAAACACAAAAACAAAACAAACTCACTCAATGGTTTTCGGATGTTTAAATAATTCAAAGCAATCTCCCAGCCCATGTAACAAATACAAAAAGAAAAGAAAAAAAGGTGAACATCACGGAGGTTCAACCCAGGCAGTGCCACAAAAGACCAAATACATATTCCAGAAACAGAACAAGAGAATAAATTATCAAAGAAATAAAGAGAAACAATTTCTAGGAGCTGAGAGAAGAGAGAAGCAATCAGACTCAAAGCCACTGCTTGGGGAGAAATGGGGTAGGGGGAGGGACCCATGTTCAGACAGATCACTGTTAACTTTTACAGGACCAAAAATTGAGAAAAACCTCTTAAAAGTTTTCAGGGACAATGTGGTGGTTCCCCAAAGAGTAAAAATAAAACTACCAAATCATCTATAATCTCACTTCTGGGCACATATCCAAAAGGACTGAAGCACAGTCTCAGAGATATTTGCACACCCATGTTCACAGCAACATTTCACAACAGCCCAGAGGAGGAAGCAAACCCAAGTGCCCAATGACAGATGAATGGATACATAAAATGTGGTATATACACATACAATCATTATCCAGCCTTATTTTAAAGTAATTTTTTCTTTTGCCAAAAAACATTTTTTAAGATTTTTATTTATTATCTGAGAGAGAGAGAGAATGGGGGTGGAGGGTCAGAGGGAGAAGCAGACTCCCTGCAGAGCAGGGAGCTCAATGTGCGTCTCAATCCTGGGACTCCAAGATTGTGACCTGAGCCGAAGGCAGTCACTTAACCAACTGAGCCACCCAGGTTCCCCAATTATTATTCAGCCTTAAAAAGGAAATTTTTTGAATCACTGTACTGTATACCTGAAACTAACATAACACTGTACGTTAAATACAGTAGAATTGAAGTTGAAAAAAGGAGGGGAGAAGGACAGTAATTCTGACACAGGCTACAATATGGATGAACCCTGAGGACATTATGGTTAAGTGAAATAAGTCAGTCACAAAAAAGACAAATACTGTATGATTCCACTTATATGAGGTATCTAAACTACTCAAATTCTAGAAACAAAAAGCAGAATTGTGGAGTTCTTTAGGAGGTACAGAGTTGTTTAGTAGGTACAAAGTTTCAGTTTTGCAAGATGAAAAAGCTATGGAGTCCCACTGCACACAAATGTAAATACACCTTAACACCCCTGTACATTTAAACTTATTACACGGGTAAATGTTATGTGTTTTTTTTAAGCACAATTAAAAAAATTGTTTAAGCTTTTAGGAATAATAATGAGGCTAGAAATATACAAATTTGAGGCTACACAAATGTAAGAATCCAGGAGTGCTTGGGTGGCTCAGTCCGTTAAGCATCTCCCTTTGGTTTAGGTCATAATCCCAGGGTCCTGGGACAGAGCACGCATCAGACTCCCTGCTCAGCGGAGAGCATGCTTCTGCCTCTCCCTCTGCCCTGCTTGTGCTCTCTCTGTCTCACTCTATTTCAAATAAACAGATAAAATCTTCAAAAAAAAAATTGTTTCTGGAGAGTATTTACTTTCCTCCTTATGACCTCTATACAATTTTTTAAACTAAGCACATAATTTTTAAAAACCTGAGCATGTATTACTTTTATATATAACAAGGAAAACAAGTACCTTTATTAAGTATATAAAAGTATCTTTATTAAGCTTTATAGACTGCTCATTATTAATAGATAAACAAACTGGGGCACGTGGGCGGCTCAGACAGTTAAGTGGATACCTTCGGCTCGGGTAGTGATCCCAGAGTCCTGGGATCGAGCCCCACATCAGGCTCCCCGCTCAGCAGAGCCTGCTTCTCCTTCTCCCTCTGCCTGCTGCTCTGCCTACTTGTACTCTCTATCGCTGCATCAAATAAATAAAAGCCTTTAAAAAAAAAAAAAAAGAAAGAACCAAATTAAAGTTAAATCAACCTTATTTTCTTATTGCCTTCCATTTAAAATATAAAGCATGTTTCTCTGAATTAAAAAAAAAAATCAAGTGTCAGGGTGCCAGGGTGGTTCAGTCAGTTAAGTGTCCAACTCTTTTTTTTTAAGATTTTATTTACTTATTTGAGAGAGAGAGGGAGGGGAGAACATAGAAGGAGTGAGAGAAGCAGACATCTCACTGAGCAGAGTGCCCGACATGGGACTCAATCCCATATTCTGAGATCATGACCATGAGCTAAAAGCAGATGCTTACTTAGCCAACTGAGCCACCCAGGCACCTCAGGTAAAATCACGTAGCCCTTGACCTCAGGTCAGGTCTTGATCTCAGGGCTGTGAGTTTAAGCCCCACGCTAAGCATGGAGCCTACTTTTAAAAAATTGTTTTTAAAAAGTCAATTGCCAAGGCGCCTGGGTGGCTCAGTTGGTTAAGCAACTGCATTCAGCTCGGGTCATGATCCTGGAGTCCTGGGATGGAGTCCCACATCAGACTCCCTGCTCTACATGGATCCTGCTTCTCCCTCTCCCTCTACTGTTCCTCCTGCTTGTACGGGCGTGCGCGCTCGCTCGCTCTCTCTCTCTCGCTCTCTCTCTGTCAAATAAATAAATAAATAAATAAATAAGTCAATTGTAAAAGGTAACAAAATGACATTTAGAAATGAAGACATCTAAGGCAAAACAAATTTACAGAAAATAGTCTTGCAAATAATAAGTAATTATAGCCTTCATAATAGCGGTACTGGTATGTTATGTTCAAACTAGCCAGAATACTAAAAATTTGTAATTCAATAGCAGGGGGAAAGAAAAAGCAGGAACAGCATACAATCTGATTAATTTTATGTTGTGGATTGTAGTTCTAAGAATACCACTAAGCACCCCGGACTTTTAAACACTTTAAGGTTAAGTATCACTTACTTCCTAAGTCAGATGATCCAGATTTCACAAGTCTGGAAAATTCTCAGCTATTATCTCTTAATATAATGTATTTCCTCAGTGCACTCTATTCCATATATTTGCAGTTAAAAGCAAAGACTCTAGAGGTGCCTGGGTGGCTCAGTGGGTTAAGCCTCTGCCTTCAGCTCAGGTCATGATCTCAGGGTCCTGGGATCGAGCCCCACATCAGGCTCTCTGCTCAGAAGAGCGCCTACCTCCCCCTCTCTCTGTCTGCCTCTCTGCCTACTTGTGATCTCTCGCTGTCAAATAAATAAATAAAAATAAAATCTTTAAAAAGCAAAGACTCTAGAGCCAAACTGCCTGGACTTACACTTACCTCTCACGTGCTAGGTGACCTTGGTCAAGTCACTTAAGCTTTCCTGTATCTCAGTTTCTGTAAAACGTGGGGAATAAAACCTACCCTCAGAGAGTTGTGAGACTTTAAAAAGCTAATACAGGTGAAATGCTTAGAACAGTACCTCTTTCTGCTTTCACATTTTAACTGAGGCCACATTCTCCTAAGGGCTATCAAGAAATGTTTTAGCGGGGGCACCTGGGTGGCTCAGTGGTTAAGGCCTCTGCCTTCGGCTCAGGTCATGATCCCAGGGTCCTGGGATCGAGTCCCGCATCGGGCTCTCTGCTCAGCAGGGATCCTGCCTCCTCCTCCTCTCTCTCTCTGCCTGCCTCTCTGCCTACTTGTGATCTGTCAAATAAATAAAATTAAAAAAAAAAAAAAAGAAAGAAAGAAATGTTTTAGGGGACGCCTGGGTGGATCAGTGTTTGTTAAGCCTCTGCCTTCGGCTCAGGTCATGATCCCAGGGTCCTGGGACTGAGCTCCGCATCAAGCGCTCTGCTCAGCAGGAAGCCTGCTTCCCTTCCTCTCTGCCTGCTTGTGATCTCTGTCAAATAAATAAATAAAATCTTTAAAAAAAAATGTTTTGGGGCACCTAGGTGGCTCAGTCAGTTAAGTGTCTGCCTTCAGCTCAGGATGTGATCCTGGAGTCCCAGGATTAAGCCCCATATTGGGCACCCTGCTAAGCAGGAGTCTGCTTTTCCTCGTCCTTCAGCCCCTCACCAAACCCCCGCCCCTGCCCTCATGCTCTCCCTCACTCTAAAATAAATAAATAAAACCTTAAAAAGAAAGAAAGAAAGAAAGAAAGAAAGAAAGAAAGGTTTCTACAACACAGCCAACTAAGTACTCTTCACTACCAGCCTTTTGCGAGACACGATGTAGAGGTTGAGAGCTTTTACTAGTGTAATACATTGCTAATGTACAGTATGGGGCACATGGCTGGTTCAGTCTGTAAAGTACAAGACCCTTGATCTCAGGGTTGAGATAAAGTAAGTTTAAGCTCCACAATGGGCATACAGATTAAAAATAAAATCTTTTTTTAAAAAAGAAAATGGGGCGCCTGGGTGGCTCAGTGGGGTAAGCCGCTGCCTTCGGCTCAGGTCATGAGATCAAGTTCCGCATCGGGCTCTCTGCTCAGTGGAGAGCCTGCTTCCCTCTCTCTCTCTCTCTGCCTGCCTCTCCATCTACTTGTGATCTCTCTCTCTCAAATAAATAAATAAAATCTTTATTAAAAATAAAATAAAATAAAATAAAAAAGAAAATAGAGAGGGGTGCCTGGGTGGCTCGGTTGGTTGAGCAACCAAGTCTCTTGGCTGGGGTCATAGTCTTGGAGCTACAGGATCCAGCCCAGCCCAGCATAGGGCTCTGCACTTGGTGGGAGCCTGCTTGAGATTCTCTCCCTATCCCTCTGTCCCTCCCCCTGCTTGTGTACGCACACTCCCACTCTCTAAAATCTTAAAACAAAATAAATAAAATAACAGCAGTAATAAAATCCATATTCAACTCATGCTCTAAGCAATGTTTGAAAAGTTAAATGGTATCCAGAGCCTTAAAGAGCACATTCTTTCAGGTGCTTGGGTGGCTCAGTCAGCTGGGCATCTTCCTTCAGCTCAGGTCATGATCCTGGGGTCCTGGGATCGAGTCCCAAGTTGGGAATCCCTGCTCAGCAGGGAGTCTGCTTTCTCCCCTTCCTAGTGCCCCCCTCCCTGGTTCCCGCTCTCTCCCTCTCACTCTCTCAAATGAATATTTAACATCTTTAAGAAAAAAAAAAAAGAGAGCATATTCTTTCACAAATATCCGCTTCAAATACTGGTCTCCACTTGACTGAGAAAGAAGAATACTTTTCCCTTCACTAAACTCACAGAAACAACACTTGGCTCTCATACTCCCTTCCAATTCTTGGTTCTTGCAGAATAAAATCAAAGTTCTCTCTTCTTCCAAATCAACTCTGCTGAACTATAGTACTAGTGGCATTTGCTTAAGATTTCTGAAACAGTAACAGATATGCAAAGTTCACAATTGTTGAACTTAACAATTATTCAATTATTAAACTGATACTTGTAACATTTTTTATTATAATAGTTGGATAACTAGGCAATGCCCACACCCAGTTCCAGTAATAGAGAGATGTAACTGATGGGAATACCAATTAATCTGGCTCTGAAGCTAGCATTTGATTTGGAACATTCATGCATGGTGCCCCCAGGTCTTTCCAACTAATTCTAATAAATATCTGCTTGCCTTACAAAACAAAACAAACAAAAAAATAATCTTCCAAAGGTTGGAAGCTATAGCCCTAGATTATATTATAAAAACAAATCAAGGGGCGCCTGGGTGGCTCAGTGGGTTAAAGCCTCTGCCTTCAGCTCGGGTCATGATCCCAGGGTCCTGGGATCGAGCCCCACATCGGGCTCTCTGCTCAGCAGGGAGCCTGCTTCCTCCTCTCTCTCTGCCTGCCTCTCTGCCTACTTGTGATCTCTGTCTAATAAATAAATAAATAAATAAATCTTTAAAATAAATAAATAAATAAATAAAAAACAAATCAAGTCACAGATTTTGTGAATTTATAAGATTCACCAGATCTGAAAATAATTCAGATTTTTTTTTTAGATTTTATTTATTTATTTGACAGAGATCACACAGGCAGACGGGGGTGGGGGGAGAGGTTGGGGGGAGGCAGGATCCCTGCTAAGCAGAGAGCCCGATGCAGGGCTGGACCCCTGAGATCATGACCTGAGCCGAAAGCAGAGGCTTAGCCCACTGAGCCACCCAGGCACCCCCAGATCTTATTCTAATTCAAAAGCACAGCTAAAAATTTCAAGCTTAGGGCAATGGTCAGTCCCTCCCCTCATCCTTCAATAAGGAAAAGGTAGGTCATGAAATGAAAATAACTTTGTCAATAGAGGCCTTTTGCTTCAGCTACTGTTTTAATGAGGAAAAAACCTATCACTCTTTGGATATATACAGCATGGGCTAAAAATTATACTACATGCACGTCTGAACTGTGAATATGCATTGAGGTTATATCATATTGTCAACTCTGACAGCAATGCTCTTCACCAAAAACAATGATCTTTAAGATATGCAAGAAAATATCTGCCACAGATTTTACATCCAGCAAAATGATTTCAAGCATAAAAGAGAGTAAACAAACTCTTATGAACCTGTAAAAACTCAGGGAATATTGTTGCCATGAGGCCTTCCAGAGGAACCTGACTTGAGATCATGATAGAAGAATGTTAGGAGTAAGGAGGAGGACAAGAAAGAAGAGAAAAGGGTCTCCTGAGGGCAAAGAGCCAGACTGTTGGATGAATGACCTTGGGAATGGCAGAAACCTCATTCTCAGTGGCCATCACTGCCATTAGCTCAGATCCATGAAGCTCTGCCTGCCATCCTGAGTTGTCAAAAGCTAGAAGTTCCAGACTCTCTGGTACTCACCCAGGATCTATTTATTATGGGTCACAGAATCTGCAGAAAGCCAAGGCATGCCCTCTTCTTTTAAATCACCACTATTCCCTTCACAACTTCTTTTACATTAAGAAAAAAGTTGAGTTTTAGCACAAAATAGACTTGAATCAAAGGCCAGCTCAGCCACTTACTGTGTTACTCTGACCTAATAATTTAATTTCTAAAGCTGTGACAGATTCATCTAAAAGACAGGAGTAATAAAAGCACCTACATTACAGAGCTGTCATAGTAAATGAATGAGAAGTGCAGGTTAACTGTGTAGGTCAGTGCTGGGCATAAAGTAAGTGCTTTAAAAGTATTAGCTATCATTACCATTACAACCCATAAATCAAACTGGTCTACCATAACCAACCTTAAGCATAAATAAAATCAGATGTAACTAATAGTAAAATGAAGTTATAATTTACATCCCAGATCAACCATCCATATATAAATTGTCAGAGAAGAAAATATCTGATGTTTATCGGATGATTATCCTATGAATAACATTCTGAACTCTCAAGTTTTTCCAACGAGCCTCAACTATACTTAAATATTCATTAAAGGCTTTTTCACCGCTGAAATACTTTCAGTGACTTCTGAAACCAACAAACCAGGAAAAAAAATTTAACTGGTTGTTACCAGAACGTTTTAGTTGATTATAATGCAGCAAAATCACTGCATTAATCTCAATTACATTCTCTTACATATAAACTCCCTGTCAGACATATAAAGGGAAACCACCAATATTAGATGTCTTGATTGTATTTAAGAAAAAAAAACGTTAATTCATGTAAGAACCTCAGATTAGAGTCCAATCCATAAAGCTCCATTCTGCCATCCAACTTGTTCCCACTCGTGAAGACCCAGAGTTGTTGCTGTCGTTGTTGCATATAATAAAATGCACCCAGGATGCCTGGGTGGCTCACTTGGTTAAGTGTCTGCCTTCAGCTCAGGTCATGATACCAGGCTTCTGGGATTGAGCCCTGCATCAGGCTCCCTGCTCAATGGAGAGCCTGCTTCTCCCTCTCCCTCTGCTGCTCCCCCTGCTTGTGCCCGCACACCAGCGCACTTCTCTCTCGCTGTCTCTGTCAAATAAGTAAATAAAAAATTTTTTTAAAAAGTTCCTTCATACCCCTTTGAAAACCAACCTCCCCTGAACTTCCAGACTTAGACAACCATTAATGTGCTGCCCATAGAGTAGTTTTGCCTCTTCTAGAATTTAATGTAAATGGAATATATAGTATGTACCCCTTTCTGCTGGCTTCTTTCACTTAACATAATGTCTCCAAAATCCATCCACATTGTGTTTATCATTAGTTTATTCCTCTTCACTGCTTCCATGGCTTTTGAAAATGTGGGGTCTAACAGAATTGAAAGAAGACTGAGAGGCAAAAGCTAAGTAGAGCAGTTTAGGCCTAGAAAGCATATATCACCAGCTACTTCACGTGTCCATTAACAGTTTAATATTTTAAGATAAAAGAATTATTTCCCTTTGACTATCATAATTCTAAATTTTTAAGCTAATGCTGCTGAAATCAGAGGGAGTTCATGTCCTATCTTTATTTGACTATGCAGATGATGAAATAGGGGCTAACTGTACCTTGAACTTTGTCATGATCTGTGCTTGACTGTTTTACTACAACACTGAATTCAAACATATTGCAAAAAGCAGTCCAGAACTCAAATACATGCCCTTCCTAATCCCCACATTTTTCCAACTGGCAATAACAATAAAAATGCAGAGCTACATGACTTACTTCTGGTTGTTCTCTGTCCTCACCTCCCTACAAAATACATGGTTCCAGGTTACAAAAAGCAAATTACCGAAAGAAAGAAAAAAAAATCAGACAGCAGAAAATTTCAGGAGGCTTTCCGAGCAGATTTTATTGATAGGTTTGACTGTCTCTAGTGCCATGTTAATGAGTACTTAGTAAAGTGGTACAGAACACAGCTCTAATACACCATCATAGTCCTAACATCCACAGAAGTGAATTTACGTCACCCTAAAGGAACATCATAGTATGACTAACATATCTAGAATACTTCATATAGGGAATGTTCCTTTGGCTATAATATATAACTATATCACCACAAAAATCACCAAAACAACTCAGATACCGATGTCTTTTTTAGAATTAGCTACTCATTCTTCAGTTTGGTCCTACTTTATCTCAAGATAAAGTACTTTGTTGCACTTCACACTACCAATAACTCCTCCCCTTTCCTGAAACTCTTTCCACTTCTGCTGACTTTCAAAACACAAAACTCACAGTCATTCAGGCCCATTCTTTTTCCTACAGCCTCCAAAATTCAAGAGAAGTACACTCCCCAAAGTAGTAATTAGCCTCAACCCAAAACACAGTATCTACCCTTTGATCCATTTGTATTGCTTCAACTATCATTTTTTGTAATTTCTAAAAAATTTTTAGAAGATTTTATTTATTTGACAGAGAGAAACAGAGCACAAGCAGGGGGAGCAGAAGGCAGAGGGTGAGGGAGAAGGCTCCCTGCCGAGCACAGAGCTGGGATCACGACCTGAGCCAAAAGCACACTAAACCAACTGAGCCACCCAGGTGCCTCTTAAAATATTTTCTTTAGTAACCTCTACCCCCAATGAGGAGCTCAAGCTTACAACCCCCAAGATCAAAAGTCGCACTTTATACTAACTAAGCCAGTCAGGTGCCCCGTTAGCCATCAATTCTACGTTGACTTCTCAGATTTTTAATCATTAAGCTTGTCTGCTCTAGGTATCTCTTCAAACAGAACATAACCAAAATCTTCACCTCTGCCCCCAAACCACCTTGGTATTCTAATCTATTTGCATTCACTACCTATTAATCCACCTATCCATTATCCTTCTTCTAGTAACTCAGGTTAATCTTTTACATAAATCCAATCACTACACACCAATCAATGTTCCATCAAATCTCCCTTTTAAGTGTCTCTTTTTTCCTACAGCCAATCCTGAGCATCACCATCTACTGTCTGGATTATCTAACTGTCTCCTAGTAGGTCTCCCTGACTTCAATCTCCCCTTCCTTCAGGCCACCCTGCAGATTTATCACCTGCTTCATTTCCCTAAAACATACCTGAAGTGTCCCAAAAAGATGCAGTGGCCTTCCACTCCCCAAGTGACACAGTACAAAATGTCTAGTCTGAAACCTTCCCCTATAACGTGCCCTGCCTAGGCCTTACACCAGCCAAGTACATCATTCTCATTCCCACCTTAATCAGTCTGCTCTACCTTCTTTACGTGAACTAACTAAATCATTCAAGGCACCTAAGAAATAATCTCCTCTTTGTCACCATCACCAGCCCCTCAGCACCCCTATATATAGTCATCCATACTCCTTTGGACATTTTTGCCTTATCTTTCCTACCCTAACTTGTGACTGTGATACCTAGCTCGTATTAAGTAAAATACACGTTAAGTTAAAAGATACATCTTTAAGGGGTGCCTGGGTGGCTCGTGGGTTAAGCCTCTGCCTTCAGCTCAGGTCATGATCCCGGGATCCTGGGATCGAGCCCCACATCAAGTTCTCTGCTCAGCAGGGAACCTGCTTCCCCCCACCTCCACCCCCGCTCCCTCTGCCTGCCTCTCTGCCTACTTGTGATCTCTGTCAAATAAATAAAAATCTTTAAAAAAAAAAAAAATCTTCAAGAAAGAGTATCTTTTTTTTTTTTTTAAGATTTCATTTATTTATTTGACAGAGATCACAAGTAGGCAGAGAGACAGGAAGAGATAGAGGAGGAAGCAGGCTGCCCGCTAAGCAGAGAGCCCGATGTGGGGATCGATCCTAGGACCCCGGGATCATGACCTGAGCTGAAGGCAGAGGCTTTAACCCACTGAGCCACCCAGGCGCCCCCAAGAAAGAGTATCTTAACCATTATGAAGTTCACAAAAATAAATTGGCAGAGACCCAAAAACCTACTGGAACACTGATTAACCTCTGTCATCTACTGTAACACATATTAAGTAAAAGAAGTTTTTATTTCTAGAAATCTTTTAAAATGTTTAAAGTCATTTTATTGATTATTTTTATGATTCCTATCTTTTATTGCTTTTACTTTCCAAATCAACCACCATTTCCAGGAACAGGCAATTCCACCATGGTCACTAAGTTTCTCCTCAAGGGCTTTGCTCATACATGGGAGCTGAGGTGTGTACATAGCATGTTACTCCTACTGATGTACTTGGCCACCCTGTTAGGAAATCTCTTATCACTTCCACCACAACACACCACAACCTCCACACATTCGTGTACTTCATCCTCAGGAATCTGTCCATCTTAGACATGAGCTGTATTTCTGCCACTGTCTCCAATGCCTGTGTAAACTCTCTGACAACGCAGTCATTTCAGTGGTGATTTCCAGCAAATTCTACCTTTAAGGTTTCACACTTAAAGCACCCAAACACGCCTACTTACTGCAGACAGGGGACACACTAAGGAATTTATCACTTGGTTTGTTTCCAAATGCTCTACCTTAAAGCACCCCCAACTCCCACCCCAGTCTTGCCCAATAAGCCCTGCTGAAGAACATCTTTGGCTCTAGACCGCATTCATTCAGTTGAAATCTTTCTAGGGGTATTTGGGCTTAGAGTTAAGGAAAAGAGTAAGACTAAACTGAGCAAAGACAAGAATGTATAGAGGAAAATATATACAAAGTATTGTTCACCTTAAGAATAAAGCAATCAGGGGCACCTGGGTGGCTCAGTGGGTTGGGCCTCTGTCTTCAGCTCGGTCATGATCCCGGGGTCCTCCTCTCTCTCTCTCTGCCTGCCTCTACCTACTTGTGATCTCTCTCTCTCTGTCAAATTAAAAAAAAAAAAGAAAGAAAAAAGAAAAAAGAAAGAAACCACTAAATCCATTAAGTAAAATTCTGAAGGAGAAATGGATTTGCATGGTAACAAAATATGCCACAATTTACCTGATAATCACTAAAGAGAAAATGCTCCTTGTTCATGGGGACATCTAGCAATGACCAACTTCACCTGTGATCAAATTTAGCCCTACTAACCGTGTGACAGGCATTTTGTGCCTTCTGACATGATGTAATATGAAGCAGCATCAACTATGAAGTATCCTGGCCAAAATGTTTAACCTGAATTTAACTCAAGTCTTTAGCTCTAATTTAACAGCTTACAGAAGACAAATGAGTACGTTTTTAAAAGATCTCAAAGAAACAACCAGACAAATTCTGAATACAGGGTATATTACAAGATAATCAGTCTCTTCAAAAAGAGGGTCACTTTTTAAGTAGGTGTTTAAATTTAAAAGAGAATTGAGACACAAGAGTAAATGCAGCATAATAGTGCACGATCCTTCAGTGGACCTTGGTGTGGAAGGGAAAAGCTATATAAGTCATTTTTTACCTAACTGGGGAAATCTACTTATGGATTGGGGATTAGATGTCTTCTGGGGATTAGATAATTGTGTTACATAAGATAACAGTATTGTAGGTAAGAAGAAAATGTCGTTTTAGGGGGAGATTCATATTTAAGTATTTAGAGATGAAGTATCAGAAGGAGAAAAAAAATAATCTATTTTTAAATGTTTCAGCGAAGCAAATATATATATTTGATTATATAAAGCAAATATGGTAAAAAAAATATAAATACTGTTGAATTTAAGTGGTGGGTATATAGGTACTCAGTATACTATTAACATGTTCTGTAAGGGGGCACCTGGGTGGCTTAGTGGGTTAAGCCTCTGCCTTGGGCTCAGGTCATGATCTCAGGGTCCTGAGATCAAGCCCCACATCGGACTCTCTGCTCAGCGGGGAGCCTGCTTCCCCCTCTCTCTCTGCCTGCTTCTCTGCCTACTTGTGATCTCTCTCTCTCTGTCAAATAAATAAATAATCTTTTTAAAAATAAAATAAAAATAAGCATATATTATCATTCACTTTACAAATGACAAAACCTGAGGTTTAGAGACAGTTAAGTAACTTGCTTCAAGTTACCCATTTACGGAGTGACAGGAGAGGAATTCAAATCCACGCAGTCTGGCTTTAGTGTCAACGCTCCCAATCATCACCCTCCTTTTGCAGCTTTTTCCAGAAACCTGCGCCATTCCAGATATAAAGTCTTCTTACATTTAATATACACTTAAAAACACACACAAGTAAACTACGCTAAGTACCCTACAGCATTACCTAAATGCATAAAGCAGCAAAAATTCAGAAATATCTAAATGTGTTGATAAGCCTCATGCATGTTTGTGAACAAGTAATTCTCATGTCTATGGGTATAGAATGGTTTCCATTCATATGTGACTAAGAAGGATTTTATTATTAATAAGGCATTACTCTGAAATAATAGAGTTACAGCCTAAACACATATTCTAATGTCATGACCATTTGGCCAACTCCTCTATTTTTCATTTGGTATACTGCTGAAGCTACTGCTATATAGCATCTCCCAAACTGTTAGCAAAAATATCTGACAACGAATTAAATCTCAGACTTATCTTTGTTAGATTGCTTTCAGTCCTCGTAAAAATGCAGAGTCAATATTCCAGCTAGCGCTCTAAAATTAACTATGCATCGCTTCTCTTTTCTATTCAGAATATACCTTACACTGGACTCCATAATTTACCCATGCAATATATGCCTGAACAGAAACAAAAGACCCACCTACAAGAATTCCAGTCTGCAGGGTGATCAGAAAGTCCTAAAATACAGATATTACTTTAACATTCTGTACTGGAATATCAATAAACCATTTATTGTCTGTGCATCTGTGCTTCCAGACCTGGTGGCCACCCTGTAGTTAAATAAATATCAAGAAATCACAGACAGGGACACCTGGGTGGCTCAGTGGGCTGGACCTCTGCCTTCGGCTCAGGTCATGATCTCGGGGTCCTGGGATTGAGCCCCGCTTTGGGCTCTCTGTTCAACAGGGAGCCTGCTTCCCCCTCTCTCTCCGCCTGCCTCTCTGCCTACTTGTGATCTGTCAGATAAATAAATAAAATCTTTAAAAAAAAAAAAAAAGAAAGAAAGAAAAGAAAAATCACAGAGGCAGAAAAGGCAACACAAACAAAAAGCACAAGAGAAGAGCAAATATGCTGAACTAGAACACAAACCTATCACTGAGAAAAAGACTCAAGATGCTGGATAAGAGCAATAACACAATCTAAATCCTCACTAATCCTCCCAAACTTCTACTTCCCTCACAAAGCAGAGTTAGAGGCATAGAACAAAAAAAGAAGAGTATAACTGAAAACTATTATATATTAAGGCAAAAGTTACCATTTCACTTTCACATTTTGCTTCAAAACACTTGAGAACAGAAGAATAGCAAGAAATTAAACTCAGTTTCCTTACATTTAGGACCTACAACCAACCACAAAGCTTTAATAAAATTCTGTACTATAGAAATGAAACCAGTTACAAGAGATAATTTAAGACATCAAGTAAGGCTTTGTTTTGTTTTCTAATCTAAAATGCTGTACAGCTTGGTGAACCTGGTCTGACAGCACTAAATTTAATATATATTCAAAAAGTTCAAATTCTGGGACGCCTGTGTGGCTCAGTCAGTTGAGCGAATGACTCTTGGTTTTGGCTCTGGTCATGATCTCAGGGTCGTGGGATCAAGCCCCACAGTGGGCTTAGGCTCTGCACACTGCTTGGAGTCTGCCTGAGATGCTTTCCCTCTCCCTCTGCCCCTCCCCAACTCACACTCTCTAAAATAAACAAAATCTTAAAAAAAAAAAAAAAACAACCCAGTTCAAATTCTTCAGCACATCAGCACTTTGATAAAAAAGTGATAAATAAGTCACAAAAAAAATATTAAAAGTGAAACTAGTAATTTGAAGGCTTCATTTGGGTCCTAAAAATTAAGTCTCTTAGGTCATGAATGGAACCAGTGTTCATTTTTATATTGAGGCCCTGAAATACACACAAGTTGATTTGCTTTAAGATAAAAAAAAAAAATCTCAATTCACTGCAGCAAGCAAGATCACATGAGACTCTGACTCAATGCCTCGCAAAAGACCATTATGTATTAAGATAAAAACAAAGATCAAAGATCTCTCATGCTTATCTTAAATGTGCAATGTTTGTGTAAATTCAGGAAGAAACATTTTTACCAAACTGGATCATCACTAGGAAAGGTACATAACACACAGTAGAAAAATAAGCATCTGCTTCGTATCGTGCAATAAGCCACCCTCATGCAGAAATTTACAACGCAGGAGAAACAAAGGCACAACTTCAAGTTACACACCACAGCCCCAGAATTAAGGGAAGCAGTAATAAATATATAGACCAATTTTAGCATAATAAACTCGGACAGACTGGCTCCATCAGTTATCTTCAACAGAACTGTCAAATAACCAGAAAACAGAAGTAGCAGTCACAAATCAGTGACAGTATTTCCAGACACTAATGGCCATTCACTAATCTTTCAGTTATACTCACAAACAAACACACACAGCAACAACGTTTTTTCTAAACACAAATAACAACATACATTTTATATGTGCATCCCAAGTTACGTAAAACAGTCTTTCTGTTAAAAAGTCCTGTTTACCCTGCTCCCATTATCCTACCTTCTACCATTTTCCCGTCTAGGAATTCATCTATCCAAGCATGGGCAGTAAATGGGAAATACCTGAAGGCCCTAGCTTTCCTCATGCCTCATACAGGGACTGCTTTTTTCTCTTTGGCTCACCTTTTAATCTTAGGTACAGTAATTATTTCCCCCTTCCTACTTCCGCTTTCCATGTATCACTTTTTGTCTAGTTACAGAAAAACTCTTCTTCCCTCTTTTATTTTTCTTCCCTCTCTTTTGTTAAAAATGGAGTAATGCTGGGGGTGCCTGGGTGTCTCAGTTGTTAAGTGTCTCTCTTCAGCTCAGGTCGTGATCCCAGGGTCCTGGGTTCGAGCCCCACATCAGGCTCCCTGCTCTGCAGGAAGCCTGCTTCTCCCTCTCCCTCTCCCCCTGGTTGTGTTCCCTCTTCCACTGTCTGTCAAATAAATACAAAGAATCGTAAAAAAAGGAAAAAAATAGTAATACTCTGTGCGCCTGCGTGGCTCAGTCATTAAATGTCTGACTCTTGATCTCAAGGCTATGAGTTCCAGCCCCACACTGGGCAGGGAGAGCCTACTTAAAAATAAATAAATAGGAAAACTCTAGGGTCTCCCAACTGATTCAGTCAGTGAAGCACATGACTGTTGAGCTCAGGGTAGTGAGTTCATGCCCCACAACGCATGTAGAGCTTACTTTAAAAAAAATAAATAAATAAATAAAATAAAGCTCTAATCACAGCATCTAAGTGTAGTATAGAAAACACCATACATCCCAAACTGTCCACTCCTGATTTCAGTCATCCATAAAGGGAGCACAGTTGTAATGTAAACTGAGGCAGTGTGTTTGCTATCAGGATATAAAACCTCTAAGGGCAGGGATTTTTGTCTGTTTTGTTCAGTCTTCAGCCATGAATGGTGCCTTGCATGCTAGAAGGCACTCAGGGAATGCCAAAATAAAGGCTGAGGATGGGGTGGCTACAGACTAAATGCTATTACTCTTAAATACGTGGAATTCTTTATTTCTCAGAGGGCTGGTAGCCTACAGTAAGTAAAAGTTGCTCATATCTGAACTTGATCATTTAGTGTTGCTTTGAGTTCATTATTTCCTCTTTGTAAGGGACAAAGAAGAAGGGTCACCTGTATTTTATAGATAATATCAGTTCATTAACTCAGAATTCAATGCTTTAATGAGAAGAGGGGAAAAAGAAACATTCGTTCCCAAGAGAGGGTAAGTATCCATAGTGGTAAGGACATTCCTAGATTCCCCTACTTCTAAGGACACCTATTAACTATCCCTTTTCCATGTTAAGAGTGCACTTATACATACCTACACCAAGAAAATAAAATGCAGTTAGACTTAAGAATCACTGACATTACTCTCAAGGTTTAAAGTGTTTTAAAATCCTTCAGAACTTCACAAATTACTCTATCTTTTATCAAACCTGCTTCTCAGGTCTACACTATTTATCAAAAAAAAAAAAAAAACCCAAAAACCTATTCTTTTTATATTACACACTTGATTATACCTAATAATAACCACGTTTAAAAAATAGTTTCCCACAAAGGAAAAGATTTTTCATGTTTCTGGCACACAAATGCACTTAAGCTACACAACCTATTTTGAAGTGGGGGCCACTCTATGTAGACAAAAAGCACAGCAACACTACACACAGGTCTTATCCTGACTATACCCCTGCCAATAATTGGTCCCATCTCTAAAAGTGAGACAAGTTCCTTCAAAGTCTTCCAAGGTTCATCTCTTTCTCTCCTCTAAATATCAGGCC
Organism: Lontra canadensis; assembly: GCF_010015895.1. Classification (NCBI taxonomy): domain Eukaryota; kingdom Metazoa; phylum Chordata; class Mammalia; order Carnivora; family Mustelidae; genus Lontra; species Lontra canadensis. The sequence continues at coordinate 11,585,452 of NW_022631055.1, read as the reverse complement.
ATGGGGGCGTCTGGGTGGCTCAGTGGGTTAAGCCTCTGCCTTCGGCTCAGGTCATGATCCCAGGATCCTGGGATCGAGCAGGGAGCCTGCTTCCCTTCCTCTCTCTCTGCCTGCCTCTCTGCCTACTTGTGATCTCTGTATGTCAAATAAATAAATAAATAATCATTTTTTTAAAATAAATAAATAAATAAATAATAAGTATCAGGCCATGTATTTAATATTAATAGTCTTCTTTCGTTCAAAGGAAATGTAAAACAAGTTTTCCAACAAGGGTTATGTTTCCAAACTTCGAGGTCTTTAATTTCCAGAAAGATAACAATTTAAAGCCAGTAATTTCATACTGATATTTCAACATACTCAAAAAAAAAAAAAGAGAGAGAGAGAAACCTGAGTCCATTTTTAGTAAATATTAAACAAGTAAATGAAAAAAGTTTCAAATTGGTAAACTGTGCTTTAAATGTTACAAACTATGTTAAATTTGCCTAAACATATGAATAAGTTAAAATACCACAACTGACTGTTAAACTACTAGGTTCTTTTTTTAGAGACTTTATTTATTTGACAATAGGAGACACAGTGAGAGAGGGAACACAAGCAGGGGGAGTAGAAGAGGGAGAAACAGGCTTACTGCCAAACGGGAAGCCCGATGCGGGGTCGATCCCAGGACCCTGAGATCCTGACCCAAGCCAAAGGCAGACAGTTAACAACTGAGCTATCCAGGCACCCCTAAACTACTAGGTTCTTAAAGTTAAATCAGTTATAACATACAAAGGGTATCACTATAAAAGGTATATGTCATGCCAAGAAATAAGAAGATATTGTAGATGTGGTCACAAGTCAGCTGTAGCTAAAAAAGAAAAATATTTACTCGAGAACTCCTCTATGTCATGACTTACCATAATTAGGAGCAAAATGTTTATGTCTGTTATTAACATTAAACTGAAAGGGAGAAATAACACACCCTGAAATTTGAATGAAAATTAAAAAAAAAATGAGCTACCTTATGGTATTTGTTTTCTAGGCTGCTAGATGATGCTAAAAACAAAATTTCATGATCTTTATAAAATCTGAGAAATTAAACTACCGTATATAGACTACACTTATGGAAAAATTCATCCCATCAAGAATTTAGTAAAGACTTTTTTTTTTTTTTTTTAAGATTGTATTTATTTGGGGCACCCGCGTGGCTCAGTGGGTTAAGCCTCTGGCCTTCAGCTCAGGTCATGATCTCCGGGTCCTGGGATCGAGCCCCACATCAGCTCTCGGCTCGGCCTGCTTCCCTTCCTCTCTCTGCCTGCCTCTCTGCTTACCTGTGATCTCTGTCAAATAAATACAATCTTTAAAAAAAAAAGATTGTATTTATTTGACAGAGAGAGAGAGAGATCACAAGTAGGCAGAGGGAGAAGGGGAAGCAGGCTCCCTGCAGAGCTGAGAGCCGATGTGGGGCTGGATCTCAGGACCCTGAGATCATGACCTGAGCCAAAGACAGAGGCTTAACCCACTGAGTCACCCAGGCACCCCTTTTTATCATAATATTGATAATATCATAATATTGATTCAACTACCTCATCAAATAACTCAGGTTAGTCTAAATGGTGGTTTTCTTTGGGGGAAGGAGAGGATATAGCTTAAACACTGAAAAGTGTAATTCGGACACCTGGGTGCCTCAGCTGTCAAGCATCTGCCTTCGGCTCAGGTGGTCCTGAGATCCAGCCCCACATTGAGCTCCGGCCCAGCCCTGGGCTCACTGCTTATCGGGAAGCCTGCTTCTCCCTCTCCCACTCCCCCCTGCTCGTGCTCCCTCTCTCTGTCTCCGTCAAATAAATACAATCTTAAAAAAATAAATAAATAAATAAAAAGTGTAACTCAAGTCCAGCTTCCACAAAGAAGTTAAACCACATTAAAATGTTTCATTTGAAAAAAGATTTCAAAATGGCTAATCAGAGATATTAGCATACTTAAATTACTCTAGAAGATCAAGTTATTTTCTTTTAAATCAATGTTTTGTTATAAACAAGTATCATCAACAGAAATAAGGATAAAACAAAGATTATGAAGGACTTTTTTCTTCACCTATACTTGTTAGATCAGTTGCTGGAAGATGACAGACCCTGCATTTTACAAATTTTAAAGTCAAGCAAAAACTACAAAAACCAATATTCCCCAAATCTACCCTATTTCCCTTCACCATTTAGTCTGAGTACAAAACAGTGGGATGGAAAATAGATTACATTTCCAGGGTCTACCTAGTATCTGAGAATTTTACCTCATAGACAGTCAATTCCCTTAATCTGCAATACCACTGATATAATATATAAAGTATATTTCTATCATAAAACTTTAAAGCTACTAAGACATTATTTGGTTTCAACCCAAATTCTGAAATTAGCTAAGAAAAAAATAAGAAGACTCAAATACAATGTAGGAAAAAACACAATGGATATCCAGAAGTACCCATATTCCCCCAAATTATCTTACCACCAACCATAATTTTATATTTTATGTTTAGTATTACTTGAATAAATTTTGTTATTCAAATTCTGGAATTTAGAAAGTTTATTCTAACTCTGACACTGTCAGTTCTTTCGCAACTTACTTTTTCTTAAAATCAGTGAACTGTGAAAGGCATAGTTCACAGAAAAAGTAAAATACGTTATATTTTAATAAGTTAATTTTATTCACTTTATCTTATGAAAGCACTTACATCTTATGAAAGACTACTATGGAGTTAGAATTATACTATTTTACTACTTTTAGCCTAGGTAATGTCACAAGATACTTTAAAATAGTTACATGTAACATACAAGTTTTCATACAATGTAGATAATATGTGTAACTAACACCAAGGGGAGGAGATTCACTGTCAGTATCATGTGTAATAAAAGAAATGTTTACCGACTCATTTACAAGGGCATGTTTAAAAACTGAGCCAATGGCAAAACAATTGTTAATGCATCTCCACAATCACTGAACTACACTATGGCAAATTCTACACTTCCAAGAGTGCCAAGAATCTATCAGCATCAAATTTTAATTCAAAAGACTTCGTAAAAAATGTACGATAGGAAAATAAATTTTCACGAGAAAACCACTTTTTCTGAACTTTTTAACTTGTGAATCAGATATTCTTAGAAGCACAGCTATTTAGACATACCATTCCTTCAGATGATGTAATCTTAAGGGATTTGGTAATTAGAACATGTTAATTACTTACATAAAATAATATTTATTGCCACGACTATCAGACAAACTTTAAAAGCTTTCACCCATTCCTGGGGTCTTCACAGAAATCAGACACCCGGTATGAGAAAACAGGTGTTGAAAGCTTCACTGGTCACTTCTAAGAAAATGATTACAACATAAAGAAATTCAAAGGATAATGTACAAGAACTGGGAGATCTTAACTAGCGGGTATGAAAGATCACATAAAAATACTATTTTATGTTGATAAAGCAACATAGAGAGCCACTGTAGAAACTGTGATAAGACTTTATGAGAGCAAAACTAAATGAAAGGGGAAAACACAAACACCATTAAAAGAAAATAATTCAAGAGAGAAACAAAAAAGCACAGGAAAAATCAGAATTATCCTGAAAAAAAAAAAAAATGTCGACCAAAAAAACTGTTCTAAATACTAACTTTTAAAAGTTCAACTGAAACAACACATTGCCCATTCAAGAAGCCTACAAAAATATTTCTTTAAAAATTTCCATTTTAATAGTTTAACTTCATATTTGGAAAAGACTATAATAATTAGAATAACCTGTCTCTATTTAGAAATGCTCTATTAAAAAGGAGGCCAACACTAGGAACTTTGCTATTGCACAACAGAGAAAGTAAATGAAATAATGTCCATTAACAGTCAGTGTGGATGGCATGTTTCTCCACCTCCCAGAACAGACGGACTTACACTATCTGACCCGAACAATCTACCACTTGTACATCGTGCAGTAGCTCAAATAAAATGAGTTCCTGTGTTAATCCCACAATAAACCTCAGTAATTCTCACATCACAGTTGTAAACGTTTGTTAACAGAAAAAGAATGTTTTTCCCAAAATAGCTACGTATCACTAAGACTACTCAAATTCCTAAATAATCCTTTTACAAGACTCCTGCCAACTTTATTTTGATACATTAAACATGTGGAGCCTATTTTAAAAGGTCTTTAACTGTGACTTCATGAAAACAGCTTCCTAGTTAGTTCATAAAATATCTTCTTTTTGAAGTTTTCACGGTGTTTTTAAGCTGACTTGAATAGAGATGAATCTGGGCCAGCTATCAAATGCTTAAGAAGCAGTTTTGCCAAATAAGATGGGCAAATGTTCTAGATCTGCTAAATCCGACATTAGAGGTCAGACAACTTAAAAAATGCAATAACTACTTTCAACATTCACTGAGCCCCTCGTTTTTAAAATTACCTCGGTGTCATTTTCACATCTGACGTTTAAGAATACAACCTGGTTTTTTTGTTGTTGTTTTGTTTTGTTTTTTTCTTTTTCTTTTCTTTTTTTTTTTTAAGGATATTAGGCTCAGTTAAAAAAAAAAAAACTAATCTGCTGCAAAAAGCTAGTCAGTCAACTCTTGAGGGGTGTCTGAAGATTTGGATGGCTGGCGGTAGAAGTTTCATTTAAAAACTTCTCTTAAAAAGAATGACATCCGGAAAGGATCGCTGGAGAGAAGAAAGGGAAGAGAAGCCCGGCGTCGGCTAAGAAGCGATTTAAAGCCACTAAGAAGGTAGGTGGTGGTGAGACGCACAGAGCGAGAAAAGATTTAACAAGGAAGTGAAGTGGAGCGCAGAGGGGGGCAGAAACTGATGAGGAAACAAATGGGAAAGGTAAGGTTTTAGAATAAGCACGATCCAGGAAGGGATGAGTTAAGGCCTGGGGTAGCCCAGGTGTTTCGGTTTCAAAGAGATGCTCGCGTACTGGAAAAGAGAACGGGGGAAAGCAGTTTACTTCCAGGCGCTGGAGCAAAGTAAAATTCCCTGCCCCGAGCCTCTCCCAGACTCGGCCGAGCGCGGAGGCGGCGGCTGGGGAAGGGGCCTACCCAGGAGCCGGGCCCGGCGTTCTGCTCCCCCAGGCTCCACGGCAGAAGAGGCGGGGATAAGGCAAGCAGGGCCCGCGACCGTGGGCCGGCGGCACCCCGAAAACAGTGTGGGGCCTCGGCGGTACCCTCGAGCCGTTTCCCCTGCGGCGGGGCGCCGAGCGGCCTTACCTGGGGCGAGGGAGGGAAGCGAGGTCTAGGGCGTCCGCTCTCGCCCGCCGCAGAGAACCCCTGATGCACTCAGCTCGGGCTTCCGACCGAGGCGCGACCCTGCCTCAGCCGCCGCTTCCCCGTCAGGGTCTCGGCCACCGCCTCCGCCGCCTCCGGGGCTGTTTACACCGTCGGGCCCCGCACGCCGCCGCCGCCGCCGCTGCCGCCTTCTCTCCACCCTAGCGCCGCTGCCGATTCGGCCGCCGCCACCTCCTCCGCCGCAGCCTCGTCTCTCTGGAGCATCTTCCAGCCACCGAACCCTGAGAAACAGAGACTCCAGCCGCGCCGGCAGGAAACTCCCCCGCAACTGCTAGGGGGACCAGGCGGTCAGAGCACCGGCGGCTTTTCCGCCATTGAGCAGCAGCCGCTCCGCTCCTTCTGCAACCCCCTCCCCGCACCCTGTCCTCCCCGCCCCTCGGCGAGCCCCGCCCCCAGCTCCCACCCATTGGGACGGTGCAGCCTCTCACTGCATTCGGTTGGCTAGTCGGGCCGTCAATCACCACCCTCCCTCCCACTTCGGCTGCTCTGTACCTCGGTACTTAGCTTTCCCCGCCCACAATGCCCCGCCTCTCAGGTCCTAATTTCCCATTGGGCATCAGTGACCACCTTCAATTGGCAAGGTCAACTATCCATCAAACACCGCCCACTGAGTGAGATCCAACCCTTCATTACCATTTACTTCACTCAGCCCCGCCTCTGGGCGTTAGGGACCAACCTACCCTAACAGCCATAAGTAGAGATCGCCATCAATCAAATAACGCCCACCTGCACTCCGCCTCGCAAAGACCGAGCCCTAGCGATTCTCTTTTCTTATTGGACCGAAGGGTGACCCGAACCCTTAATCATTGGCTTTCCGTGCGTGTCCGTCACTGAACCAATTTCCAAGTCCGTCACACTGGCTTTTTTCAAATGAACGCTCAAAAGGCGGGGAAGTATCCAAATAGCGATTGGCTAGTCTTCGAAAACGGTCAAATCCAGAGTGTGTGCGGCTCCTTCCCGTCCTACGAGAACCATGCCCCTTTATTTTTGACCTCTAAGCCGTGCGTGAAAGAAGCGCCATAAAGGAGCCAACGCGCTGTCCGGTCATAGGTGTGGAAGCCTAGTCCCACCCGGAGTTACAGAGGGTTGGCTGCTGATTGGCTAACAAAGTCCTGTTAGGCCCTCATTGGAGGACATAAACGTCTCTCTTCGGCGTAGAGACGGGAAGGGATGGCGCAGGGAAGGATAAGAAGGGGTCCGGGGAGAGGCAGTTGTTTTGCTTCAGCCGACGGGTGGGGCGAACGCGGGAGAGGGAAGCTCGGAACGCAGGGCTCTGGGGGAGGTGTTGCGGGGAGGGAAAAAGCCCGGATGTGTCTTAACAATGAAATCATCGCCGACCAATCAGAGCTGCTGAGCCAGGCTACCTGCCTGACCTGTGCACAGTAGGGAAGGGAATGAGTTAGTGAGCGGGAAATTGGGGTGTCAGGAGACGCTGGAAAGTGATGTGAGAAAATGGAACAGGTGATCCCTTTAAGAGGACGCTGTGCTGTTGGGGGTTATTTTTATTCTTTCTAGGCCTGCAACGCCCGGCATTCAGCCCTTGACATTTCCGTGTTTTGATTCTTAGTCAACATTGATTTTTAAAAAATCTCTCGGCCTAGTCTTTGACATTCATTCGTTCGTTCCACAATTATTGAGCTCCTGCTATTTGGCAGGCACTGTTCTGGAACTGGAGCTACAAAACTAAATTAGGCAATCCCACTACAAGATGGTAGGTGTTACCACTGAAACATGCAATGGAGGGTGGTGACATAAGGGATCGTCCCTGTGGGTAAGTTTATCGAAGAAGGCTTCACAAAGAACAGTATGAGTCTAGCAGGAATGATTCAATAGTCAGAAGAGGGAAGTGGACAGCATTCCGTCAGCAACCGAATTAGACTAAAGGTATTGCAGATTAATTCCCCACCAAAGAAACAAAACTTCAGTGTAATGAAAGTGTTCTAACACCTTAAGATGCTTCCCCCCACCCCCCGAAAGTGACCTGCTAAAGGAGTTAAACCTTATTCACACTTTTGTGTAAACTGGTTTGAACAGACAAGTTAAGCTAAGACCCAGCAGAGTGCCATTTTGATTAGGGGCTGTGGGTGTTTTAGGAATAAGGGCAAATTTAGGAATTGGCCAGGTCGTGGTGAGGATGGCAGAAATAAAGACTTGATTGTAGTTCAGATTTTTTTCATCTCCGCCCCCCAAATATGCATAACGATAGTGGGGCTTTTTTTACAGGAGGGTGGCTGGACCACCAGGTCCAGGGAGCAGATCCCTGGGTCTACTCACACCTGTAAGATCAGGGACTCCCGAAACAAAACTTGGAAAGGTGAATTTCTAAATTCTCCAGATGCGTTTTATTCACACCATGACTGAGATCCTCTAGTACAGGTAATGGAGATAGCATAGACTAAAATTTAGTTTCCCTGCTTCTTCATGCAGGGAGGAAAAACAATAAAGAAGAAAGACAAGTAGGCCCTTTAGACCATGCCTTTCTCCTGTCCCCTTTACTGTCAGTATCAGTTCTTAGGAAATACTCCTTAAATGACTTATAGGATACATTCCCTTAAATCACTCTCCTTTGTCTGACACACTTTATATATGGCAAAAGGAGTCTAGGATCCCAGCTTTCAAAATAGCAATCTAAAGATCATAAAAGTGGAGACATTGTAGGACCTGGTCTTAAGAATTCGGGCAATCTCAGTAGGGCATCAGAGAAGTTTCTTGATCTGCCTGATTTCCTTCTCACTTTCCCTTGGTTGACCCTGAAACTAATACAAAGCACAATCATCTAGGTGGGCTGATGATTGCACATCATTCATTCTTTCAGTCACTAAAAATATAGATGTACTGAATACTGGTCTAGGGACTAAGAATACAATAAGGATCAAAACACACTTAGGTTAACTTTAGGTGTTAGGTGTGCTTTATTTGATTAAAACTCCAAACTAATAAAGAAGGCCCAATAAGATTCAGAAATTTAAAAGGTAAATTGGTGTGTGCCATCATGAACATACAATGTATCACAAACATTGACTACCATCATAGGGGGCTCCATAACTGTATGAATGCAGCTAGGCTAAGCACTCTGAGTCTTGTTTTATTGTTCAGTAAGTAGGACTCACAAAATCTTCTGAAGCCAGGTAAAGAGCTTTAGATGCTGTTAATAATGCAAAGCACTTTCCAAAAGATAGTGCAAACAGTACTGAATGTATTATAGAAAAAGTCCTTTATTTTTTTTTTTTATTTTTTATTTTTCCAGTGTCGGCTTTCATACTCTGGTGTTCCTTTTTATTTTTTTAAGATTTTATTTATTTATTTGAGAGAGAGAGTACACACAATCTCAAGTGAGGTAGGGACAGCGGGAGAGAGAGAATCATGGATCCTGATGTGGGGCCCTGTCTCACGACCCTGAGATCATGACCCCAGCTAAAACCCAAGAGTTAGATGTTTACAGACTGAGCCACCAACGTGCCCCTATTTTTTTTTAAAGATTTATTTGTTGGGGCACCTGGTTGGCTCAGTGGGTTGATCGGTAGACTCTTGGTTTCTGCTTAGGTCGTGATCTCAAGGATCATGAGATTGGGTCCCACATGGGGCTCTGTGCTTAGAGGGGAATCTGCTTGAAGATTCTCTCTCTCTGCCACTCCCCCCACATGTGTGTGCTCTCTTTCTCTCAAATAAAATAAATAAATCTTTTCCTTAAAAGATTTATTTATTTGAGGGTGCCTGGGTGGCTCAGTTAAAGACTCTTTTCAACTCAGGTCATGATCTCAAAGGTCCTGACATGAAGCTGAAACCAAGAGTCAGAAACTCAACTGACTGAGCCACCACCTAGGCACTCCTGGTTTTCTTTTTTGAATAAGATATTAGGTATCAATGGTCTCCAAGTTTGGGGTGCCTCAGTTTTGCTGGAGTCCTAAACCCACACTTGATAATCTCTGCCTATATTCTGAAGTACTCTGCCTACTTCATGTAATTATTATAAAGATGAAACAGGATGTGGCATACAATAGTACCTAATATACTGGCTGTCACAGTTGAATCAGAATTTGTATATGTCCCATAGAAGAAAGTTCACGTATTCATTCAGCATATTTATATGCCTGTTAAGTGCAGGCCATTTTGGTCTCTCTGACAGGGAGTTTGGGTGTCAAACTTCAAGTAGTCCAATTTCTACAGATTGATCCACTCCCCGTCTTAACCACTAGAAATACTCCATTGATAAACCTGTTTTCTTCATAAAAAATTTTTTTTTCACCATTTCCACTTAAGAAGTACAAATACGGGACTCCTGGGTGGCTCACTTGGTTGGACGACTGCCTTCAGCTCGGGTCATGGTCCTGGAGTCCCGGGATCGAGTCCTGCACCGGGCTCCTGGCTCCACGGGGAGTCTGCTTCTCTCTCTGACCTTCTCCTCGCTCATGCTCTCTCTCACTGTCTCTCTCTCAAATAAATAAATAAAATCTTTAAAAAAATAAAAAAAAGAAGTACAAATACTTCTTAAGCATTCACTGTGAATCAGGTACTAATAAAACAGTAGGGCATGAGGAAATCACATGACCACCCCTAGCTATAAGGTAAATAATAGGCACTGCTGCCTTTGAAATTAATTAGCTATGATATTGTGATATAATAAGATATATATATATATATTTAATCTTCATCCCAGTTCCTGGCAGAGAACTTCTAAGATCCTTATCATTTTGTGCATGATAGGAGTAAGGAGAGCATTTTTGTTGTTCCTAAGAAGCTCCTCCTTTTTCTTAAGTAAGCTCTAGGCCCAACATGAGGCTTGAACTCAAGACCCTAAGATCAAGAGTCATATGCTCTACCACTGAGCCAGCCTGGTGCCCCATAAGAAGCCTGAAGTTATGCTGATGAGGGAACTCATAGAGGATGGCTGCTTGCCAGAGGAAGAAAGTATGTAATGAGAAGGTCGGAACTTCCAGCCTCACTCCCTATTTCTGGGGGGGGCAAAGGAGATGGAAATGTTCTTAATCAGTGATTAAGATGTAATCAGTCATGCTTATGTAATGAAGCCCCCATAAAAACCCTACATGACTGGGTTTGGAGAACTCCTGGGGTGGTATACACACTGAGGTGCTAAGAAGGTTGTGATCTCGGTGAGGCCAGGGAAGCTCTATGCCTCTTCCCATGTAGCACGCCCTGTGCATCTCTTCCATTTGGCTGTTCCCAAGTTCTATCCTTTATATAAACTGATCATAGTAAGTAAAGTGCTTTCTGGAGTTCTGTGAACAGTTCTAGAAAAATTATCAACCCTGAGGAATGGGTTGTGGGAATCCCCATTTATAGCTGGGTGGTCAGAAGAACAGGTCACAACCTGGGACTTGTGATTGGCCTCTGAAAGTGGGAACAGTTCTGTGGGACTGAGTCCTTAACCTGTGGGAATGGCCCTAACTCTAGATCGTTGGTGTCAGAATTGCTTAAGGTGAGGGAAACAACCGATACATCCAGGTCAAAAGTGTTGTGAGTATAGTAGGAAAACAACTTTTCCTTTTCATTGACCACCACCACTTAGAAAGCCTCAACGCTGATTTTAATGAAACCACCACAACATGGTTTCATTTAAAACTTTCATTTAAAGTTTCTATTAAAAGTTTGTCTCAAACAGCTCCAGAGAGCTCTTCAGGACGAAAGCCCTTTTATCCCAACGTGTCTGGGATACGGCAAGAATTAGGCCACACAGGCTAAAAACTATCTTAAAAATCCATAAGAATATTGCCCTCTGCTCCATATTTAACACTTATTTCAACATTAAAATATTGTTTAAAGTTTTTATCATTATGAAGGGACAGGTTGTTTTTTTTTTAATAAACCATGTCATAAAAGGAGAAGTATGTTTGGCTGACAGAAAACCTAAGCAGTGGCTTAAAGTACAGGGTGTGGGTACCATTTTCTTTCACATAACAAGAAGTTTGGAGGTGAGCAGTGATGTCAGGGTCAGTGCTTCTACAATTACCTTGTTGCCCCAAGATTGCAGGATGGTTACTGCAGCTTCTAGTAAGATGCCCAAGTTGAGGGCACCTGGGTGGCTCTGTTGGTTAACCCACTCCCTTCGGCTCAGGTCATGATCCCAGAGTCCTGGGACTGAGTCCCCCATGGGGCTCCCAGCTCCATGGGGAGCCTCTTCTCCCTCTGACCTTCTCCCCTCTCATGGTCTCCCTTACTCTCTCTCTCTCTTTCAAATAAATAAATAAAATCTTAAAAAAAAAAAAAAAGATGCCTTAAGTTGAAGGCAGTAGGGCATGAGGAAATCACATGGGATTTCCTATAAGGGAGGCCTGCAACTTAGAGAACTGTGATGTTATGAGTTTCTGAGAGTAAAGGTTCTCCAACTTACCAAGCATCAGGATCCCCTGGAGGGCTTGTGGGAACAAGGATTCTTAGGCCCCATCCCAGAGTTTCTGATCCAGTAGATGTCTGGTCAAGACTTGATCATTTACCTTTCTAACAAATTCCTTCTAACTCTGCAGCTGCTGTTGGTCCAGGGACCACACTCTGAGAACCACTGACTTAGGCTAATCAGGATCCACTGCCCGGCATAGGTCTAGGTTTGTCCAGACGTATGGACATATGGACATGTTAGCATTTATAAATATTTTCTGCAGCTATATTTCTGTTTTATCTCTGCACAGATGAAAAGAAAATAAATTCCTCCTCTCTCTCTCTGCCTGCCTCTCTGCCTACTTGTGATCTCTCTCTCTGTCAAATAAATAAATAAAATCTTAAAAAAAAAAAGAAAAAGAAAAGAAAAGAAAATCAAGCTGGGGCACCTGGGTGGCTCAGTTGGTACTGTATGTGACACTTGATCTCGGGATTGCACGTTCAAGCCCAACGGTGGATATAGTTTACTTTGTAAATAAATAAATAAATGAATAAATAAAATCTAGAAAGAAAGAAAGAGGAAGAAAGGGAGAAAGAGAAAGAAGGAAGGAAGGAAGGAAGGAGAGATGGAAGAAAGGAAGGAAGGAAGGAAGGAGAAGAAAGAAAAGGGAAAGGAAGGAACTAAGCTCAAGCAGAGGCAAAGGCAAGAAGTCTTTGTAGACTCCAGTGGGTCCTCAATGCACACAGCCCTTTCTTTCCCAAGCCATTAAAGATCTTGGGTGGCTCAGTTGGGATGGCGTCAAGCCACCTGGGTGGCTCAGTTGGGATGGCGTCTGCCTTCGGCTTAGCTCATGATCCTGGGGTCCTGGGATTGAGCCCCATGTCAGGCTCCCTCCCCCACTCCCCCTGCTTAGGCGCACGTGCGCGCGCTCTCTCTTTCTCTCTCTCTCTCTCTGTCAAATAAATTAATTAAAATGTCTAAAAACAACAACAACAACAAAAAGATCTTGGGTTCTGAGACACCAGAACTTCACAGCCTTCTAACTTCCATTAAAATCAAGTAGATACAATGCCACAGGCAATACTTTAACTGAAGCTTATCCTTAAGGTCCAGCTTGCATTCGTCAGAGTTCGGCAAGAAACAGATGATGCACTCAAATTAGGAATTTTGAGGAGGGTATAATAATAAAGGGACTATTTCCAAAGGTGCAGGCAAGGTAGAGATAAATCATACAGTTTAATCCCCTACCTCTAGTAGTAGGGAGGCACATTATCACACTAGCGCCTGAAGGGATGTGGGTAGGAAGGGTTCATGGAACAGTACGTAGGGAGAGTTGCATAGTCCTGTGTCAAGAACTCTGACACCCGGTAATAAATACTCCAGCCTCACTCTCCTTGGATCTCCTGCCAGGGCTACCCCTTGGCCAAACCCAACTGTACTGTAGCCTATCAATAGTATCCATTCAAGTCACAGAACAGAAGGAAGAAAGGTAGAGGGACAGCCAGGTATCTGGAGGGACAGCAAGAGATAACCAGCACAGACATATTTGAATTTTATACCATTTATTTCTAGTTCTAGAATTAGTCTTTTTTGTGGTCAAGGGAAAGTCAAATTATAAAACAAAGAAGAAAAATATTAGAGGAAATCCCTAAATCAACAGATCTTAGAGTATGGTCTGAGGACCCCCCCTGAGGGTCCACAAGGTCAGAGCTATCTTTGCAATAAGAGTAAGACGTTCACTTACTAGTTCACTCTCATTCTTTGAGTAGGAGACAGAGAACTTTCCGGAGGCTATATAACATGTACTATTGCAACATACTGCAACAGCAGATACAGAGTGCAACTGTCTTTCATTAAGCCAGAGATTAAAGAGATTTGCAAACATAGAAGACAATGCCTCCTTCCTCACCCATATTTTCGTTTTAGAAAATACAGTTGTTTCACCAAAAAATTCTATTTAGGTGAACACATAATGGGCTTATTTTTTTAATTAATTAAAAAATATTTTTAAATTTCTCAAATTTGGGGGCGCCTGGGTGGCTCAGTGGATTGAGCCTCTGCCTTTGGCTCTGGTCATGATCTCAGGGTCCTGGGATCAAGCATGGGGTTCTCTGCTCAGCGGGGAGCCAGCTTCCTCCTACCGCTCTGTCTGCCTCTCTGCCTACTTGTGACTTCTCTGTCAAATAAATACATAAAATCTTAAAAAAAAAAAAAAAAGGAAAGAAAGAAAAGAAAAAAAGAAAAAAGAAAGAGAGCAAGGGAGGAAGGAAGGAAGGAAGGAGAAAGAAAGGAAGAAAGAAGGAGAAAGAAAGAAAAGATAAAAGAAGTAAAAGGGAAGAAAGAAAAGAGAGAGAGGAAAGGGGAAAGAGGAAGAACGACAGACATGCATTACTGTATCACAGATTTGCTTGTTTTTTTATAGTTTGATGACTGTTTCATTATAATTGGTTTCCTTTGAAACTTTGTGAACTTTATGTATTTGTAACCATTGTTTGAGAAGAAATCTACAGAATTTGCCAAAGAGGCACTTCGAAGAAAAGAAAAAGGAGAGTAAGAACCCCTGCTGCGGCAGTAATCTTCAGTTCAGGGAGGACATTATTCCTTTTGTTGTGCGTTGTACACAGTGACTGTCCAATGAGTATTTACTGCATTGCATTTGTAGCATTTCAAGGAGTTGACTGAAAGTTTTCCTTTTCCTCAGGGTTGCCCCGCCAGGGCCGGGCCGACCCCCACCCCACTTCCTCCTGAGAGAGGAAGTTGATCAAACGATCGCCATCCCGCGAGCAATGCCCCCAGCCCTGGAGGCCAAAGCAGGCTGCCTCCGAGTCAGATGCTCCTTTGTGTTTTAAAAAGAGTGTGCTGGCCGGAGATGATTGAGATTAGGGTTACAACACAGCGGGTGGTATCAGAAACACTTTTCCCTTGGAGCCCAACCATATCGCTGCTGCAAAACTGCAAAATGTTTAAATGGGCTTGGCTGTGGGAAGCTCTACTCTCAGCCATTTATGTAAGCACTTTAGCATTTATGGCCAAGTTCATTTACATTATTCATTCGCTTTGTTATGTTATGTTTTGTTTTCTTTTTACAATAAACTATACATTTCTGCCAACTCTTCATTGTTTGCTTCTTAGCAGCCTTGCCATTTGCTTATGCAATATGGTGGTTTGCGCAGGCTTCAAAAACCCAAAGGAAATCTTGTGCTACTTTTTCCTTCTTTTTCTTCCACATCTGCAACGACTCCTTTCCTGTTTACTTGTCTGAAGGCTCTTTTCTCCTGCTGTTAAAGCTGAGCATGAGCGCTGATCTTAAGAATCTAGGCAGGCTTTCAGATGGAGCAGACATCAAGAAGACAAGAGTAAAGCCACAGGTTGATTATTCTATAAACAATGTGCAGGGAGATAGTTGTAAGAGAACTCTCAATGAAAAGGTCATGGTGAAAGGGACACATGGGACTTGAGTGCTATTCGTTTAAAAGGCTTCATAATAAGGCCCACCTATAATGTCCTTTAAATAAGGACCTTATGTTTCTGGCAAATGGCAGAGACCTCAGCCGTCAGATAACTGGTCTAGAGGCAGGTATCTTGTCAAGACCTCGCCACAGTAAGAGTGAAGAGCAGGGTTGAGAAATTCAGGTTCTAAAGCCAAGGAGAAATGGAGACAGGAGAGGAAGCCAGAGGGTCCCAGCAAAACAGCCAGACTACACCACCAGCAGAAATAGCTGGAAATGAAAGCTGTGAGAAGCCAAATGAAGGCTTTTTATATTCTTCCTGCCGGTGACCAGAACTTATCCCAAAGTATGGGACTGGGTTCAAATGCTGGAGAAGGGTTAAGGTACAAAGCTTTAGAAGGGTTGGGTAGCAAGGACAGGAAACGTCCTCGTAGTAAGTTTCTAAAAGCTCCATGGTTGTTTTGTGTTTTTGTTTTGTTTCTCAACAAATTTTTATTAGGAAAATTTTCAGACACTCAAGTAGACTAATATTATATAATGAACCCCATGTACCCACTACACAGCTTAAACAATTCTCAACATTTTGACTATATGGCTTCGAAGATCCCTCTCCTCAGTTTTTTTTTTAAAGATTTTATTTATTGGGGCACCTACGTGGCTCAGTTGTTAAGGGTCTGCCTTCAGCTCAGGTCATGATCCCAGGGTCTTGGGATGGAGCCCCACATCGGGCTCTCTGCTCAGTGGGGAGCCTGCTTCCCTTCCTCTCTCTCTGCCTCCCTCTCTGTCTACTTGTGATCTCTGTCTGTCAAACAAATACAATCTTTTTAAAAAAATCTTTTTTAAAAAAAGTTATTTATTTATTTGAGAGAGAGAGAGCACAGAGGGAGGGGCAGAGGGAGAAGGGAAGCAGACTCCCTGCTGAGCGTGGAGCCCTTCCCAAGGCTCCATCTCCCTAAGCCAAAACCAAGAGTCTGACCATTTAACCAGCTGAGCCACCCAAGAGCCCCTCCCATCAATTTTTTTAAGATTCAGATTTTAGCCCTCTGATTTCTAGACTATCTTCCTCAGAAATGTGCCACATTCTCATGACTCTAATTACTATCTCAATGCATTTGAGCCCCAGTTGTGAAGCAAAAGCCCCATCCTTTGATGTACCTTTAACGGCCCACTGGATCTGTCAGTTTCAAGTTCCCAATGCCTTTCAGTTTGTAGCAGACAGTGTTGGTTGCCTTCTGAGTGGCCTCCCCACCTTGACCTTATGTCCTGCTATAGAAACTCACTTAGTTGATGTATGAGGGGATGCTTAGTTACCTTTCAGCCCCAGGTATTAATCTTGATTAAGCTGTCTGTGAAAGTTTCACTCCCCCTTTTGGGAGGCTGATTTAGGAATGTGCATATGAGTTTTCCTTAAAACTCTGCCATAAAGAGTTTTCCTTATTCTCATAAAAGAAAGTGAAAAAGGTACTCTCTTCCTTTCTTGGAGCCAGACTACCTAGAGTTGTATCTTAGTGATCCCACTCACTAACTAGCTGACTCTGAGCAAGTTACTTAACTTCTCTGTACCTCAGTTTTTTTAATCTGTAAAATCCAGATGATAGAAGCAACTCATGAGATTGTTGTAAAGAGCCAAGGAATTAATACAGGCAAAGTGCATAGAATGGTGTCTACCCTATCAATAGTGCTATTATTTAGCACTATTTATTTAAGTTATTATTATTTTGTAAGGACGTGATGCTTGGAGCTGTGGCAGCCATCTTGTGACCATGAAGAGGCAAACTTGAGGATAAAGACCAACTCACTATGCATGAAAGAGAAGAGATGTGGAAAGGACTTTAATCATCGATAATGTCAACTTACTGAACTAAACAACCCTGGAACCAATTTACCCCTGAATTTCTTATTGAGATAATAATTTTGCTTATTATATGTGTCTCTTTCATTGAATTTTCTATTACTTGCAAACAAAAGCAGCCTAATTAACACATATGCCCCAATCAGATTTATTTTTTTTCAAATTTTACTTTTTTTTTTTTTTTTTTAATTTTATTTATTTATTTATTTGACAGAGAGATCACAAGTAGGCAGGCAGAGAGAGAGAAGGAAGCAGGCTTCCTGCTGAGCAGAGAGCCCGATGCGGGGCTCGATCCCAGGACGCTGGGATCATGACCTGAGCCGAAGGCAGAGGATTAACCCACTGAGCCACCCAGGCGCCCCTTTCAAATTTTACTTTTAAGTAAAATCTGCACCCAATATGGGGCTTGAACACACAACCTCAAAATCAAGAGTCTTACACTCTACTGACAGCTATCCAGGTCACCTGCCCCAGTTAGATTTCTTTTTCCCTAAGCTTGCTCAAGTTCATTGCCTCTGGTCAATGCATCAAAATTTCCCCATTCAGTCTTCTTTATAATTCCCCATAAATAGCCAGTTGTGTCATTGTTTCCTTCCAACTTTTTCTTTCCCTACATTAGCAAAGTTACCATTAGTGGCAAAATGAAACATAGTGCAACTAATGGCCTGAACTAGGCCTCATGAAAAGTGAGGGGCTAATAGAAAGTGAAAATATTAGTCACAGCCAACTTTGTCTTGTTCATACCATCTAGCACATAGTAGGCATTCAGTATATATTTGTTGAATGAATGTATGGAGGGATAGATGGATGAGGGTATTTCCCAAGTGAAGATATTCCAGAGAATAATTTTTCAGAGAAAGAAATCTTCCCCAGGGGCACCTGGCTGGCTGTATCAATACAGCATGACTTTTGATCGAGGGGTTGTGAGTTCAAGGCCCACATTAGATGTAGAGTTTATTTAAAAAAAAAAAAAAAACAAAAAAACAAACTTCCTCTGCCAAGTAAGTTTGTTTACTTGATTAATCATTAAACAAAATTGCTTCAGGACTTCTCAGAGCCTTTAATATGCTTCTATGCATTGAGAGAGGGACTCTACTATCCAGTGCCACCCCAGCTTAATTGGCCAGAGAGGCAATTATTTTCAAATTACCATTTTCTGGAGTTTCACAGAATATAGCTAGAGCAGTCAGTCTCAAGAGATTTTTGACAATTATGGCTTTAGGCAGGAAAGAAAACTCTAGAACAACCTATGCCTTATATTGCTTTCTTACCTAGTCATTCTCATTTGCCACTGGAAAAATAGTTGGGCATTACAATGGGGTGTCATTCTATGGGAAAACTGGGGGCGATTACTATGCATGCATCAATTTTTGCAATTCTAATACGGCTTACTGATTGTTGAAATAATGTGTACATATCCTAAAGTCTAAATATTGGAAAATCTCACACTAAAACACTATTTTTTTAAAAGATTTTATCTATTTACTTGACAGAGAGAGAGAGATCACAAGTAGGCAGAGAGGCAGAGAGAGGAGGAAGCAGGCTCCCCGCTGAGCAGAGAGCCCAATGCGGGGCTCGATCCCAGATCCCTGAGACCATGACCTGAGCCAAAGGCAGAGGCTTTAACCCACTGAGCCACCCAGGCACCCCACACTAAAACACTATTGATGCAAATATATACTACTGCATGTAGTAAATCAATTAAAGCCCCAGAGCAAACTGATAATGACAAGGCTTCACTGGGCATGAAATATAAAAATAACAACTTTCTAAAACCATAACTAACCTAAAACCATGCGGGTGAAGCACTGACAATAAAAGTATCCTTCCAGGGCCCCTGGGTGGCTCAGTCATTAAGCATCTGCCCTCAGCTTAGGTCATGATCCCAGGGTCCTGGGATTGAGTCCCCATCTGGCTCCCTGCTCAGTGGGAAGCCTGCTTGTCCCTCTCCCACTCCCTCTGCTTGTGCTCCTTGTCAAGCTGTCTTAATCTGTCAAATAGAAAAATAAAGTCTTAAAAAAAAAAAAAAAGTGTCCTTCCTGAAACTGTTGGGAATTTCTACCAGCCATATATGCCTGCTACAACAGATATGTGGGTACACCATCTCCCCAGAAGAATACTAAATTAGTCCTCATTAAACTCTAATAAACCCTAATTTAATTTATGAATACCAGAACTTCACAACCCTCAGGAACTCAGTAGGTTTCAAGTAAGCCTTCGTTTTATGTGATAATGAAACTCATTGGAATTGGCTGAGAGAATACTCGTAAGAACCAGAGACCAGGGGGGCCTGGGTGGCTCAGTGGGTTAAAGCCTCTGCCTTCAGCTCAGGTCATGATCCCAGGGTCTGGGATCGAGCCCCACATCAGGCTCCCTGGAGCCTGCTTCCCTTCCTCTCTCTCTGCCTGCTTCTCTGCCTACTTGTGATCTCTGTCTGTCAAATAAATAAATAAAATCTTAAAAAAAAAAAAAAAAAAAAAGAACCAGAGACCATACTTCTGAGAATGGAGGTTTAAGGTTTAAGGTCTCCATGCATGGTGCTCAGAAGTTACCAAGGGAGGAGCACATGGCTGGCTCAGTCAGGAGAGCATGTGACTCTTGATCTCAGGGTCATGAGTTTGAGCCTCACGTTGGTTGTGGAGAGTACTAAAAATAAATAAATAAATAAAAATAAACTTTAAAAAAGAAAAGGTCATCAAATGAACCTGAGCGCTATTTTCAATATTTAAAAAAAAATAAAGGAAATCATGCATTCATTGCACTGGTCATATTTTGTGCTTCCTCTGGAATTATACCAACTCAGTGAAGAAATACCAGTTATCTACTAGTGATCTGAAGTTCAGAATGACAGTTTTGTATCTTTGGTTTGTAAAACATGCTAAAGTCCTCCTCACATCATGTCTTCACCAATCAAATTCTCCCCATTTTTAAAGTTTAGGCTCAAGATCCCGTGATCCCCAAAGATCTCTCATTACTCTTGAATTCTCCATCACTGGTTGATAATTTTACTATCCTAGTTTCTTAACAAGTCCTAATCCCAGTCCCAAAGGCTGGATCCTATCTCTGCCATGGATTCTGAGTCAGCAGGGCACACATAGAATGGTCTCAACTAGGTAGATCCTTAACAAAGGAGAAAAAAAAAACACCTCTTAAAAAAAAAAAAAGAGAGAGAGAGGTGTGTAGGAACAAGGGGAGGGGGATGGGCGGAAAGAGGAGAGAAAGAGAAAGAATCTTAGGCAGACTCCCCACTGAGGACTGAGCTGAACACTGGGCTTCCTCTCATGACTCCAAGATCATGATCTGAACCAAAATAAAGAGTCAAACACTTAACTGACTGAGACACCCAGGCGCCCCAAAGAAACTCACTTTTTAAAAAAAGATTTTATTATTTATTTATTTATTTATTTGAGAGAGAGAGCGCACAAGCAGAGGGGAGAGGGAGAAGCAGGCTCCCTGAAGAGCAGGGAGCCCAACATGGGGCTCAATCCCAGGACCGGAGCCGAAGACAGATGCTGAGGAGACATCCAGGTGCCCCGAAACTCCCTTTTTTTAATGCAACTGATTTAAATTTGTAGGACAGTTGATCAAAATTCATCTACTTAATTTATGTAATTTGTAGTGTCTTTAAAAAAAAAAACTGAGGTTAAGCAGAAATTTGCAGACTAGGTTTTTATCTCCCCAATTTTTTTTTATTACAAATATGTTCATATGTGGGGAGAAATTGAAAGAAAATTACAGTGAACATCTGTATACTCTCCACCTAGATCCAACAACGGTTATCATTTTGATGTATTTATTTCATCCCTCTCCAATTATCCACCTATACATATTTTATATTATTGCTGAATCATTTAAAAATAAGTTACAGATATCTTAACACTTACCCCTTAAATACTTAAGTATGCTTCCCTAAGGAAGCTTCTCCTACCTAACTATAATACCATTATCATACCCAAGAGTGTTACTAATTAGTTCAATAATGTCATCTAATATCCAGTTCTTATTCAATTTTCCCTCATTTGTCCTAAGAATGTCTCTTATATCTGTTTGTTTTTGTTTTTGTTTTTTTTCCTGTCCAGGAGTCAATAAAGTTTTATACATTGCATTTAGTTGTTATATCTTGTAGGGGAGGAAAAAGCTTTCCGTCTTTTCGGGTAGCGTGTCCTGGATATCATCGATCTCTTCACGTGTTTTTAATCTAAAAGTGTCTCCTTCATTTTTAAATCACATCAGTTTTTCTTTCTTTCTTTCTTTCTTTCTTTCTTTCTTTCTTTCTTTCTTTCTTTCTTTCTTTCTTTCTTTCTTTCTTTTTAAGATTTTATTTATTTTTTTGACAGAGAGACAGGGAGAGAGGGAACACAAGTAGGAGGAGCGGAAGAGGGAGAAGCAGGCTTCCCGCTGAGCAGAGGGCCCAATGTGAGGGGACACTGGGATCAGGATCTGAGCCCGAAGGCAGAGGCTTAACATATACCCCAATCACATCAGTTTTTTAAAAGACAAAGGCAATTGTAGAGACAGTTATGCTAGTGTTAAATAACTATAAGAAAGACATTTTTCGGGGCGCCTGGGTGGCTCAGTGGGTTAAAGCCTCTGCCTTCGGTTCAGGTCATGATCCCAGTATCCTGGGATCGAGCCCCGCATTGGGCTCTCTGCTCAGCGGGGAGCCTGCTTCCTCCTCTCCGTCTGCCTGCTTCTCTGCCTACTTGTGATCTCTGTCTGTCAAATAAATAAATAAAATCTTAAAAAAAAAAAAAAAAGACATTTTTCTGCTTCCCTTGTTTTCAAACAAAGAAGTTCCTGTTCTGAGATTCGGAGCTTTTAAATTTTAACCTAATCATCAGCTGATACAGTTCCAAATAAAACAGCCACTGAAGAAAGAAAGAGAAAACTGAATGTACACAATAAATTAATTCCAGCAATCACTAGCCAGGACTCCTAGAGCAAGTTATTTAGCTGCCATGAGGCTCATTTCCTGCTACATAAGAGGGAGATCATACCTACTTTGTAAAGTAAGGATTACCGTAAGGTAATTATGTGAATGCCTGACATAGCAGAGAAGCTTAATAAATGCTGGTTTCATTCTCCTAAGTCCCTATTTGTTGTCTAAGAATGGGGTAGTTCCAAATTGGTAAACTTGCCAAGTATGTATTTTTCTTTTTTTATTTTTATTTTTTTACAATTTTTAAAAAGATTTAATTTATTTATTTGACAGTGAGAGAGTGTGAGAGCACAAGCAGGGAGACAGAGGGAGAGGGAGAGGGAGGAAACAGACTCCCCACTGAGCAAGGAGCCTGACTCAGGCCTTGATCCCAGGACCCTGGGATCATGACATGAGCTGAAGGCATCTGCTTCACCAACTGAGCCACTCAGGTGCCGCTGAATCTTTCTTTGAATATTTTGGTGCCAACACAATTGCAAAACCCAAAGTCCATACTTAAGTTTTATACCATATTTTACCTTAGTTTGCTTTGGGTTGTGTGTTTGTTTGTTTTTGTTTTTGTTCTTTTCTGGGTTGTGTTTTGAAAGTAGTATCTGTGCACCTTTTTCTGAGCTTGTTATGCAAATGATTCTGAAAAGCACTCTTAAAAAATAATTTAAGGCAAAATCATTACTACTTTAAATTAACATTTTAATCTAAATATGTTTTTGCTTTTCATTATATTTCTGCCAGCATTATAACTTAAAAATATGACATTTAAGGGGCGTCTGGCTGGCTCAGTCAGTAGAGTGTGCAACTCTTGATCGTGGGGTTATCAGTTCGATCCCCAAGTTGGGGGCTAGAGACAACTTAAAAATAAAATTGTTTAAAAATATATGACATTCAAAAATTAATAGAGTACAGTTTCAGGGGTGCCTGGGTGGCTCAGGGGGTTACCGTCTGCCTTTGGCTCAGGTCATGATCTCAGGGTCCTGGGATTGAGTCCCACGTCAGGCTCCCTGCTCAGCAGGAAGCCTGCTTCTCCCTCTGCCTGCCACTCCCCCTGCTTCTGTGCTCTCTCTCTCTGACAAATAAATAAATAAAATCTTTAAAAATAAAATTAAATTAAAATTTTTAAAAGTTAATGAGATACCCTTATATTTATATTTTTCTAACTAATTTTATCAAAGCTAATTATCTTTGAAGTGGAAAAATTAAATAAGTCACTAAAGATTACAAAAAGAAGGGGTGACTGGGTGACTCAGTTGGTTAAGTGGCTGCCTTTGGCTCAGGTCATGATTCCAGGGTCCTGGGATGCAGCCCCGCATCAGGCTCCCTGCTTAGCAGAGAGGCTGCTTCTCTCTCTCTCCCTCTGCCTGCTGCTCTGCTTACTTGTGCTCTCCATCTCTCTGTCAAGTAAATAAATAAAATCTTTAAAAAAAAAAGATTACAAAAAGAAAATTATCTTCTCAGAGCACCATTTTTTTTTTTTTTTAAGGGCACCATTTTTAAAAAAGATACAGAGGGCACCTGGGTGGCTCAGTTGGTTAAGCAACTGCCTTCGGCTCAGGTCATGATCCTGGAGTCCCAGGATCAAGTCCCACATCAGGCCCTATGCTCATCAGGGAGCCGGCTTCTCCTTCTGCCCCTCGCCCCTTTCATGCTCTCTCTCTCTCTCAAATAAAAAAAAAAAAAAAAAAAAAAAAGACACAGAATGGATAGATTGGATTATAAAAATTCTCTACTTAGGGCACCTGCGTGACTCAGTGGGTGAAGCCTCTGCCTTCAGCTCAGATCATGGTCTCGGGGTCATGGGATCAAGCCCCGCATTGGGCTCTCTGCTCGGCGGGGAGCCTGCTCCCCACCCCCCGCCCCGTCTGTCTCTCTGTGTACTTGTGATCTCTCTCTCTGTCAAATAAATAAATAAAATCTTAAGAAGAAAAAAAAAATTCTCCACTTGGAATCTCTTATGGTTATCACTATACTTTAAAGTTATACCAGACATAATAAATAGCTATAGAAGGGAAAAAGGAAGTCATCTTTTAAAGCATGTTATTATTCATTGTGTTATTTTGGAACACAATTGTTGTTAACAATAAATTAAATATAATTTTCAAACTGCATCATTGTAGTCATCTATCCATATGGGACAACCATTTTGGTGGTTTTGTTAACACCAAGTTCATGCAATCAATGCCAAGGTAGCATCAAATAAAGGTCATTGTTAATGAATTATATAGGTCAATTCTAGAATGGTAATAATAACTTTATAATAAGAAGTCATAAAAAATGTATTTATATTTTCGTTTCTTACTTCTGGCTGTATTTTCTGTGTGTGTGTTTTAGAAGATTACATACAACTACCGTAGCAATTTTCTTTTACTGTAACTTCCTAGCATTACTTATATTTACTTAATATAGGGTGATTATATCATAAAGTAAAGAACTTTGTGAATTTCAGTTGCTACACGAATATGCACAGGTTTGTTCATATTTAGATGATTGTATTATGGCTTGTTATTAATTACCATCATGTAGGACAACATTCAATAGCTACCTTGAGGGTTTAGACATGACTGTGAATGTTTGTTGCAAAATACTTCCTCAAGTAGGACGAATAGCTGATTGACCCCAGGAAACCTAATCTCTTTATATCAAGCTGAAGTAAGTGAAAGTAGACTGTGCATTGAAAATGCTGTAAGAGGGGCACCTGGATGGCTCAGTGGGTTGAAGCCTCTGCCTTCGGCTCAGGTCATGATCCCAGGGTCCTGGGGCTCTCTGCTCAGCAGGGAGCCTGCCTCTCTGCCTACTTGTGATCTCTGTCAGTCAAATAAATAAATTAAAAAAAAAAAAAAGCTATAAGAGGGTGCCTGGGTGGTTCAGTCGTTAAGCTGCTGCCTTTGGTTGGGCTCGTGACCCCAGGGTCCTGGGATCGAGGCCCACATTGGGCTCCCTGCTTGGTGGGGAGCCTGCTTCTCCCTCTCCTGCTCCCCCTTGCTTGTGTTCCCTCTCTCTCTGTGTCTCTCTGTCAAATAAATAAATAAAATCTTTTTTTAAAAATGCAATAAGATTATAGAGAAGAACAATATCAATTAAAGCAGTGTGCTTTTATAATCTCCCAACATTACAAGAGAAATCACCACCAACTAGAAGCTAATCAGAAATAAGAGAACTATTTTTAAGCAAATTTCCTGCCAATTAGCAACATGAATTTTCTTCTCTGGTCCTGCTGGTTTGCTCACTATGGAACCCCCTCCCTGCCTCTCTCATCTCTGCCCATTTCAGCCTCAAGGAGCTCACTCTTTCCTAAACTACAGTAGTGATGTTTCTGTACCATGCAATTTAATACTTAATTATACACTGTTTTGTGCTAGTCTTTAATTGTTTTAGGTGTGTTATGTATTCTCTTGTCAACGAGATGGTAGTCCCTCAGGCTAGGACCATATGTCATATTTCTTTGTTAATGCTTTTTATGCTAAACCTGGTAGGCACTAAGTAATGTCTTGTAGGAAAATCGAAAAACAACCATTAGATTTATACAATATGGCTAGAACTCAAACAGAAAAAAATTCATGTCTCTGTGGGATAAAGGACACCTACTGGGCACTGATGTTTTCAAATTCATTCAGGTCCTCTGGTTATAGTGAGCATAAATCTACCCCAGTTGGCTTAGTTAGAGAGATACCTAAAATAAGCAGACAAGATGATTTCATGGAACCCAACTGCAAATTGGTGATTAAGACTGAACTTAGGAATTAGAAGGTCAGAAACCAGGTAATGTCTCTTTTCTAAAAGTGAGCATAGTTTCTCTTTTTTCCATGCCTTCATCCAGCTCCTTCTATCTCATTTTGTACGTGGAGGCCAGTTTCCCTTGCCTGGATGAGTCTTAGCATGGCTTCTCCAGTGACAGTCTTTCATGGTCTTACAAGTCCAGGACCCTTCAGTAACTGACCAGGACTTCGCTTTCCATTTCCAAATTTCTGACAGGAAAATTCAATTGGCCTGTGATGGATCAGATAATAACACCTGGCCTGATCAGCTGCCACCTGGATAGCAAGGCTCACATGGTTTGACATTTTTCTCTCCTCAGGGGTGTGGGAAAAACTTTCAAAGAAGAGGAAAGACAAAAGGCAATTTGACTAATGCCATAACTAGAGTTCAAATCTACAGGAAACTGCAACAAAAGTTCTCTAGGTGTCTTTCCAGCTCATGACTCCTTTCCTCTGAGAATTACCTGACCCAGAGAGGGTAGGTCCCGGCAGACATATTTGTACTAACTGATACCAGACTTCTGGCCCGCTGACCAAACCAGGGTGATCACTCTTCCCAAGCTAGGTCAGACTGGTGTTCTCCTGGCAAGTTTGATTTGGAGCCAAGAAACTGCCCCTCAGGCTAAGCTGGTTGGTCTTTTGAGAGGAAAGGCTGTGGACTCAGAACGGTTTCAGGATCATCTTTCCCCTCTCTGTACCCAGGAAAGAGAGAAGAAGGAAGCAGCCATCCCTAGGAAGCAGACTGAGACAAGGGGGCAAGCCCTGCCTGATTCTTCAAGGCCTGACTAATTTCTGATTCCAGAAGCTCAACTGCTTTCTTTCCTGCCCTTCAGTTCTGTGAGACATCTCCACATTATTTTTTTGCTTACATTAGCTTGAGTTGGTTTCTGTTATTTGCCATCAAAATTGTCATAACGGAGACACGCAAATTAAGAGTCCTTCCTATACTTGTCCATTGGGACAAGTCAGCCGTGTGAAGATGCCAATATTTGGTTGCCATGAAGAGTTTCTAAATTTATCTTGTAGACTCACATATCTGCGTGGCTATACAGCGCATCTGCTGGTGACTCATGAGGATTAAATAGTATGGGAGGTTGATTCTCAGTTGGGTGTTATATGATTTCTTGAAAGAGAACAACTTATGAAGGAAAATTGGCCTTGAAATTTTTTGTATCACTTACTGGATGTCTGCGATTTTTTTTTCATTCTTTTTCTTTCCAAGTTATTATTTAAATTCTAGTCAGCTAACATATATGGCAAAATTGGTTCCATAAATGTCTGTTGCTATAATTGCTGCTTGTTAACCATTTTCAAAGCACGTTTACACATTCTCTGATTCTATAGTCACAATGATCCTCTGAGAAAATATCACCCCGATATCATAAGGAAGAAGCTGAGGCATGAAGAGATCAAGTGATTTGTTCAGTATCGTTAATCTAGGAAGGGTACAACACAACCTTGAAACCAGCGATCTTTAGGTATTTCTGACCTACATTTAATCTGTCTTCTTATAGCCAAGATATATATGTATGTATATATGTATGTATGTATGCATGTATAAAATCTCTCTTTTCTATCGAAGTGTTAAATAGGTACAGACAAGGACACAAATCATAAGGGTACAGCTCAGTGGATTATTACAAAGCCAACACACCATGTCGTCCCGACTGGGGCATGAAGGTGGCTATGACCAGCACCTCCTTTCTGCCCCCTCACAATCACTATTCCCTCTCTCTTTCCACAAGGAAATCACTCTCTTGACTTTTTTAACACCATAGATTTGCCTGTTTTCAAACTTCATATACATGGAACTGGGCTGTATGGATACTTGTGTTCAACATTTTTACTCATATGAGATTCATCTACTTTGTTGTATGTAACTGTAGTTCCTACATTTCTATTACATAGTATTCTATTCCGTGAATATACTACAGTTTATGTATCTATCACACTATCTATCAATATTTGGATTGTTTTTAGTTTAGGGCTATAATGGATAATGCTGCTACGAGCACTCATGAGCGTATCTCTTGGTGTACCACATTCATGCCCTATTGAGTAAATACCTAGGAATGAAATTGCTGGGTCAAAAGTTCAAATTTAATGGCTACTGCAAGGCACTTTTCCAGTGTGGGTATATCAACTTACACTTCCACCCCACTAGTAGAGGAAAACTTTGGCTGTTCCATATTCTCATCAACACTTGTTATTTTCTACTTTTAATTTAAGCCTCTGGTGGGGCACCTGGCTGGCTCAGTTGGTGAAGCATGAGACTCTTGATCTTGGTGTTATAAGTTTGAGCCCCACGTTGGGTGTAAAGATTACTTAAAAATAAAATCTTAAAAAAAAAAAATTGGGGCACCTGGGTGGCTCAGTGGGTTAAAGCCTCTGCCTTCAGCTCAGGTCATGATCCCAGGGTCCTGGGATCGAGCCCCGCATGGGGCTCTCTGCTCGGCAGGGAGCCTGCTTCCCCCTCTCTCTCTACCTGCCTCTCTGCCTACTTGTGATCTCTGTCAAATAAATAAATAAAATCTTAAAAAAAAAAAATTAAAAAAGCAATTGGGTCACCTGGGTGGTACAGTTTGTTGAGCATCTGACTCTTGGTTTCAGCTCAGGTCATGATCTCATGAGTTGTGAGATCCAGCCCCAGTCAGGCTCCGTGCTCAGCGGGGAGTCTACTTGAAGATTCTCTCTCCCTTTCCCTCTGCCCTTCCCCCAACTTGTGTGCACTCTTTCTCCCTCAAATAAATAAATAAATAAATATTCTTTTAAAAAATTGTTCTGGGGCACCTGGTTGACTCGGTCAGTAGAGCATGCAACTCTTGATCTTGGGGTTGTAGTTTTGAGCCCCACGTTAGGTGTAGAGATTACTTAAAATCTTTAAAAAAAAAATTCTGGTGAGTGTGTATGATAGACATCATTATCATTTTAATTTTTTCCCCCTGATAACTAATGAGCTTGAGTAGATTTTGATTATTGGTCATTTGGATATCTTCTTTTGGGAAGGGCTCATTCAAGTTTTTGCCCATTTTTCTATTGATTTGTAAGAATTCTTTATGTATTCTGAGAAAGATGCAGTATCCGCTGTAATATGCATTGCAAATATCTTCTCCCCTTCTGTGGTTTGCGTTTTCAACCTTGAATTTTTGACATCAAAGAAATTATAGCATCTTATTTGTACTTCTCTGCTTCATTAAAAAAGGTAATGATTTCCATTATTTTGGATAAAATCCAACCAAACAAGATGCTCAAATGGCACTTCTCTCCCCATTTTGGCTCGGCCCCCAAGCTGAAAGCAACACAATGGCGGATCAGTACTGTCACTCTGGACCTGCTAAGAGTGTGTAAACACTTCTGGCTCCCATGAACCTTTAAAGTATAAGGAGGTTGGGGCACCTGGGTGGCTCAGTGGGTTAAAGCCTCTGCCTTCGGCTCAGGTCATGATCCCAGGGTCCTGGGATCGAGCCCCGCATGGGGGGGGGTCTCTGCTCCGTGGGGAGCCTGCTTCCCCCTCTCTCTCTGCCTGCCTCTCTGCCTACTTGTGATCTCTGCCAAATAAATAAATAAAATCTAAAAAAAAAAAAAAGAAAAGAAAAGCAACCCGACAGCCAGGGACGTTAGGGAGCTAGAGTCAGTCTGTAGAGGGAGAGAGAGGGAACTTTGAGAGAAAGTTTGGAGAGAAAGAGTCAGCCTTGGAGAGTCTCCATACCCAGAGGGCACTAATGCCAGATGTCACAGCATACAAGACTGTTTTCCCTTTTCCCTTAATCCTCTTTTCCCCAGCACAGGGTGGAGAGAGAGAGGTCAGCCCTAAGCAGCAGCAGTGGGATGGGGGTAGGGAAGTGCGGTTGGCCGTGGGAGGAAAGCAGCAGCGGACAAGCACCTCCCCCACGCAGGTTCTGAGGCCTCAGGCAGGCCTGAGCTGGGGAAGCAGAGGAGGGTTAACTCTGAACATGTTTGGAGTTTTGAAATTGCCCTTGATGAGACTGGGGTTATGTGATTATAAGCCTGGACTGGAATCTTCTCCAAATTCTCTCCTACCTGTTTTTATTCTGATGCTTCATCGGTCTACAGAGTTTTCAACTTCAGTTCCTACAATTTTCATCTCCAGAAATTCTGTGTGGCTCTTTATCGTTATCTGCTTAAGCACTGTTGGTTGTCATTTGTTCATCGCTCATATTTTCAAGCCCTGTTTGTAATCTTCAAGTATGTGAAACACAGGGCTTTTATGTGGGGTCTGACAATTGCCATCTCTGAAATCTTTGCAGATCAGACTTTTCTGTTTTGTTTCTGCTCCCTCTGGCTCCGAGTGCCTGATTTTCCTTGCCCAGTGAGACTTTTTTCTCACCGTGAGCTGAATCTTTGGTCTTGGCATTTTATCTGTGGAATTTCTTTGAGGTCCAGGTTGAAACTGTAGTCTTCCTGCCTGCTGCCTGGGGGAACTACCAACCCGGGGAGGACTGCAAGTTCAATGGTCATCTGAGGTTTCAAACCTTGCTTTTGGATTGAAAATCCACTTGGAGGCCAGTTTGTGCTATCATCGCTCAGGGGAGATTTCTCAATGGTATTGTTCTCAACCAGAAACAAGTTCAAGACAGGCAAGTGTCCTGCTGTCTACTTCTGAGTGATAAATTTGTTTCTCCTTGGGATCTAAGCAGTCCCGGCTTTATTCAGATCTTCTAAGTAGATGCTCTAGTTGGGTAGGTCCTAGGCATTATTTCCTGTCCCAAACTCTGCACCACCATCAAAATGAAAGCCTAAGGGCACCACAGTTCTTCAGAAGCCTTAAGGCTAAGCCAACTTTGGTGCTTACTTCACTTCCTAGAATTCCTGCTTTCACTTCATTTTTGGCCTTGGTAGCTTTTCCTTGTAACATACCAATCAGCATCACATCTGAAATATTGTTTTTCAATAATTTATCCCAGGTTAAACCTCACGGGAGGGGTTTACCAAATCTCTTAGAGCTTTCTGTTTGCTCACAAAACCTACATTACTTTCTTCCTGGGCGCACACACTTCTGGGAATCTGAACAAGACCCTTCTATGTTTGAAAGAGACCAAAGGTGGGGGGTGGCACCTGGGGGGGCTCAGTCCCTTGGGCGTCTGCCTTCAGCTCAGGTCATGATCTCAGGGTCCCGGGATCTGCCTGTGTAGTCCAGCTCCCTGCTCAGTGGGGAGTCTGCTTCTCCCTCTCCCTCTGTGTACCACCCCCCACAACTTGTGTTCTCTCGCTCTCAAATAAATAAATAAAATCTTAAAAAAAAAAAAAAAGAGAGAGATCAAAGGATTTTTTGTTACCTCGGAGTAACTGGATATACGACTGAGTTTTTCACCTGGCTGGGGACACTTAATGCAATTGGTAATGACAAATAGGGCTACTTTTGTAGTAGTTATGGATGCATATAACATTTCTAAAGAAACATTAAGAAAGTGATAGTACTTCACTGGGGCACCTAGCTGGCTCAGGTAGTGGAGCACACAATTCTTGATCTTGGGGTCATGAGTTCAAGTCCCACACTGGGCCTAAAGATTACTTAAAAAAAAAAGAAGTGGTAATAGGGCTTCTGATTTATTGAAGTAATTGTACAGAGGAGTGAGTTTGAGGCCTCCATGAAATGGGACTGTCACTGACATATATTTAATAGAGGTGAAAGCTTCCCACTCTAGTGCAAACCAGTCCAAAACAATAGAGATCATCCATCAGGCTGGGTCCGTTTAGTGACTGTAACTTCTCTATTATCGACAGTTTCTCTCAGCTTTTCAGGCAATCCCAAGGGGGTGGTTTACCAAACTTCTTACAGCCTCTGGGGGGGAGAATGATTGGCTGCTCACCAAAGCTGTGTCACTCTGTTTCTAGACCACACTTTCTAGCCTCTCTTGCAAATAGGTGGGGTCTGAATTTTGCCCAGTGGAATGTGGCCAGAAGTGACATTGCAGCGCAGTCAGCCTGGCCCATAAATCTTTCCTGCCTAGTTATTGGTGAGCTACCACTGTTGGCTAGATGTACCTGCCCTTCCTTCTCCCTTGACCTTGATGGAGGTGGTCTGTGTTGACTCTTTCCATCTGCTGAGCCCCTTTGCTCAACCAGACCATCAGCCAGGATGGTTGATGTGGCCAAGAATCAGGACTTAGGAACACTGAATAACGGAGGGTTTATGTGGCCCATTCACTCTACTGATACCTTATCTTGACTCTGGGTGTTCATCTCATTCTCCTTTCTTTTGCTATAGTGTTTAAAATTGAGGCAATAAACCATGTACTTTGAAAACCAAAACCCACATGAACTTTCTCTTTTGCCAGTGGAAGCAAAAGACTCTACGTCTCCAGACGATGGCAAACTATGAGATGAAAAAACAAAAATAGTTCTGAAATGGAAGGCCATTCATTAAATGCTAATTGGCATTTGACTGAGAGAGAAATTAAATTATAGTAGGACATTGAGATTTTAGAGTTTCTCTGGTACTACAGCTATTATATTAACAGATACAGCCCAGATCCCTGGAAAATTTCTGAAAAAAACCTAATATAGTTGTAGGACCTGCATTAATAACCCTGTTTCCTGGATCTAACAACTAGGACTTGTATAGAATGCTTTACTCTACCACAGGTTCCATCTTACAACATTGTCCACAGAGTTGTGGTAATGACTGAGCATCACAAACACATAGTTTCATTGCAGCCAGGTAACAATGATAAGTCCATGGGCGTCGTGTGTACCATTTATCCATGTGCCAAGAAGGGACTGAGCTAAGCAAGCCAGGCCAGGGCCTACCAGTTGCATGTACTGATAAAAATTGTTTCTCTACAGGTAATCTGAATAACTCTGGAGATACACATATGGGAGGGCGTTTTTGTGGTATATCAATCCCATTTAAAAAACAACACTCGGGGCGCCTGGGTGGCTCAGTGGGTTAAAGCCTCTGCCTTCAGCCCAGGTCATGGTCCCAGGGTTCTGGGATCGAGCCCCGCGTCGGGCTCTCTGCTCAGCAGGGGGCCTGCTTCCTCCTCTCTCTCTGCCTGCCTCTCTGCCTGCTTGTGATCTCTGTCTGTCAAGTAAATAAATAAATAAATAATAAATAAATAAATAAATAAACAAACAACACTCTGGGGCACCTGGGTAGCTCAGTGGGTTAAGCCTCTGCCTTCGGCTCAGGTCATGATCTCAGAGTCCTGGGATCGAGCCCCGTGTTGGGCTCCCTGCTTAGCAGGGAGCCTGCTTTCCCCTCTCTCTCACTCTCTCTGCCTGCTTCTCTGCCTACTTGTGATCTCTGTCTGTCAAAAAAATAAATAAAATCTTTTAAAAAATATTTAAAAAATTAAAAAAAAAACCCCACTCTGACTCTAGAAACCCTGAAGATTATTTATCTTTATCCCAGGGAAGTAGGAATTTTACACAATATTTTTGCACATTGAACGGGTCAGGGTACTTGGTAGAAAATAACAGAAGCCGATTCTTTCAAACTCAACCAAAAACAAAAACAAAAACAAAAACAAAACAAACTCCTAAATTATAAAGGAGAGCTTACATACCAAAAAAAAAAAATAATAATAATAAAAATGTCTGGTGAACTATACTCAACAGTCAAGAACTATAGAAAGGTAGGTTAAATGAGGTCTCCCCAACCATAACATAGGCGAGTTACCTGTCTTAAAAGTATCACTCCAGGGATGCCTGGGTGGCTCAGTGGGTTAGGCATCTGCCTTTGGTTTGGGTCATGATCCTGGGGTCCTGGGATGGAGCCCCATGTCTGGCTCTCTGCTTCTCCCTCTCCTTGTGCCTGCCACTCCCCCTGATTGTGCTCTCTCATTCTCTCTCTCTCTCTCAAGTGAATAAATAAAATTTAAAAAAAAATTTTAAGTAATAGATAAAAATAAAAGTATCACTCCAGGGACACCTGGGTGGCTCAGTCAGTTAAGTGTTTGACTCTTGATTTCGGCTCATGTCATGATCTAAGGGTCGTAGGATCAAGCCCCACATCAGGCTCTGTGCTCAGCATAGAGTCTGCTTGTCCTTTTCCCTCTGCCCACTCCCCCCTACTCACATTCTCTCCTGCTCTTAAGTAAATAAGATCTTTAAGGAAAAAAGTGCATATATTTTTAAAAAAGGTATCACTTCCAGCATTACGTCTTTTTTTTTTTCAATTTTAAATCCAGTATAGTTAACATGCAGTGTTATATTTGGATTAATATTTGTTCATAAGATAGCTGCAGTAACAGAGAAACTCTAAACTCTCAATGTCCTGATACAATAGAAATTACTTTTCTCTCTCAGCCAAATTCCAGGCCTACCATTTGGTCACTCAGACTGTTGAGTTTCTTCCTTCTCACGGTCTGCCATCTTTCGGAGCCTCAGAGTCCTTTGCTTCCAGGGGCAAAAGAGGAAGATCATGCAGGTTTGGGTTTGGGTTTTCAAATTACATGGTTTATTGAACCAGTTTTAAGGACTTCAGAAAGAAGAAAGAGAATGAGGTAGATAACCAGAGTTAAGATACAGTATGGGCAGGGTGTATACTGAGTGTGCAATACAGTGATTCAACAATTCTGTATGTTTATCACTCAGTGTTCATCCAAATGAGTGTACTCTTAATTCTCTTCACCTATTTCACATCTCCCCCCCTTACATATTAACTAAAAAGGAGAAAAACTACTTTTATAAAGGAGAGATCTGGCAGACACTATTTTAATTAAATGATCTATCTTAATTATCACAAATAATGGGTCAAACTGATATTACCTGTCTTCTGAAGTGATAAAATGGAAGGATACAGCATCATCTGTGTAGCGTAAATTTGTGAAAATATTTAGTCTGAAGGTAATTGGGGGGAGCAATCAGGCAATTCCAGATTATG
Source organism: Lontra canadensis (assembly GCF_010015895.1). NCBI lineage: Eukaryota > Metazoa > Chordata > Mammalia > Carnivora > Mustelidae > Lontra > Lontra canadensis. Next base: position 11,550,988 of record NW_022631055.1, on the reverse strand, counting down.
GAACATTATGCAAGACAACTTGCTGGTAATCTTCAAAATCATTATTGTTATTATTTACTTTTTTTTTTAAAGTAAGCTCTAGGCCCAACAGGGGGCTTGAACTCAGAATCCCAAGATCAAGGGTCGTACTGTCCTCCAACTAAGCCAGCCAGGTGCCACAGTGAACAATTTTTAAAATCTGAATATGCATTAGATAATACATTGTATAAGCATTACATTTCTGGTATGAGATAACAATAATATTATAGTTATATAGCAGAATGTCCTCGTTCTTATGAAATATATACTAAGTATTTATGGGTAAAATTTCATGGCATCTCTAATGTACTTCCAAGTGATTTAGCAAAAATTAAATGTAGGTAGCTAAGTAGACAGACATGGACAGAACAGCAAATGTCTCCAAAGTTTATGATAGGTGAATCTAGGTGAAGGGTATATGCGTGTTCATTGTACGTTTTTTTCAACTTTTTGTAGGTTTAACATTTTCCAAATGTTTTAGAAAGTGTTTTTGGAAAGCTTTTGGGAAAGTTGTGTTTTGGAAAGTTTTTTTTTTTTAATTAATTAATTAATTTATTTGAGAGAGAAGAGAGAGATCACAAATGAGGGGAAGGGCAGAGGGAGAGGGAGAAGCAGGCTCTCCGCTGAGCAGGGATCCTGACATGGGTTCAATAACAGGACCCCGGGATCATGACCTGAGCCAAAGGCAGACACTTAAATAACTGAGCTCCCCAGGAGCCCAAAACTTTGGAAAGTTTAAACAAATTTGTAATGCTTCTGAATTGTGTCTAGGAATTTACACCGAAGGTGTAGGCAGTAAACTCTACTGGGATGGGTCATGCCGAATGTTCAAGTAGTCTCTGACAAAACTCATGCAGTTTCTCCTAGGTATGGTAAAACTCAATAAAAAGTTTTAAAAATGAGAGAGAGAAAGAAAATCACCAAAGGTGACATAGCTTACCAGCGGCAGAGTTGGGATATAAACTCATGTTCATACGTTTTTCCTCCCTGGACAGCAAAAAGTCCAGAGGCTTTCTATGCCCCCAAATCAAATGATCTCCTTCTCAATTTTGCAGAAGGCCAATCTTGCAAATAATTTTTAAATCATTCTTAAGTGCTAAAGATAGTTACAGAATAAAAGGAAAAGAATGCTTTCAAAATACTATATTCTTAAGCCAAGCTTGAGAGTACATTTGGGATTTATAAGAGGATTTGAAGAATTTAATAAAACAGTTATTTAAAAAGAGAACAAGAGGCTCTTTGATATGGATTTAACAAGATTTTAGGAACAGTTAGGGAAAACTCACTTGCATGGAGTCTAATTAATATGTTAGATTTGTTGGGGGAGAAATTAATCGCTAAAGTGGAGAAATATTCTGAAAAATTATGTTTTCAGAAAAGTTGCTAAGTCTTACCATAATAGACCTTTCCGTTTTCCCCTAGTCTTTCAAAATCCTGTTTTCTTTGCTCTTTTTTTCCTCTCTCTTTTTGCTCTTTGCCAGCACCTTCATCTGCTACCTTTCCTTTAACCAAGAACTCAATGCAAGTTTTCCCTAAAATCTGGATCTCTGGCCTTAGCCTCTCGCTAGGCCCCATAAGTACATTTTCAACTGCTGCTAGAATTGCAGCAAGGTATCTAGTTAACATCTCAAACTCAAAACAAATTCATTATTCTCCCTTAAAATGTGGCCCTCCTTCTGATTTCTTTGTTTCGGATATCATCATCTTCCCAATTATCCACTTTACACCTTGGATTGTTTTTTTCTAATCCCCCTTCTCTGCCCTATAGACTTAGTCCTGTTCAAAATTCCATGTACTGCACTTTCACGGAACCACTTCTATCTGCCCCAGTCTTTCCCTTCTTACTATCTATTCTAATCACCGGTAACCCAGACACACTGAAGCAGGATACTATTGACATTCTGGCCGCATAATTCTTGTTGTGGGGTTATCCTGGGCATTGTAGGATGTTTAGCAGCGTTCCTGGTCTCTACTGGCTAGGTGACAGTAACATTCCCTCGGTTATGAAAACCCAGTATGTCTCTAGACATTGTCAAATGTCCCCTGAGGGGCAAAATCACCCCTATAAGAACCACTGCTATAGCCTAAATGATTGTCATGGACTCCCAGTAGAGACATCTTCCTGGGGTTCCTGGGTGGCTCAGTTGGTTAAGCTTCTGCCTTCAGCTCACGTCACAACCCCAAGGTCCTGGGATTGAGTCCCACATAGGGGTCCTTGATCAGTGGGGAGACTGCTTCTCCCTCTCCTTCTGCCTGACACTCCCCCTGTTTGTACTCTCTCTCCCTCTCTGTCAAATAAATAAATAAAATTAAAAAGAAAAAGAAGAGGGGCGCCTGGATGGCTCAGTGGGTTAAAGCCTCTGCTTCTGCTCAGGTCATGATCTCAGGGTCCTGGGTTCAAGCCCCACATTGGGCTCTCTGCTCAGTGGGGAGTCTGCTTCCCCCTCTCTCTGCCTGCCTCTCTGCCTATTGGTGATCTCTGTCTGTCAAATAAATAAAAATTTTTTTAAACGTTTAAAAAGAAAAAGAAGAAGAAACATCTTCCCATCTACAAGGAGTCCCACTGTCAATTTATTCTAGACATTGCTACTGGTTTACTCTTCTTACAGTTTAGCTCTATTCATACTATTTCCTTGCCCATACATGTTTAGTAGACAAATGCACAAATTCCTCAGCTTAGCCTTTAAGCCTCCCTACCATATGCCCCTACCTTAGGTCTCAAATATAATTCCCATTGTTACTCTGTATATTCTTTGTTTCAGCTTTGTGACCTCTGAAACTTTGCTTATGAGATTTTTTCGCTCATTATTTATCCAGTCAACAAATCTTTATTGAGCAACTATTAAGTTTAAGTGCTACATTGGGCACTGAGGCTATGAAGTGAGACACAGCCCATTCCTCAGAGTTGAGCACAGAGAGCAGAGACTAACAATGATCTGGACACCAGTTGTTCTGACCTGCCTAATATTCCCTTCTACTTCTTCCAGCAACAGAGCCCCCCTTTGCTGGGGGGACCCTTTCCATGAGATTCAGGTGGGGCTCATTCATCACTCACCATTCTGGAGATGAGGAAACTGAGGCTTAGAAAATTTGTTGAGGAAATTCAGATTTGGGGGAAGTTCCGTGTAATTTCCAAGTGACTGACACAAGGTCACACAGCTGGTGAATCACAGAGCCAGAACTTGAAGGCAAGTATTCTAACTCCAGAGTCCACAGTCTTGACCATTATGCTGCACTGATTCTCTATTAAAGAAATCAAAGGATTTTTTAAAATTCATGTGTCATGTAATAATATATTTTTTCTATTTTTTAAAAGATTTTATTTATTTATTTGAGAGAGAGCGCGCGTGAGAGAGAGCGTGAACATGAGTGGGGAGAGGGATAGAGGGAGAGGGAAAAGCAGACTCCCGGCTGTGCGGGGAGCCCAATGTGGGGCTCCATCCTGGGATTCTCTGGATCATGACCTGAGCCAAAGGCAGATGCTAAACCTAATGAGGCACCCAGGCATCCCAAAAAATCAAAGATTAATCTCATGATTAAAATCAATACCTTAGGGAACCTGGGTGGCTCAGTTGGTTGAGTGACTGCATTCAGCTTGGGTCATGATCCTGGAGTCCTGGGATTGAGTTCCTGGTTGGGGGTGGGGTGGGGGGGGGTCCCTGCTCAGCAGGGGATCTGCTTCTCCCTCTGACCTTCCCCCTGTCATGCTTGCTCTCTCTCATTCTCTCTCTCTCTCAAATAAATAAATAAAATCTTAAAAAAAAAAAATCAATACCTCAGCTGCCAGAAAGCTCAGGTCATGTTTGTGTTGGGGAAATAGAACTAAAAGCAAAATCTCCTCTCAATTGAGAGAAGTTCTCCACACAAATAGAAAAAAGGAGAAACTTTAAATTTGAGTAAGCAATAAATCAGAACACGATGCACAACACAGGTAACCCACTACAGTGATTGCAAAGTCAGAAAGGAGTCTCCCTCTTTTGTACCGATAAGTAGATAGAACCCATCCAACACTATTAGACGGGCTCTGCAATCTGGACTCTTGTGACAAGCTAGACTCATCTCCTTCCAGGAAACTGAGAGATTGGGTTTTATCTTCCTTGAGGATAAGGAAATACTCCTGAGTTGTGAGATTGACCAAGGCCCCATTTAGCCATTAAATAGATGGACGTACATTTGGAAAGGACAAAGAAAGAAACTCAGAAAGAAAAAGGAGAAGGGGAAAGTCTCCTCACTCAGTTTTCTGTGGGGAGAAAATCTGTATTTGCCCTCACACTTGTTCCAGAATTTAAGATCAGTCAATATTCTCAGGCTGATGGGGTGCCTGGGTGGCTCAGTGGGTTAAGGCCTCTGCTTTTGGCTCAGGTCATGATCCCAGGGTCCTAGGATGGAGCCCGCATCGGGTTCTCTGCTCAGCAGGGAGCCTGCTTCTTCCTCTCTCTCTCTCTGCCTGCCTCTGCCTACTTGTGATCTCTGTCAAATAAATAAATAAAATCTTTTTTAAAAATATTCTCAGGCTGACTAGGCACTCTATTTTCACTCCACTTATTTATATTTAATTTTATGTTGCTTTGTAAATTTTTTTGAAGTCATTTTCTTGGACTGATATAAATTTTCTTTCTATAAACTCACAATTTTGGGGGGGGGGGGACTAGAGGAGTAATGCAATAAATCTTGTGCAATGATTGATAGCTTTCAGCTCCAAGGACTTGGAAGCAACTGTGAAGCTGTTGAGGTTCAATCCATCCAACCCCAGACAAGCATCATGCAGAAGCAAGCCAGCCATCGGGGTCCAAAGATAGTAGATGAGTCAACAGAGGAGTCTGCTCTCTTGGAGGCTGAGAACAATTATATACTAAAGGAATATGGAGTAGAGGATATATTCAAGTCTATCTTAATACTGGCTCTCAAGCATTATTGGTAAGCCTTGAAATAACGCTTAAAAAATTAATCCACTTCTTTCTTTCTTTCTCTTGTCAGCTCTACTCTTAATTTATTCTTAGTTTTCATTTATTTTGTTTTAAAGGTTTAATTTATTATTTGACAGAGAGAGCCAAGCACAAGCAGGGGGGACAGCAGAGGGAGCAGAAGCAGGCTCCCCACTAAGCAGGGAGGCTGGTGCGGGGCTCCATCCCTGGATCCCAGGATCACGACCCCAGCCAAAGACAGATGCTCAGCTGACTGAGTCATCCAGGATCCTCTAATTAATTTATTTTTAAAGTAATCTCTACACCCAGCATAGGATTCAAACTCACAACCCCAAGATCATAGAAATGTCTGCTCTACTGACTGAACCAGGCAGGAGCCCCAGTCAGCTCTACTCTTAAGGGAAGTATAAATGTATCTTTCAAATGCTATCACTGGGATCAATAACTGACAAAAAGAAAGCAGCATTCATCTGAACAAATGAATGAAAAATCATTTCCAAGCGTAACTAACATACAATTCAACAAGACAAATATAGGGCTTAGGACAGAGACTCGAGATACTGAGTAACATTTAACCTTTGTCAAAAGATTAACGGAGGCATATTAAAATTTTTTTTGGCATATTAAATTTTTAAAAATTTTACACCGGTTAAAATCAGGCAGCCCCAAACTGTAAGTAGTTAGGAATGCCCCCACCAAATGGGGTGATGGGGGAGAGCTGGGTTCTTGTCTTACCCAGCTGAAGAATGAATCTCAGCAGACAAAGGAGAGAGTAAAGCAAGCTAACCAGGGAACTTAAATTCTTTTAGCATCCCTATTGATAACACCTTTCGATGGCTTCCTTCCTTTTTTAGGGTCTGGTTATTCTTTACTGACCGCAGGTAATCATCATAAAAAAAGACACCCACCTCACAGGCCTAGTGCAGCATGATCTGGTTTGTTCCCTTATTTCTGGTTTACCCACATTTCTGGGATTTCTGTGAGCCTGATCGCAAGAGCCCCGTACCTGTCCCTTATTCAGGGACTCCAGGAGAGACTTTCATAGAGAAAAGAGAGAAGCAAAGTAAGGAAATTACTGATTGGTTAGAGCTTAGAACCTAGATGGCTGTTTGTGACCCGTTGTCCTTAGGTTTCCTTTTCTTAACTTTGAGACATTTACAGATTTAGATTTTGCTTTGCTTACATAATGCCACTAAAGCATTATGGCCTCTTTGTCCAATTAATGTAACACCTTTTAAGGTGACCTGGAGGCTGGCATTAAACTAGAGTTTAGTGGTCTGATGTGAAAACTCTTAAGAGAGTCCCAGACTTCTGTGTTAAAATGCAAACATTTCTAGCAGGGATCTCCCTTTGAGCCTTTAGCCCTGAAGTCTTTCTTAAATTTTGGCTATCAGTTAATAGTTTTGTTAAAAACATGAACGGCGGTGCTTGCATGACTTGAGAGGGTGGGGAGGTTGTGATAAACTAGGGATACATTTTTTTTTTTAAGATTTTATTTATTTATTTATTTAAGAGAGCGTGTGAGAGAACGAGCACGAGCAGGGGAAGGACAGGCAGAGGGAGAGGGAGAAGCAGACTCCCCGCCGAGCAGGAAGCCCATGGGACTCAATTTCAGGATCGGGATCATGACCAGAGCCACAGGCAGATGCTTAACCAACTGAGCCACCCAGACGCCTCTAAACTAGGGATTCTGAAGGAAAACTAGCTACCTGAAAGGAAAACTGCCTGCCTGCCAAGGACATATTGTAGTTACCTATTCTCCCGTGCAGAGCTGTGAGAAACCTGTCTCGCACCTTCCTATCTGCCTACTTCCCCTTTTCCTCACATTACAGCTTTAACTATTTCCTCAGGGATCTGATCCTGATGGATCCTTTACAGGGTCAAGATCTAGTTTTATTCACTAATGTTTCCCTAGCCCCTCACACAAGGAGGATGTGAGAGGATGATGCTGGATATCTTGATATATGTATTAACAGAAGATACTAGCTTAAACTGTTTCCCTAACGAAAGTCAATACTTGGAAGAAGGTATTTTAGAAGAAGGTGGGCCTTCCATTCTTCATGTCTCCTTTTGAGGAGAACTACCAACCCCAACCCAGATTGTTCTGGGGCTGGGAGTGTCTTGGTCATTGCCTGGATGTGAGTAATGAAAAAAAGGAAAGACAGGAAGCCCCACTCCCCCACCCAGGTTCCCCACAGGCCAGGGAGAGGGGAAGTCAGGCAGGAAGGCTCAGGGAATAATGAATCGCCTTTGCTCTAGAGAACAGAGCCCAGAGTCAGGTACCCTCCATAACCTGATTCCAGCATTCGCTTTTTTTTTTTTTTTAAGATTTTGTTTATTTATTTGACAGAGAGAGAAATCACAAGTAGGCAGAGAGAGGGGGAAGCAAGCTCCCCGCTGAGCAGAGAGCCGGATGCGGGGCTCAATCCCAGGACCCTGAGACCATGACCTGAGCCAAAGGTGGAGACTTAACCCACTGAGCCACCCAGGCGCGCCCAGCATTTACTTTTAATTTGGACAATATCACTGTAAATTGATGAAAAGAACTGAAATCTTCACACATTTGTGCTCACTTACACTTAACCAGAATCTGGCCCATGATCCTGTTATTATAAGGAATTGAAATCATTAGGCTGAATATGTGCTTACATCTACTTAACCAGAATTTCACCCATCATACTCGTGGTGCTCTTGTATCTCACAGAATGTCCTAGATATACCGTGATCTTATTTCTGATAGGTGAATAAACTAATCCCCATGAAGCCACACGAGTACCTTCACTGTGATGTAGTAGAAGAATTAGGATGTCCTCAGTAGGCAAATGCAAGACAGCTACCTGCTGACTCACCGAGCTGATCTATTTTTAATCCAATGAGCAAAACTTCTATTTGCTATGACCTTATCGGAATGCTATCTTCTGTAGAGCTTGTAGAAACGACACCACTCCAAGGGAAAAAAAAAAATGAGGAAATGTTCATTTCCGTTACTCCTTGACAAAATAATTATGCTGTTTATTCAGTTGGACATAAATCTTTTAACTAGGGATCAAGTAAGTGTTGCCTTAATAAAGACAGGCTGGCAGCCAGGTTATAAAAACAAAACAAAATGAAACAAGCTCAGTAAAACGAAGTTTCTGTTTTGCTTTGAGAATTTATCTTTTTGATAATAATTACTGGAAATGCATTAGTCATGGTGAAAATTATATTCTTATTTTACATATACTTCTCTTACTGGTACAGAAAAATGAAACTGACTAAGGTTACCACTATTGCTGTTGATAGTCCCAAATTAGATGAACAACTGTTTTTTTTAATTGACGGAGAATGTTCCATCGAGTTTGAAACTCCTGCTGAAAAAGGAACCCAAAGTGTTTGTGAAACCACTGCTAAATAGAAATACCACAGAGAGGGAAAAATCTTGTAATTGGATTCCATTTGTTAGTGATTTCCTTTTCAATTTCCACAAGAAAAGAAATAATTTGATGCTAATTGCTTGGAGAGGTTGAGAGAGGGGTCAGTGTCCCAATGTCCGGTGTTAATTTTCTCTTGGTAAGAAAATCAAGCACATAATACTTTTAGATCCAGGAGAAACCCTTGTTGTAAAATTGTGTTGGATGAGAAGACATTAGTCTTATCAGATCTGAGAGTTTGTGGCCTATGGAAATAGGATTCACTATCGAATCACTATTTTAGATAAATTTCTTTTTTACTTTTTTTAAGATTTTATTTATTTATTTGTTAGAGTGAGAGAGAGAGAGAGAGAGAAAGCACAGGCAGGCAGAGTGGCAGGCAGAGGCAGAGGGAGAAGCAGGCTCCCCGTGGAGCAAGGAGCCTGATGCGGTACTCCATCCCAGGACCCTGGGATCATGACCTGAGTTGAAGGTAGCCGCTTAACTGACTGAGCCACCCAGGCGTCCCAAATTTCTTTTAATAGACTCTGGTAAATTCTCACAATCATTATGCATCTTGTGGCTGAGAAATGCCCTTTCCTGGCCATAGCCTGTAGGGGTCTAGTTCTAGGAACCCTATTTCCATTTTTTAGTCCTACCTACCAGCAGTATCTCTACCTTTTCCCACTGATTTTCTAGTGTTAAGGCTATTCTTAAAACAACAGGCAGTAATTTCTCAGGAAGGTAGAAGACCTTAAGGGTAGTTAAGACTAACAATGGGAAAGTCTTTTCAATGTCTCTCACCTTCCAAATTCATAGTGCATATTCGTGTGGTCAAATACAATTCGAAACTGACATTGAAAGTTACTTTCACCTTTCTCTGTAGATATTGCAAGTTGCCTATCCCAAGGCGTTGTTCCTTCCTCATGGAAATCCAATCTGTTCACAGCAGCTGAGCACCCAGTTAAAAATATTCACATCTCTGTTCATCTTTGCAGCTAAAGGTGGCCAGGCAGCCCAGTTCTGGCAGAGAAAATCTAAGTGATTTCTACTAGATGCAGTTTCTAGTAGAAGCTATGATTTTCCCGAGTCCAAGGGACATTTGTTTAGAAACTACTGTTTTCCTGATTCAAAGGGCCAGACTCAGCTGGCTTAGGGCTACCGTCTTCCCCGTCTCCTTCCTCCATTCTTCCGACCTAGAACGTGAATTTGATGCCTGCGCGTGGAATATTCATCTTGGAACCCCTGAGGACAAACTCCAACCACGCAAGAAGGAGCTTGCAGGCATCTGTGGGCATCAGCCTGGACAAGTGAGCTCCATGATTGCCAAACCAAATACAACCTACCCAGTTACACTTGGGCATGAGACATCTTATCCTAAAAACCAATTTGTTGTTAATCTGAAATCCAGAATTAACTAGATGTCTTGTATTTTTGTTTGGCAACACTTCCTGCTCCTAGACTTCTTGCTATTTGCAAAGCATTAAAATTCTATTTGGTTAAACAATTACTACAACGTGCTGCTAAATGCAGCTTAAGACACCGTCTTACCAATACAACTTTTTAGAAAGCAGTTATATAAAGGGGCGCCTGGGTGGCTCAGTTGGTTAAGCATCGGCGTTAGCTCAGGTCATGATCTCAGGGTCCCGAGATCCAGCCTAGTGTTGGGCTCCCATTTTGTGGGGAGCCTGCTTCTCCCTCTCCCGCTGCCCCTCCCCCCAGCTTGTGCGCGCTCTCGCACTCTCTCTCTCTCTCTCTCAAGTAAAAATCTTTAAAAAAAATAGTACATTAAAAAAAGAAAAAAAGTTATTTGCTTTAAACTAATTTAGATTTTTTTCTCAAAGTCCCAATTTTAGATTTTAACTGTTTGAATTGATGAACTTCATAATATCTTCTTTCTTCGAAAACGCAATACAGGGGCGCCTGGGTGGCCCAGTGGGTTAAGCCTATGCCTTCGGCTCAGGTCATGATCTCAGGGACGTGGAATCGAACCCGGCATTGGGCTCTCTGCTCTGCGGGGAGCCTCCTTCCGCCCCTCTCTCTCTTCCTGCTGCTCTGCCTACTTGTATTCTCTGTGAAATAAATAAATTAAAAAAAAAAAAACCTTCCTTAAAAAAGAAAAGAAAAGAAAATGCAATACAGATACAGTGATTATTACATTAACTAAATAAGGAGGCCATGACTCTGAAGTGGTTCTAGGGCTTTAGTGGGATTATGTAAACAAATCCAAACCCAGGTCTATAAATGCCTCAAGGTTAAGAAATCAAAACCTAAGGGCAACCGATCACACACAGCCAACAAGCCTTTCCCAAATAAGGCAGCGGCTTAAACTATTTCTGATCAAATAATTTCCTTGTCTTGCTTTCACCCCTTCTCTATGCAATTTTTTCCCTAGCTCTTGTCGGTGGAACACTTTCTGGTTTGGCATGTGTGATTGATTTTTGCTCGAATAAACTCTTCAAATTTTTACTCCACCTCAATTTCTCTTTCAATGGTTTAAATAATTGGGTATTTGTTCTACCAGCAACTGGCTCTTGAAACTTAACAAAATTAGTATACGGAATTCAAATTTGTTTGTCCATATGATTTACCGAACACAGGCACAAAGATTTAAGGTAACGATCCCAATTTCAAAAACAGACACCATGAAACATAAGTAAGTCCGTAATTTCAAAGGGGACTATTATTCATGGGATAATTGATATATTTCTAGATTTCCTTACATTCTTTACTGCACTCATAATACCTAATGACTCAAATTCTGAAGTTGAACTGACTGATTCATTTATTAGCTATTGTACTTATTACCATGAACCATGATCACTTTGGGTCATAAAGAAATGGAAAATAATATGATTTCTACCCTCAAAGAGTTATAATCTTTTGAAGGAGATGAAGCTTAACAGGAACCAGCTACTTAAGGATGAAAAATGGAAGAATAATATAAAAAGATAATTTACAGTTAAAATGGAATATTTTTTATTTTTATTTTTTAATGACTTCTTATTTATTTATTTGACAGAGAGAGATCACAAGTAGGCAAAGACGCAGGCAGAGAGAGGGGGAAGCAGGCTCCCCGCTGAGCAGAGAGCCCGACTCGGGGCTTGATCCCGGGACCCTGGGATCATGACCTGAGCTGAAGGCAGAGGCGTAACCCACTGAGCCACTCAGTTGCCCCTGGAATATTTTTTTAAATGCCAAAATAGAGAATGCATATAATGGACTGTTAGGGCAGAAGGTATTGGGGAAGATTTCATGGAGAAGGTGGAATTCACGATGAGCCTTGAAACTGATGTCCGCAGGAGGTGTCCCACCACCCAGAGGGGTCCTGCAGGATGAGCCAAGAGGTCCGTGACTTTTCAAAAGTTGGAAGTCAGATGTGAGCCAGCAGGAGATGAAATCAGAGTTTACTGAAGAGATATCTGTATATCTATACTGATAGAGCCATCCTTCCATCCATACAGAGTACCAGAAGACTCGGAAACAGAAAGAGCATGAATCTCGTCTTTGCCTGGGGCCTGGGGTTTTATTGTGGTCTGGTGCAAGTGTCCTTTTAGGCATTCAGGAAGGGGTCAGAACAAGGACAGGGTCCAGGTGTCCTTCGTAAGTCATTCATTCCCTGATGTCAGGGTCTTGGCATCAAGGTGTTTGGAGTTGCTGATCTTAGAGAACGTTCATGACCCTTCGTTCCTTAGATGGTCTCTATAGTCCTAGAAGACTCCAAAATATCATTATCTCTTTGTCGCTTACAAGGAGGACATATGTTGTTTGAATTACAGGGCATGTGTAGGGTGCGGAGTGAGGGTGCAGGTTCTAGCAAGAATAGGAGCCAGAAAAAGAGCAAAGGAAAAACACAGCTTTTTAATAGGGTCCCTTCAATTTCCGTCTCAAGATTTGTCTGATTCATGTCTGTGATATCCTTTTTAAAAAAAAAAATTTTTTTTAAGTAATCTCTACACCCAACGTAGGGCTTGAACTTATGACCTCAAGATCAAGAGTCACATGTTCTAGTGACTGGGCCAGCCAGCAGCCCCACTGTTTATGATATTTCATAGCATCTCTTACTTAGGGCCCAGAATCTGCTTTGCTAATTCCGGGGGATACCCACCATTTACATCCAATGCTATGGCGATGGTGTCACCTCTGTGTGAATGAGGCCCCCTGGAGTTGTGCAAGGAGGCAGCACAGTCAACCATTCTATCGCAGACCAGAGCTTGCAGGTCCAGGGTCTGGATCTGCATCTGATCTGTCTAAAAGCACTTTACACAAGTGTAATAAATACAAAGCAGTAATAAATCTGTCATTTCCACGAGTATCCCAGTTGTATACTTTGCCCTCTTGTTTGCCAGTCTCTTATTTTTGGGGAGTCTTATTTTTGAGTAATTTGAACACCCAGCATGGGGTTTGAACTCACAACCCCAAGATCAAGAGTAGCATGCTCCACCAACCGGGCCAGCCAGGCACCGCTGTTCTCCAGTCTTAGTTCTCCAAATTTCATGCACCAGCTATAGGTTTACGTCCTTTCTTGCAGCTATTTATATCACACTGTGTAAAATAAAACTCTTCATTCATAAAATGAAGATGATAATAAACCTTGTCCTACTTATCTAAAAATAATTTCCTATCTACAAAATGGGGCTAGTAATACCTACCCTATTGATTTCACAGTGACGGTTCCGAGCATCAGATGGGTTACTATATAAAAGCAGATTGAAACTCAAAATAGGACACAAATCAGAGGCATCCCCATAGCTCTCCCTCACACAGACTAGCATTGGAACCAAATCATTTGTAAGAAAAGTATCAAGCTGTCTGGTACAATATGTCTGGCCATGAGTGGTGTGATATTAACTAGCCTGGGGACCCACCCAACCCTCTGTGCTACATCTTGTGCTTACTATTCTTACGAATGGCTATTTTTAAAGGAGTTGGCAAAAGCCTAGGCAACTGGTGTGACTGCTTAGAATCCCGCCCATGGTTTAGTGTTTAAAGCAAGAAGGTGAATTCTAGTCCTCCTGTCTTACTCTGCTCCATTTCCCATTTCTTTCCACAAAGGGGGACATTGTTCAAAGCAGAATTGTAGATAGAGCACTTTTCTTGTAGATACTTTCTTTTTACCTCTTAGGCTGACTCCAGTTTGAATGCTTTTGGTATGATCATTAGAATTTTCTTCTGGAAGTGAAAGGGGTATTGTAATACTATTCTGGGGAATGAAATGCACTCCACTGCCGGGACTATAAACCTGGGTGTCTGTCCCAGCTTTTGTAGGACTTCAGGTCAACTACCTCTCTTTCTGGGGTTTCAGACTCCTTCTCTACAAAATTATTGCTCTAAAATGTTTTCTTATAATTTTTCCTATAACTCAATTAATTTGGGGGTGAAGATTTTTTTGAGATGTAATTAACATACCATACAATTCACCCATTTACAGTGTATAATTTAATGGCTTTTAGTATATTCACAGATAAGTGTAACCATCACCACAGTTAATTTTAGAACATTGTCATCATCATCTCAAGAAGAAACCCCTATCCTTTAGCTGTCAACCCTCTACTCCTGCAGTCTTTACTTTCCCTCTCCCCATCAAGTAATTGCTAATTAATATTCTGTCTCTATTGATTTCCATATTCCAGAATTCATGTAAGTGGAACCATATAATATGTGGTCTTCTTTGATTGGCTTCTTTCAGTTAGTTAATGTAGTCAAGGTTCATCCATGTTACGGAACAAACCAGCTCTTCATTCCTTTTTAAAAGCCAAATAATATTCCATGGCATGGATATATTACATTTTGCTTATTTATGTTCTGTTGATGGACATTTGAGTTGTTTTCACATTTTTGCTATTCTCAATGAGGCTCCTATGAACATTCACATGTAAGTTTTTGTGTAAGTCTACATTTTCACTTTTCTCGGGTATATACTTAGATATGGAATTGCCAGTTTATACATTCTGTTTAAGTGTTTGAGGAACCACTAAACCTTTTTCCAAGAGTAGTTGGACAATTTTACATTCTCACCAGCTCTATACGAGTTCTGATTTCTCCTCATCTTCACCTACACTTGTCATTATCTGACTTATTGATTTCTAGCCATTTAGTGGGTATGAAGTGATATCTCATTGTGGGTTTGATTTGTATATCCTTGATGACTAATGATGTTGAGCATCTTTTCATATACTTATTAGCCATTTGTTTTGTTTTGTTTTTTACTTATTAGCCATTTGTAGGTCTTCTTTGGAGAGATGTTTATTCAGATCTTCTCCCACTGGTGTCATTATTTTTTAGAGAATAAATAAGAGAGAAAAAAAATCTACCTCACTAATAGACCTTCTAATGCTTGAAAACAATAATATAAGTAACTAAGCTAACTATAAAATCTCTAATCTTTTGACCCTAAGTTTGTTTTTTAAGCATATTCATTGTAAAAGCTAGATTAGTACAAACCCCTTTCCTCATTCTGTGATTTTTGTAGTAGTTACCCTATTAAAAGGACATATATGAAAACCAGTGATCTACTCCGGGATTCTGTTTTGGATATCAAATATTCTTTGTGAGTAAATATAGTTATTTCTGTGATGATGTTCTCAAACATCATCTTCCTCCCCTGTCACCAAAACACTTTCAAAAGATCCATGAGGTCAAAACTATTGTCTTTCTTTTTTTTTTTTTTTTTAGATTTTATTTAATTATGTGAAAGAGAATGAGAGAGAGAGAGCATGGGGGGGGTGGGTCAGAGGGAGAAGCAGACTCCCTGCTGAGAAGGGAGCCCAATGTGGGACTTGATCCTAGGCCTCCAGGATCATGACCTGAGCTGAAGGCAGTCACTTAACCCACTGAGTCACCCAGGCACCCAAAACTATTTTCCTAGTAATATTAAGACATTATTTGCCTTTTTCATTATGTGGACATTTGCACTGATGGTAGAGAAACATGGTGGGTAAAACTGCTGATGTCTTAGACAAATGAAAACAGCTGGGCCATAGGGTAACAATAGCCTTTATATTACTCACTGCCAAACACCACCAGTAAGTAAGTAAGTAAATTAAAAGTAAGATGCCAGTTTCATTTAAGAATGTCTTTAGGAAGGGGCTTCTGGGTGGCTCATTCGGTTGAGCATCAGACTCTTGATTTTGGTTTAGGTTGTGCTCTTGGGGTTGTGAGATCGAGCCCTGAGATGGACTCTGTGCTTAGTGCCTAGTCTGCTGGAGATTCTCTCTCTCCCTGTCTCCCTACCCTCCACCTTGTTCCCATTCTCTCTCTCTCAAATAAATAAAATATTAAAAAAAAAAAGAATGTTCTTGGTGAAATAGTGAAAATTCTTTTTTTTTTAGTTTTTAAGATTTTATTTATTGGTTTGAGAGAGAGAGTAAGCAAGAGTGAGAGAGCACAAGCAGGGGAAATGGGAGAGGGAGAACAAGGAGCCCAATGCAGGACTCGCTCCCAGGACCCTGGATCGTGACCTGAGCCACTGTGCCACCCAGGTGCCCTGAAATAGTAAAAATTCCTAATTTTATTAAATATTGACTCATGAGTACATTTTTGTTAGTACACATATATTTTTTAAAGATTTGTTTATTTATTTGTTTGTTTATTTTAGAGCACGAGCAGGAGAAGGCAGAAGGAGAGAAAGAATCTCAAGCAGATTCCCCGCTGAACCTGGAGCTGGACACTGGGCTTGATCTCAGGACCCTGAGATCATGACCTGAGCCGAAACCAAGAGGCTCAACGGGCTGAGCCACACAGGTGCCCCTGAGTCCATGTATTTTTAACACTACGTGTAATGAAATGGGAGGTACACATGTGCTGCGTACTGAAGCGGGGGCATATCTTGAGGAAAAGCACTTGTTCTTCGAATTGCAAGGAACCAACTGCTTTTTCATGGAGCTCTGTTTTGACTTAAAAGAGTGACTGGTAGACAAATTATAGTATTCAAACTTGGGTATTTGGCAGACATTTTCTTAAAAATGAACAAAGTGGGCCTGTCACTTCAAGGAAAACAATTGCCGGTATTTGTTGCCAGTGATAAAATTCGAGCTTTCACACGAATATTCAAATTTTAGGAACCTTGTATCTGCCACTGTGACCCTGACAGCTTCCCAGTATTTAAAGACCTTCCCAGTGACATCCGTGGTGATGTTAATGAATGTGATTTTGGGGGTTTTGTATGATGTTATGTGTCAAAATTTTGAAGACATGAATAACTCAATGAACCATTATTTTCTGAATGAAAATGCATGATCTTATAGAATCATGCACTGGTAAGAGATCCATTCAAAGGATGAGATAGGGGAATTGGTCTTAATATAGCAGTATGAAAAGACCAGATCTCACATTACAAGAACCTTTTTTTTTTTTTTTTTTGCACAACTAACTTTGAAGAAACTGCAACTTGTCAAGTTTTGGTGTAATATCAAAGAATATCCAACATCATCTGAAAAGCCTATTAAGACCCTCCTCTTTAATGGGCAGAGGACATGAACAGATTTCTGCAAAGAAGACATCCAGATGGCCAACAGACACATGAAAAAGTGCTCCACATCACTTGGCATCAGGGAAATACAAATCAAAACCACAATGAGACACCACCTCACGCCAGTCAGAATGGCTAAAATTAACAAGTCAGGAAATGACAGATGCTGGCGAGGATGCGGAGAAAGGGGAACCCTCCTGCACTGTTGGTGGGAATGCAAGCTGGTGCAACCGCTATGGAAAACAGCATGGAGGTTCCTCAAAAAGTTGAAAATAGAGCTACCCTACGAACCAGCAATCACACTACTGGGCATTTATTCTAAAGACACAAATGTAGTGATCTGAAGGGGCATGTGCACCCGAATGTTTATAGCAGCAATGTCCACAATAGCCAAACTATGGAAAGAACCTAGATGTCCATCAACAGATGAATGGATAAAGAAGAGGTGGTATATATATACAATGGAATACTATGCAGCCATCAAAAGAAATGAAATCTTGCCATTTGCAATGATATGGACGGAACTAGAGTGTTCCATAAGGCTCAGCTTATGCTGAGCGAAATAAGTCAATCATAGAAAGACAATTATCACATGATCTCCCTGATATGAGGAATTTGAGAGGCAACGTGGTGGCGGGGGTTGGAGGGTAGGGAAGGAAAAAATGAAACAAGATGGGATCAGGAGGGAGACAAACCATAAGATACTCTTAATCTCACAAAACAAACTGAGCGTTGCCGGCACGGGGGCAGAGGTGTAGGGAGAGGGTGGTTGGGTTATGGACATTGGGGAGGGTATGTGCTATGGTGAGTGCTGTGAAGTGTGTAAGCCTGATGATTCACAGACCTGTACCCCTGGAGCTAATAACACATTATATGTTAAAAAAAAATCCTCTTCTTTTTCCAATTACCTGTGTGAGGCCAGATTTTTAAAAATTTATTTATCTATTTATTTATTATTACTTTAAAAAGTAATCTCCAGGTTCAACGTGGGAGCTTCTCCCTCTCTAGCTCCCTTGTGCTTGTGTTTCTTCTCTCGCTATCTCTCGCCGTCATAAATTAAAAAAAAAAAGAGTCACATGCTCTACTGACTGCCTCAACCAGGCACCCCTTCTAACATGGACCTTTCAGTATATCCGCATTTCTTCCTCTTGTAATTACCTTAAAAAAACAAAACAAAACAAAAAACCTCTACCTCCAACGTGGGGCTTGAACTCATGACCTCGAGATCAAGAGTCACATGCTCGGGGCGCCTGGGTGGCTCAGTGGTTAGGGCCTCTGCCTTCGGCTCAGGTCATGATCTCAGGGTCCTGGGATCGAGTCCCGAGTTGGGCTCTCTGCTCAGCAGGGAGCCTGCCTCCTCCTCCTGTCTCTCTCTGCCTGCCTCTCTGCCTACTTGTGATCTGTCAAAAAAAAAAAAAAAAAAGAGTCACATGCTCAATGGACTGAGCCAGCCAGGTGCCTCCTGTGTGAGGCCAGATTTTCTTCATGTTTTTCAACCCATACATTTCACAGCAGACTGAATGCAGAAGCAGATATTAGAGTCTGTCTTCTATTAAGCATGACATTATGGAGATGAGCAAAATAACAGCAACCACAACAAAACCAACACCGTTCTTCCCTCCAAAAACTGTTTTTGCTTTGGAAATAATTGTCTTTCATAAAACAGGGGCACCTGGGTGGCTCAGTGGGTTAACCCTCTGCCTTCGACTCAGGTCATGATCTCAGGGTCCTGGGATTGAGCCCCGCATCCGGCTCTCTGCTCAGCGGGGAGCTTGCTTCCCCCTCTCTCTCTGCCTGCCTCTCTGCCTACTTGTGATCTCTCTCTCTCTGTCAAATAAAATTTAAAAAAAAATCTTAAAAAAAATAAAATGTATTATTTTTGTTAGCATATAATAGGTTTGTTATTATTTTAAATGAATGATTACATATTTTAAAATTTTTGGTTTTAATTTCTAAGTTTCTCCTTCGTAGCTGGGTATTGATCTAAACCACCATGGTTCTTAAGCCTTTCTTCTTCACTAACGTACCATAAACCCCTAAGTTATGATGGCTGGGGCCCACGAGTCAAGGAATGGCAAGTCATCTTAGTCTGTACTGTATCACCAGCACTCAGCATACATTGCTGAATTTAGTAGATTGGAATTACAGCATTGATCCCCTGCTCACACTGTGTTTTCTCATGTTTTGGGGTACATCATTTTTCAGGGCAAGGATTTTAATTTGTTTCTAAACCAACACAATCACTCTTGAAAGGCATCAAAGAGAAAACTTGACACAACCACTGCATGGTAGACATAAGGGGAAAAAAGGCAAAATCACAAATCCAATCATGAAATTCATAGATAAAAATTTTTTGTTGTTGTTTAAAAATGGCAATGTCTGTAAGTGTTCCTTCAGAAAGACTAGAAATCAGGCTGCCTAGGTTTAAATTTTGGCTCCATTATTTACAATCTGCATAATCTTGGGAAAGTCTTTAACTCAGCTATGCCTCAGTCTTCTCATCTGCAAAGTGGGATAGTAACAGTATGAATTTTGGAGGGTTATTTTGAGAATAAAATGAGTTGTTGGTTTTTTTTTTTTTAGATTTTATTTATTTATTTGAGAGAGAAAGAATGAGAAGTGGGGAGGGGCAGAGAGAGAGAGAGAGAGAGTAAGAGGTAGACTGACTCACAGGATGCCTGACGCAGGGCTCGATCCTAGGACCCAGAGATCATGACCTGAGCCTAAGACAGATGTTTAACCAACTGAGCCACCCAGGCCCCCTGAGAATATAATGAGTTAATACATGTATACTCATTTAAGTTATATGTATTAGAACAGTGCTTGGCACTTATTTTCTCAATAAATTTTCCCTATATTCTGTAAGATGGGGGAAATTCATAAAATAGATATGTTGACATGATATCTAATTATTCACAGTGAATAAAAGTATTTTTAATCTTTTTTAAAAACGATTTATTTATTTTAGAAAGAGAGAGTGAGAGAGCGTGGCGTGGAGTAGGAAGGGGCAGCGGGTTAGGGAAAGAGAGAATCTCAAACAGGATCTGTGCTCAGCAAAGAACCAGAGGTGGGGCTTGATATCATGACCCTGAGATCATGCCCTGAGCCAAAATCAAGAGTCAGATGCTTAACCAACTGAGATACCAAGTGCCCCAAAAGTACTTTTTAATCTTTTTAAAAACCACTGCACACATAGAAGAATATAATTGTACAGTATGCTGGGTAAACAGAGGAGTCTGCTCATGACCTGAGCTATACAGTCTAGAGGCTTCTAGCCCCGAGCACCTACCCAGGTATCCCAAGGATAAGGGGAACAATATCTTGGTATCTTGTAAGTCATTCAGAGACTGTGATGCTCTGTATATCACATCCACACACTTCCACACATATATACACACATATCAACATATAGTAACATAAATTCATACATTCAAAGCAAACATATCTTCTTCATTCCTGTTCCCAGAAAAACTGCATTGGTCAGGATAAGCTATGCTGTGATAACAAAACAAATCCTGAAATCTCAGTGACCCTTAAGGCTGCACTGTGTCCTGCAAAAATCATATGTTGAAGTTCCACTGTCCAGTACCTTTGTTTGTACCATATTTAGAGGTCCGTAAAGAGGTGATTAAGTTAAACTGAGGCCACTAGGGTGGGGCCCTACTCCATTGTGACTGGTGTCCTCAGAAGAAGATGGAAGAGATACCAAATACCAGGGAGATACACCAAACACCCACACAGAGAAAAGGCTATGAGGCAACACAGCAAGAAGTTGGCAATCTGCAAGCCAAGGAGGGAGGCTTCAGGAGACTCCACACCTGCCAGATATCTTAGTTTTAACCTCTAGCCTCCAGAACCATGAGAAAATCCATTTCTCTTGGTTAAGCCACCCAGTATGTGGCATTTTGTTAAGGAAGCCCTTGCAAAGGAATACATTGGTTTAACACGACAAAAAGTTATTTATTTTTTTAAAAGATTTATTTGTTTATTTTAGAGAGAGCGCGTGTGGAGGGGGAGTGGGGGATAGAAGGAGAGAGAGAATCGCCAAGCAGACTCCCCATTGAGTCTAGAGCCCGATGCAGGGCATGATCCCAGGAGCCCGGGATCATGACCTGAGCCAAAATCCAGAGTTGGCCGCTTAACTGACTGAGCCACCCAGGTGCCCCTATTTCTTTCTCTTCTTTTTTTTTTTAAGATTTTATTTTATTTTATTTTATTTTATTTATTATTTTTTAAAGATTTTATTCATTTATTTGACAGAGAGAGATCACAAGCAGGCAGAGAGGCAGGCAGAGAGAGAGGAGGAAGCAGGCTCCCCGCCAAGCAGAGAGCCCGATGAGGGGCTCGATCCCAGGACCCCGAGATCATGACCCGAGCCGAAGGCAGCGGCTTAACCCACTGAGCCACCCAGGCACCCCTAAAGATTTTATTTTTAAATAATTTCTACACCCAACATGGGACTTGAATCCACAGCTCTAAGATCAAGAGTCACGTGCTCCACTAAGCCAGACAGGTACCCCCCAAAAGTTATTTCTTCCTCAAAGTCCAAAGAAGGTTGGTGAAGTTCTCCTCCATTTGGTGACTTGGGAATCCAGGCTCCATCTCTTGTGATACCACCATTTCAATATGTGGTTCTATTCCCATTACTCCCTATCTCAGACCAGAAGAGGCACACAACATATCACTTCTGCTCTGTCTCCCGCAAAGAACTAGTCACGTGGCCCTAATCCGACAACAGAGGAGGCTGGGAAATTTGGGGAAGCATATGGAATATTGGGTGAACTCTTCTTCTGACACAAAAGTAACTTGTCAAAAACACGGTTAAAACAAATTAGTTCCCCAGTTACTCAGATTGTCTCTTAATCAGAGTAATAACAGCCTATTTATCCCTTTGTGGAAAGTAGGACTTTATTAGTATTTAATTACAAACAAATGGGAATTCTTCCCATTGTTTAAAAAAACACGCTGACCTCTTGCGTTACTTTCAGCCCTCTTGAGATTTATGGTTTTGCTTTCATCATTGAGCATGGAACTACTTTACACTTCTGTTAAAATATAATTTCCAGTGAAAACAAATTCTTGAGCAATCTTAGGAAAAGATTAGGGAAAGCTGAAAAATTTACTACTTGAATTCATATCTATTCCAGAGCACTTTTTGTATCCACTCCTAAGTTTAGAGACTATCCCTTAAGACACTCCCTGGGGGCGCCTGCCTAGCTCTGTTGGCAAAGCATGCAACTCTTGATTTCGGGGTTGCAAGTTCAAGACCCATGCTGGGTGTAGACATTACTTACAAATGAAATCTAAAAAAAGAAAAAAATAGACCCTTCCTCAATAATCATCCCATCCCTTCCACCACACACACACACACACACTACTCCAGCCTATTGTCTTCTTTTTCTGAAAACTGGAGCATTTTTGCTCTCACCAAAGCTATTTTTTCAAAAATATTTTATTTATTTATTTGAGAGAGAGAGCAGAGAGTGAGAGCGTACTGGAGCAGTGGGGAGGGGCAGAGGGAGAGGGAGAAGCAGACTGCCTGCTGAGCAGGGAGTCTGCTTCTCTCTCTCCCTCCACCTCTCCCCTGGCTTGTGCTCTCTGTCAAATAAATAAATAAAATCTTGAAAAAAAAAAAAAGAAATACTGTCAAGTTTATTTAAAAAAACACTAAATGTGTTCAGTGGTTGCTACCAACTGAGCTCAAATGTATATCCATTCAAAAATTAAAAATACAGGGACGCCTGGGCGGCTCAGTTGGTTAAGCGACTGCCTTCGGCTCAGATCATGATCCTGGAGTTCTGAGATCCAGTCCCGCATCGGGTTCCCTGCTCAGTGGGGAGGCTGCTTCTCCCTCTGATCGCTCTCTTCTCATGCTCTCTCTCTCTGTCAAATAAATAAATAAAATCTTTAAAAAAAATTGAAAATACAAATTTTTGAGTTAAAAAAATTGGGGAAGTACAGAAAAACATGAAACAGGGAGAAAAAAAAACCCTACCAAATATTGTACTATCTTAAACCAAAAAGTTAAGAATTTAGCATATTTCCTTTCTATTTCTATCCTCCACGTATTTTCACATACTGTTTGGTTTCCTGCATTGTTCTCATTTAACATAATAACATAAGCCTTTCTCCATTAAAAACTTGAAGATGGCTTGAAGTTTTATGCATCAGTATTGGTTTGTATTGGTTAGGATTAACTTCAGCTGTGAATGAAGAAAAGCCAAACAATAGTGGATTAAATGTTATTTGTGTCTCAAATAAATATAGGCAATTTGGGGCTAGTATGATGGTATCATAGGATCAACGGGAACCTTCTGGATTTCTGTGTCTTCTCCATCCTCAATACACAGCTTCTATGCTATGGCCCAAGATGACTTCTCTAGCTCCGACCGTCAAGGTTCCAGCCCATCAGCAGGAAGGTGAAAATGGAGAGAGACAGCAGGTTCCCTCTCTGTAAGGATGTTTTCTGGAATTTTCACATGCTATATTCATATCCCATTAGTCAGAACTTTAGCAAATGATCACATTTAATAGTGAAGGAGTCTGGGAAACATCATATTTTTTTTTTCCCAAGTAGCCATGTATTTGACTTACACAGAGGGGTTGGTTCTATCCCTGTGGAATAAGGAGAGATGAATTCTGTAAGGCAGCTAGCAATCTCCTTGTAGCTGAGATCTTGTTTTTCTACAAAAATTAATAAAATTTGGGGTGCCTGGGTGGCTCAGTGGGTTAAGCCTCTGCCTTCGGCTCAGGTCATGACCTCAGGATCCTGAGATCGAGCCCCACATTGGGCTCTCTGCTCAGCAGGGGGCCTGCATCCTCCTCTCTCTCTCTGTCTGCCTCTCTGCCTACTTGTGATCTCTGTCTGTCAAATAAATAAATAAAATCTTTTAAAAAATTAATAAAATTGATTTATGAGTGTATTTATAATCCTTAATACATCATAAGCTCTTTTATTTTTATTTATTTATTTATTTATTTTTTAAAGATTTTTTATTTATTTATTTGACAGGCAGAGATCACAAGTAGGGGGAGAGGCAGGCAGAGAGAGAGGAGGAAGCAGGCTCCCTGCTGAGCAGAGATCCCAATGTGGGGCTCGATCCCAGGACCCTGGGATCATGACCTGAGCCAAAGGCAGAGGCTTTAACACACTGAGCCACCCAGGCGTCCCTCATAAGCTCTTTTAAAACACTGTATCTTGAATAAGAAGACATTATTCTATGTATATTTTTGCATTCCTCTTCCATCTCCAATATCCAATAAAATACTTGACATACAGTAGAAACTCAGTAACAATCTAAGCTCCTTTCTTTTTCTTTTCTTTCTTTTTTTTTTAAGATTTTATTTGACAGAGAGAGACACAGCAAGAGAAGGAACACAAGCAGAGGGAGTGGGAGAGGGAGAAGCAGGCTTCCTGCTGAGCAGGGAGCCGGATGTGGGGCTTGAACCCAGGACCCCAGGATCATGACCTGAGCCAAAGGCAGACACTTAACAACTGAGCCACCGGGCACCCCTCTAAGCTCCTTTCTGACAGTAAATGAGAAAGAATAAGCATTTTTTCACTACCTGCCATGTCTTACACATTTTATTTCACTACCTCCCATTTTCCCTCTAGGAGTAGATGTATTATTTCCTCTGCATGTATAAAAAGATTTTTCTGACTCACATAATGAGAATTAAGCAACTTGATTGAAGTCACACAGCTGGTAATTGGCAGGACTGAGGTGTGAGCTCAGGACTGCCTGACTCCTGGATGAATCCATCTTTCCTATAGCAAAGTGCATCAGAGCTCAGGACACCATGAAGAAGAAATTCAAAGTTCATCTACATCTATAGTTTTCATTTATAAGACGACAGTTAGCATACATGACTCTCTATTAGAGAAAAGCACAAATTCCCTCAGTTTAAGAACTCCTTTTCATTTTTAGCTGTTGTATCAGATTATGGTTTTCCTATTAGCTGAAAACTGTGCATTTGTTGGTTTCTTCACACACTCACAAATACTTATCAGGGACCGCTACATTCCCAGGACTCTGCCAGGCTCTGGGGACAGAGATGAAAGAAACAGCCTCAGGATGCCTGGGTGGCTCAGTGGGTTAAGCATCTGTGCTCGGCTCACTCATGATCCCAGGGTCCTGGGCTTGAGGGACACATTAGCTCCCTGCTCAGCGGGGAGCCTGCTTCTCCCTCTCCTTTTGCCTGCTGCTCCCCCTGCTTGTGCTCCCTCTCTCCCTTTGACAAGTAAATAAGTAAAATATTTTTTAAAAAAAGAAAAGAAAAAAGAAACACCCCCTACCTGTAAACAGCCAACCTGGCCGCGGGAGAGACAGGTAACAGGCAGCAATAACAAACAGCAATTCTTTGCCTTCAGAGCAATGCAGCCCGGGGAGTCAGGACAGTCTTCCTAAAGGTGACTCTTAAAGAGCTTTTATTTTTATTATTTTTTTAAGATTTTATTTATTTATTTGACAGAGAGAGACACAGCGAGAGAGGGAGCACAAGCAAGGGGAGTGGGAAAGGGAAAAGCAGACTTCTTATTGAGCAGGGAGCCTGATGTGGGGCTCGATCCCAGGATCCTGGGATCATGACCTGAGCTGAAGGCAGCTGCTTAACGACTGAGCCACCCAGGCACCCCTTAAAGAGCTTATAGAACAATTCTTTTTTTTTTTTTTTATATTTTATTTATTTATTTGTCAGAGAGAGTGAGCACAGGCAGACAGAGTGGCAGGCAGAGGCAGAGGGAGAAGCAGACTCCCTGCTGAGCAGGGAGCCCGATGTGGGACTCGATCTGAGGACGCTGGGATCATGACCTGAGCCGAAGGCAGCCGCTTAACCAACTGAGCCACCCAGGCGTCCCTTATAGAACAATGCTTAAAGCACAGTCCAAATTCAGCTAGGCAAAGAAGCATGTGTGTCTGTCAGGGCACCGAGCACAAAGGTATGAAGAAGAGAGTATGTGGGACATTGAAGAACTAGTTTGGGAAACTGCCATGTTGCCTGAGCATCACTGCGGATCTTAGCAGTGCAGATTTCTGGTCCCACGTCCCCTCGTTTCTGATTCTGTAGACCTCAGACAGGACCCAGGAATCTGTAATTTAAGTAGGTGGAGATTTTTTTTCTTTTCTTTCTTCTTTTTCTTTCTTTCTTTAAGATTTTCTTTGTTTATTTGAGAGCAAGAGAGAGAGAGCGTGCGCATGAGTAGGGTGAGGGTCAGAGGGAGAAGCAGACTCGCTGCTAAGCAGGGATCCCAATGTGGGGCTTGATCCCAGGACTCTGGGATCATGACCTGAGCCTACGGCAGATTTTTAACCAACTGAGCTACCCAGGCGCCCCAAGTGGCGATTTTCTTTGAGAAAGCAGTGAAGAAATAAAGAGGGTGAAGGGGAAGACAAGGCTGGTGAACCAAAGGCACAACCAATCTGGCTCGGGCATGTCAAGTGCTCTCTGACGGCAGTGCAACAGAGGATTTTAAGTGAAACAGAACTGGATTGATGTTTTAGAAAAATCATCCAGGTCTGGTGTACGGGAGAGAAAGGCTGGAATACTGGGGGCCCTAACCAAGGCAGCGAGGAGAAGGATGGAGAAACAGAATGCTATTTATGTAGGCATGTATTAAGTTATCTCTACAGTCAATGTGGGGCTCGAACTCATGGCCCCAAGATCAAAAGTCAGAGGTTCTAGCGGCAGAGCCAGCCAGGCACCCTGAGAATGGCTTTGAAAGATATTTGGAAGGGGAATATCCCAGATTTGGACATGAATGTTGGGGCGGGGGTGCTGCTGAGCAGGACTTTAGGATACTTTCTGAATTACTGCAGAACTGGAAAACGGGAAGCTAGATCAAACTAGAAGTAAAAGGTCATTGCAGCATGCACGAGGCCGGTAAAAATATTGCTAGTCAATTTTTTTTTTAAAGATTTTGTTTATTTATTTGACAGAGAGAGATCACAAGTAGGCAGAGAGGCAGGCAGAGAGAGAGAGAGAGAGAGAGAGGGAAGCAGGCTCCCCACTGAGCAGAGAGCCCAATGTGGGACTCGATCCCAGGACCCTGGGATCACGACTTGAGCCGAAGGCAGCGGCTTAACCACTGAGCCACCCAGGCTAGTCAATTTTTAAAATATTTTTTATCTGAAAAACCTCTTCCAAACTTGCACTCGATTTAGTTTCTGAACCTTAACAAAAAAATCGCCATTGAATGTCATGAGAGTTTCTGAAAATCGGGCATTCCATCCTCAGGGTAAAATCTGGTCCCAAGCAAAACTTCTATTTCAGGGATCCTCCGATCACTCCTTCCTGCACCATAGGGTGCCTCAAAAGAGGATCATCCTTCCTTTGCCACATAGGGGGAATGAAAGAGAAATGACTTCTTAGCTCTGGAGTAGGCTCTCCACCTTCTTGCAGAACTACACAAACACATTGCTAACATGTTACCGAATCAGTCTACGGCTGTATCAAATGTGCTTTTAGAATTTATTTGCATTAGTGGGTCATGCATAAAGGTAAAAGTTTATGAAAAAATCCACCCAAATGAGAAATACACCTGCTTTAAGGAGTTTCTCAGAAGTAAAGGCATCTAGAGGCTAGTAAGTCTGTTTTCACATGATTACCTAAGAACACTGTCATTTGTAAGTCAGGCCTGATCACCCTGCCGTGGTCATTGGCTCCACAGCAAACTGGGGGCAGGCTGGAGCCATGGTTGTGGGATTATAACTGGCATGAAGAATAAAACAGATTCATAACTGGAAGGGGTCTCAGTGATACCTTTCTGAGTCAGACCAGTCATTCTGGTTTGCCCATTACATAGCGAGAGCACCCCGGTCAGGTTAGCACTCACAGCAGATGGGTAACCTTGATCTTAGCAACTGAATGTGGTTTCAGTCTTATTTACTGAGAGAAAACAAGAGCCATTTGCTCCTTCTCACCTTTGGTTTTGTGGACAGAAAATTCTCAAAATCCTGGCTTGGCCACTGCCTTCTCCAATGTTCCTAGGCTTTTAGAAAGAGAAACTGTAAAGAGCTAATTCTTCCCATCATGGAGCTTACCATCTAGCGGCAAAAGGAAGGTCGGGTACACACAGTGCCAAGCAATACGTGCTAGCTGACTCCAGAATGATAAAAATGAAGTCCTATAGGAGTAGAGAGGAGAAGAAGATCACTCTGGCGGGGATCAGGAGTTTTCACAGAGGATTAGAACGGAGTCTTGAAGTATATACAACCTCTGCTTAAATTGAATTCAGGTATCCATTTATATTAGTTTTCTACTGTTGTGTAACAAATCACTGTGAACTTAGCAGTTCAAAACAACACTCATTTATTAGCGTATAGTTCTGTAGGTCAGAAGTCTGGCCAGCTCAGCAGGGCCCTCTGCTTAGAGTCTCAAGAGGTCAAAATCAAAGTGTTGGCTAGACTGGGCTCCTGCCTGTTGGCTCTCAGAAAGAATCAGCTTACAATATCATTTGGGTTATTGGTAGAATTTGGTATCTTACGACTGGGGTCCCCATTTCCTTGTTGGTTGTCATCTAGGGGCCACTGTCTGCTTCTAGAAGCTACCCATGCTCCTTCTCACCTGGTCTCCTTCATCTTCAAGCCAGCAGTGGCACATGCTGTCCTTCACTTCCAGTCTCTAACTTCCTCTGCTGCTACCCACCAGATGAAAAGCTCAGCTTGAAAGGGCTCTCCGTACCTTCAGGTCAACTAACTTGGGACTGTAATTACATTTTCAGAATCTCTTCACAGCATAACTATATTAGTTTCACGATTGAATAACCAGTGGACGGGAATCTTGGGAACTATTTTTAGAATTCTACTTACCCTGGGGCGCCTGGGTGGCTCAACTGGTTGTGTCTGACTCTCAATTTCAGTTCCGGTCATGATCTCAGGGTCATGAGATTTAGGCCTGCATCAGGCTCAGCGCTCAGTGTTCAGTGCAGGGTCTGCTTGGGATTCTCTCTCTCCCTCTCCCTCTGCCCCGCCCCTGGCTCATGCTCTCATTCTAAATAAATAAACAGATAAAATTTTTTACAAAATTTGAATTCTGTATACCCTGTGGTTATTCTGCAAAGTTGTTTATCAAGCAACTTAACAATTCAATCATTTATTGGCTACTTACTAAGTGACTCATGCCAATCACCATCATGCTAAGTAGAATCCTAATTTTAGCCTGAAGTATTTTTCAAGGGCTTCAAAACTTAAAGCCTATTCCAGACTTGAAAAAAAAGAAGTCAAATATTTTCTATTCTTTCATTTAAAAAAATGTTTAAGGATTATTTATTTATTTGAGAGAGAGAGAGAGAAAGAGAGAGCACAGGAGCAGGGGGAGGGAGAAGGAGAAGCAGGCTCCCCTCTGAGCAGAGAGCCCTATGTGTGGCCCAAACCCAGGACCCTGGGATCATAACCTGAGCCAAAGGTTGACGCTTAACAGACTGAGTTACCCAGACACCCCAAATATTTTCAATAAGCAAATTATATCTGTCTGTCTATCTATCTATCTATCTATCTATCTATCCATCCATCCAACTATCTATCTCTAAGCCCAATATGGGGCTTGAACTCACAACAACCCTGAGACACAGAGTCACATCTTCTACTAACTGAGCCAGCCAGGTGTTCCCAAATTAACCTATTTAACTATTAACATCTTTCAATGGTATTTCAAAATGTTTCAGTAAAGAGGTGTGCCTTTTTAAGCTACACCCTACTCTCTACCTCATCCCTCATTTCCACCTAGAGAGCATAAGGTTAACTCTATTTTTCCCACCTCACCCTGCTCATGGACTGTCACCACCATAGTGAATCACTGTTATCCATGTCTTCATTCACAATGCTCTCCCCTCTGGCCCTCACATATGTTTCATTCTCATTTTCTTCAGGAACTTTCATGCATGTAATGCCTCCCCAACCATTATGCCTATCAACACTTCGCCTACACTTTAAGACTTGGCTCAGATCCTGCTTTCTCTATGCCTTCAGACCATACCTACCTTTTCTCTGTGTAAACCATTTGGCAATCAACAGTATCATTGGGTTGCATCACTTCTATTTAACTCCTAATTGCATATATACATACATACACTTTTAAATGACAGCATAATTTTTTTAAAAAGTATTTATTTATTTATTTATTTATTTATCTTAGAGAGAGAGTATAGGGGAGAGGGGCAGAGGGAGAAGGAGAGAGGATCTTCAAAAATACTCCCCATGGAATGTAATGTGGAGCCTGACACTACTCACTATCACTACCCAGAGATCATGACCTGAGCCAAAACCAAGAGTCACACACCCAACTTGCTGAGCTACCCAAGTGGCCCGACAGTATCTTTTTTTTATATTACCCTAAAGTATTTAGCATAGCAAAGACACTGAAGAAAATTTGCTGGTGTGAAAAAATTGCTCTGATTGAAAAATTCTGACAGCTTCCCATGATTTACTGCTGTTAATATTACTTATCTAGTTGTCAGATTTCTTAAATATTTTTAAAAAATTAACCAAGGTTTTGACAAACCAGCAACATGCAATCACCTGATCATGTTCCCATGTTTTCCATTTCTGAACAGGCTTCTATCTGAAGTGTTTAAGGGTACATGTGCTCAGGTATTGACATTACTAAGCAAGTAATTATAAAATGTTCTGGAGCTGGAAGCACTCTTTTTTTTTTTTTCCAAGATTTTTTAAAATTTATTTATTTGAGAGAAAGAGTGTGAAAGCGAGAGAGATCACAGAGTGGGAGGCAGAACAGACTCCCCGATGAGCAGAGAGCCTGAAATGGGGTTCCATCCCAGGACCCTGGGATCGTGACCTGAGCCAAAGGCAGACACTTAACCAACTGGGCCACCCAGGGGCCCCAGAAGCACTCTTTTTAGTAACATTCTTAGATTTTTATGATGGTCCATTTTCTTTCTTTCTATCTATGTGATGATGACAGTAGCTGCCCACCCAGCTCTTCCTCATCTGTATCAACAGAGTTGTGGCTGGAGCAGTTGCCCGGCCTGGAACTACATTTCCCATCAGCCCCAGAGGTCATATGTGATGATGTGACAAATCTTTGCCAATAAAACATGAAGGGAACCCATATGTGCCAGTCCTGGGTGTAGCTCTCTCTCTCTCTCTCCCTTTTTAAAAGATATTTATTTATTCACTTATTTATTTGACAGAGAGCGAGAGAGCACAATTAGGAGGAGCGGCAAGCAGAGGGAGAGGGAGAAGT
Organism: Lontra canadensis; assembly: GCF_010015895.1. Lineage (NCBI taxonomy): Eukaryota > Metazoa > Chordata > Mammalia > Carnivora > Mustelidae > Lontra > Lontra canadensis. The sequence goes on along the minus strand of NW_022631055.1, from coordinate 11,519,987 downwards.
GGACTCCCCACGGAGCAGGGAGCCCAACATGGGGCTCAATCCCAGGACCCCAGGATCATGACCTGAGCTGAAGACAGTCACTTAACCAACAGAGCCACCTAGGCACTTCCTGGGTATAGCTCTTTAAGAAAGTGTTCACACTTACTTTCCCCTTCTTCTAATTGGACAGAGAAAGACAGAGGCCCTGAGATTTATTATTTGTTTGTTTTAGAGAGAGAGAGAGAGAGCACGAGTACAGGGGGGGCAGAGGGAGAGGGAGAGAGAGAGAAGCAGACTCCATGCTCACTGAGCGTGGTGCCTGGGGAGGGGCTCCATCTCACAACCCTGAGATCAAGACCTGAACTGAAATCACAGTTTGACGTTCAGCCAACTGAGCCACCCAGGCTCCTCAGGACCGAGACCCTGAGGAGCAGAATCTCAGAGGAAGGAGTGTGGGGCATGATTCCTCAAGTAGAAGAAAGCTGTTGATGTCTTGGACTGTTTGCCCTGTTTCACGAGTGATACATTTTGCTGGACTTCAGCCACTGTATCTTGGGCTCCGTTTGTTTCAACAATTTATCCGCCCACTACTAGTACAGTTCATATATATATATATATATATATATATTTTTTTTTTTTTTTTTTGGTCAAGCATCTACTAGCTATGTAGTGCAGCTCCCATCACGTACACTTATTTAGAAATCACACATGGGACGTGAGATCTAAGTGATTACTGAGGAGCATGCCACCTGGCTCTGATTCTGAGGAATAGCTGTTTTCGTATCTATGAGAAGAAATCGTCTTAAGAAACTATTTATAGTAATTGAAAGCAGAACTTCTAGTTAGCAGCACCCTTGGGGCAATGTGGTCTGGGCTGATCAGTTTGTGGCTTATGGTCAAGGAGCCTTACTGGATGGCCCATCTCTGCTTTAGCAGAAAAGTAGAAAGAAACAAAATTCAATTCTATCTAAGGCTAGAACAATGTCCTCTGATGTCGATCTCCTTGATTTGAATTCTTCTCAGATGTTATATCTTCCAGGAAGTTTACCCGACTACCATTCTCTCCCTCCTGGGTGCAGGATAGGATGTCCATTCTCCAAGTTTCCCCAGGACTCTGTAAATCTCTGTCACTGCTCTCACCACACCAGTGCCTCTGCCATATCGCCCCCTACTCCAGTAAGCCAGCCTCTTGAGTGCAGGGGCACTGTCTTTTCATCTTTGTGGTCCCTCTGCCGAGTACAGTGCCTGGGATAGAGTAGACGCTTTATAATTGATGGTTGAATGAAAAAATCCTTGAACTTAAGGGCCTCATGGAATGGTATTTCTCTGCTTACTCCCACAGGAGACAACCTCATAATAGTCATCACTGACATTATTTTCAAGCCCATCTCCAAATCTCTTACAATTATTTGTTACCATGCTTTATTACTTTTTACTGGTTACCATGCCTTTGCTTAGATCAGCCAGACCTATGTGCCTTCCTGAGATATTTCTTTGAAGAAGTCTCCCTTGATTATTCATTTTTAATATTTTCAAATATTTACTACACTGGACACATCGTGTTGAGAGATAGGACTGAGGAGTGGAGAGAGACCTGGACCAGAAGTCAGGAAAACTTGAGTCTGAGTATCTCTTATGGCTTCAGGAAAATGCTCCCCTCCAAATTATAGTGAATTATAAAAAAGTAAGCCCTAGAATTATTCTTCAGATAAAATGCTGCCTAGAAATAATAATAAATTTTAAAAGAGATAAAAGCGGAGCTTGGTATGGGACTTCTGAGAAGCAGAGTTTGTAAACCATAAACCTGGATCATCTCAAAGATCCCTTTTACCTCTAAAGCCTGTGGTGGTGGTTGTCCTTCTTCTTCTTCTTCTTCTTCTTCTTCTTCTTCTTCTTCTTCTTCTTCT